>NC_044031.1:721755273-722056773 GCF_901765095.1 Microcaecilia unicolor
GATGTCACAATTTGCATTCGCGCAGGAGGACTTCACTCATCAAGGACGCTGTCTGAGGCAAAGCTAGCATGCGTGAGCCTAGTCCAGGCCAGAGGAACATTATAATCGATCTGCCTGTTCTGACACTGTTTCTGAAGAAGACCACAGTAAGGTCCCTGTCCCATACATCTCTTCTCCCCCTCCTCCCTCCACTGGTCCTGTTTAGTCTGCTTTCTTACAGCTTTAAGCTCTCCTCTCTCCCTCCCCCTCTCCATCCATAGTAGTAAATTGTAGTGAATGGATTTACTAATTCACATTGCTTATTAAGATTTAAGCACATCTAAAGATTCTTGCATATTTTTTGAAGTAACTGCTTTCAGAACATGATAAATATTTTGCTTAAAATAACTTTTCAGGAAAGATTAATTAGCAAGTGTATCGATTACCCCTTCTTAAATAATTAAATGTCTGTAAAGATAGTTACCTCCCCTTCCTGTTTGATGCAACTACAGACTGCAACAGAGCAGAGGCCACATTGCAGCAACTGTTATGTATTCAAGGTTTTGCAGCTCTGAGCCACGACATGAGGTCACCCAAAAAGGCTATACTTAATTTATAAGGAAACAGCTGCTGGTCCACTTTTGCAGTTTTTAAACATATTAAAAGTTTCCCCTCCTTAGCTATTCATCCTGTGTGAACCTAAGTAAATTAGGGAGTGTTTAACATCTTCTTTTCCTGTGCCTACATCAAAAGAAACAGATGGCATGTGGGAACTTGCTCCTTTTGTTTTGTGGAATGAAGTGGTATGGTATATTATAAAAATGCACTTGCCTTATTTTATTACTAGTATTTCACAGAGTAGCCGCAGCACCAAGTTCATACAAAGTTAATTATGTTTGTGAAAGGGGAGGAATGAGGGAAGATGGGAGGATGTATATTCTATTTTAGCTTTATAAATGACAGTTCAGAATATTGTTTGTTCATCTTTATACTGTAACTAGTAAAAAAAAAAAAAGGCCCATTTCTGACACAAATGAAACAGGCGCTAGCAAGGATGGGCTGGAAAGGCCTCTGACAGAAACTCCAGTAATTTGGAACACGAGGACAATGCAAGGCAGACTTTTATGGTCTCTGTCTCGCAAATGACAAGATGGATTTGGATAGGCTGGAGTGGGCTTTGAGGGCAACTCCAGTAGTTGGATCCTAAGGACAGGGCAGGTCAGACTTCTATGGTCTATGCCCCAGAACACCAAAGAAAGACCATGATCAAATATATATCACGTCTTAGCTGCCGTCACTGTTACTATGTAACCAGAGTAATTAGCAGCTAATCAGCTACTCACCTAATTGAGCTACAGGGTTAAACCAGCATATCACAGTAAAGATGACAACGTTGGGTGGTTCATGTGGCGTAATCATATTCTTATTCTAGAGCTCTCTTACATTATTCAACAGAAATAAATAAATGTTGCAGTGTTGAATGTGAGATCTAGCTTCATTCCTGGAGCAGCAGCAATCACAGCCCCATATAGATTACTTCTTACGAACTCCAGAGGGAAGCTCTCTTTGTCACAATGAAAGTACTACAGCGAGTGTTAACAGTAAATTTGAGACGGAGATCATACTCCACATATCCTGGTTCAGAGTGAGGTTCATTACTGTCATGGTATGCATAAAACTAACCCATTTGTAGAAATTGCACTGGGAAGGAGACCTGGCATAATTTAAGAGTGACAGTTACTGGCCAGTGCAAGACTATGACAAGCAGCCACCATCTGTGCTTCTCAGTTATGGGCCAATGATCAGAAGCAAATGCAGACGCTAGAGGCTGTTAGCGCCATACTAGCGCCTGCCCCATGCTCAGAGCCCCTGAGCGTGTGAAACAATGTGCTCGCAGGCTCTGAACGCAAAGTATGCAAATGCATGCAAAACAGGGATCATAGCTCAAGTAGCATGCAAATGCATGATAAACTTATTCATCCCCACTGATCAGTGACCAGCGTGCCAAAGATTGGCTCTCCGGCTGCGGCAAAACCTATGCCAGCTCGGAGCTGGCGCTAGGGTTTGCAGACCATTGGGGAGGAATGGTGAGACCTGTCCAGCGTGCATTTGCATGCTAGCAGGCCCCCATTCCCCCCAACGCAACAGCCCCCGCAGGAACCACGACCCAACCCCCCCCCCCCAAGTGACAGGGGCTGGAGGTCCAGCAGACCACCGTTCTTCCCGACTCCCCCAACACAGGTTCGGGGGGGGGGGGGGTGGAAGGTTGGTGATTCAGGCAGTCTCCAGCCCCCTACCCCCAGCATCCTTCAGAGGTCCCTGGTGGCCCAGTGGGCCGCAGGTCAATCTCCCCCCACCTGGAGGTCTAGCGGCTCTTCCCCACCCACCATACCTTCAGTTGAAGAAGGGAGGTGGCCTCTCTTCTCTTCCATCAGCGCCGCCTGGAAAATGAAACTCCCTTATATGGTGTGAAGCCCTGCCCCGCGCATCCCAGGATGCACTGAGCATGGCTGGGCGCAGCAATTTTCCAGGCGGCACCAATGGAAGAGGACGCCACCTCCCTCCTCCAACAAGGTAGGGGGGGTGGGGGCTTCTAGACCACCAGGTGTGGGGGGGAGGATTGACCCGCAGCCCACTGGGCCACCAGGGACATCTGAGGGATGCTGGGGGGGGGGTAGGGGCTCTGGAGACCCCCCTGGATCTCCAGCACCCGTTTTGCTTGTTGGGGGGGGGGGGGTAGTTGGGGTCTGGTGGTCCCATGGACCTCAAGCCCCTGTGTTTGACAGGTCTGGGCCTTTGACAGCCCAGACCTGTCAAACAAGTGTGGGAAGATTCATTCAGGCACAATTCCTCCTGTACTTCAACCCCATGATCAGAGAGAATTGCGTGCTTAAATTTGCATACAATTATCTCTGAGCCTAGGTCCGGTAAAGACCAGCGCTGCTCCTGAGCTATTTTTTAGAGCGCTCTTTGGAACAGCACGGGGCTTTTGATCATTTGCCCATTAGTGGAATAACTGAGATAAATGAGAGATGTATGTAAAATGGGGCCAGCCCCTGGGCACATGCTAATCAAAGTTCAGAACACATAGGCATCAGAGTTCTAGTGTGGCATCCCAAAGCACAGGCCCATTGGAGAAGCATTCAATTGCAGTTTATACTGGAAACTGGTTCCATGGAATCCATTTTTTTTTGTTTCAAATTGAATAAGGTAATTCCAGGTTGCACTAAAGCTCGTATTGCATTAGTGTGTTTCTGTGTCAGTCCTGCCAGGTTGGTTCTTGCAGCTTTCTGGAAGGATCCTGGAGTTTCCTCTATGCATAAGAGGCTGCAAAAAATTGAGATACCATATTGTTTCTAATAGCCCACCCCTCTGTTTCAGCAGCAAAACACCTTGTAAATTTCATTTTAAAAGCCAAATGTAGATTCCTCCAATAGCAGCCCAGCCCCTGGAATTTGTTGTAACTGACATTGCTCTCCTCCACCTCCCCCCCCCCCCCCCCCCCCCAGATCCCTCTGCTTACCTTTTCTTGTGGTTCTGGGTCAGTGCGGGCCTTAAGCATGCACAAGTGCTCAAGGCTCTATACCGAACAGGCACCACAACTGTGAGGAAAGATAAGAAGAGCTATCCAGTCATCGTGAGTGTTTTGTGGGGGGGGGGGGGGGGGGGGTGAAGAGTGGAGGAGAGCAATGCTGGTTACCACAAGGGAGCAGGGTGCTGGACAGAAATGGTGCCTCCATTAATAGCCTACCCTAGACTTAATAAAACCCATTAATAGCCCAGGCGATTTTTAGAGAGAATTTAGGTATATTTTCACCAGAAATAAACTTTGACCACTTGCAGTCTATTGCTGGAGTTACAGCGTTCCTATATTTGAAGGCTTGAGAGGTACCTCTTCTCTCCCTTCAAGGGTTTTGCTTGTCCCCCTTTTTCTTTTCTTTCCTTCTGTTTATGAAAGCTTTAAAAGAGAGGTTTTCCTCGGCTTTGAAATTTATGGGCCAACTTTTAAATATTTGTATGATGGTGGTTTAGAATACTACATAATGTTTGTTTTATGCTCTTAAGTTGTGTCCTTATATCTCTTTTAAAATAAAATATCTATATTTCTAAAGTTGTACTTTTTGCAGCTGTAGTAACATCTTTAAAAACTCCCAGTTTCTTCTCGAGCCAGACAAGAATAAAACCAGGGTAACCAAGAACTTTGCACTATCATCAGCACAACATATTGGAACTAAAATGTACAAGGCATCTTTTTGTAACAGTAATAAAAATAATAAATCTTTACAACATTAGATTTCCGCTGCAGACTCCCAGCCATATTAAAAATTTTTTCTCGGCAGCGTTGTTAGCTTGCCCGGTTTTTCCCCACAGTTGGATGTTGCGGGGCTCTCTCTCCCTGATGACGCCCCAGTTGGCGAAATGGGACCATTGGGGAGGCCCTTAAGTTTGCAACAATAAAGATAAGTAGCTGTGGTTATGTTTTTTGGATATATAGCATTTATTTATATGTTTAAGCGCACAAGTTAAACATTCAGGGAGGAGGCTGGTACCAGTGATTACATGGTAGTGACTGTAATGTGGTGATCTTACTGATCAAAAAGTGTCACTGGTCTGAGGTCTTCTTTCCCTCTATCATTGATAAGTTTATCTCACAATTCATCATTTTTACCCGCTATGTTTGCTGGCTGTTATTTTACATAATTTAGCGCAGTTACTCCCAGAGTTTTTTTGTTACATTTGTATCCCACATTTTCCCACCCATTTGCAGGCTCAATGTGGTATTTAAGCATCTTCCAAAAGAATTATAAACGTTTCCTATTTAAAAAAAAAAAACATATAAGAACTGAAACACAATCGTTTAAATAAAATGTTTATTTAAAAGATTACAATTTGCAGTTTTAAAATGTAGTTTTAGAAATTTAATGGTACAGAAATATCAATAGCTGCTTCTCCAGTCACAGAGAAAATGATCCAGATGTCAGCTAATTAGGGTTCCTTATTCTTGTACAAAAATACAGAAGATTTAATTCAATTAGCAATTACCAGATAAACCATAGTACTATTTAAAAAACAAAACAAACACAGAAGCCCTGCCATTTAGTATGTAAAAAAAAATACTGCTTCAGATGTGCACAGGCTGCTTGGGCAAGTTTTCACTAGATTCCACCCCACACCTATAAGCCACCTGCATTCAAACTGAACCAGTCATCAGAACAGACTTGACTGTTTCACAATGGCTAGTATCTACCTCTGGTTTTATTAACATATTTTCTAATCATTCTGGTTTAATAATGTCATGACAGTAGCAGTATGAGAGCTGACCACTATAAAAAAAACATATGTCTATTGGTGTGCATACATACACACAGCAGCAGTAATACAGTTGCCCAAAATACCACTGGAACACCTTAAAATAGTACAAACACTGTCTCAGATTCCAAGCAACTTCACTGACTGGAAACAATAGACAAGAATTGCTTAGAAATAACCTGGTTGGGCCAGCCCAGTGGCTCAGGTGAAAAGTGCTGTGTGCTGTAATATGGAAGGTCCCCAGTTCAAGTCCCAAGCACAAATCTTTCACCTCCCAAGTCAGATGGGGATGACAATTCTGTGGAGGTAGCATTCACAGCCCCAAGGCAGGGGAACTTTTGGTACTGGCTCAAGGGTGACACCTAGTGTCTGGATTCAGGGCCCTTGATTACAGGGTTCTTTCTGGAAGGAGCCATGGTGTGTAGCCTCCAACCCAAGGCCAGCACTGCAATACTGAACTACCTCTAGGTAGTTGCAAATGAAGGTTCATAGTACCAGATTCCAGCCCAGGTTTGAAATGAAACAGAGGTACAAACGAGTTAAGAGGGAAAACAGGTTTCATGACCATAGTAGTTTGGAATGTTGAATACTTCTTAATACCTTATAAATGCTAACACACACACCCACAAATTCCTACAATTAGATCAATCCTGTCCAGACAGAGCACTGCCTAATCAGTCAACTAGAAGCCTTGTGGTATAATCAAATTATAGAATAAATCTGATATCTAGCCCTTTCCATGTTCCATATGACAGACCTGCCATGCCTTGCCTACTATATACTGCTTTTCAGCATCATCTTCTTCAAATATAGCATTTAAGAGAAACAAAAACCTTTAACTCACCACAGGTTGCAAAATATATGGGAGTTAAAAAAGATCTTGTCACAAAATTATCAGGTGCCCCCCTCCCCCCACACTGAAAGTCTGAGCTGTGTGCACAGTGTTGATGCTGAGGCTTTTCAACCCTCAAAGCTTCTGAAATACTAGAAACCCTTAACAGAGAAAGACTTTGCCATTTTTGTCAACCAGTGCATATTTTGCTCCAAAAACCAAGCAATACTATAAATTGGCCACAGTAACAGGTTGAAAGCAGATCCTGAAAGCGGATTTAAACAAACAAATCTCAGGTGTACTGCAGGTGGGCCTCTAAACAAAATGTTTTTCACTGAGTCACACACACACTACCAGCCTGAATGCATTCCGACTCGGCATAATGAGGCCAGTTGTGATTACAAAGTAAAAATCTATGCAAAGACCAGCATCGGTTTTAAATGCACCTCTGTCTATGGAGGGAAGAGGGTGGGATTACTTCTGATCAAAGGACATTTTCAGCTGTGACAGTGATACTAATTACATACTAGGGAATGTAAACTGTATTCAGCTGTACAGCACAAAGCCAATTATTCTCCAGGTCTGGGGACTAGAATGCACCTTCCCCATGTTTTACAATCCACACGATGTAATACCCCATATTTAAAATGATTTCCCTGAGCACAATTCCATCTTACAAACTGAGAACAGGGAAAAAAAAACATTCAGCCTGATCACTTGACAAATCCGCAACAGTGATGGCTGAATCAGACTAAAATGGTAGCAAGCAGCCCAGCAGAGAAATGAAATCAGCCCAGAGTACTATAAAACATACATACTGAAGAGAACGAAGTTTGTAAAAGTATCTAAAACAGGAAAGAATCTAGCCTTCAGCTGCAATAAATTCTAAGCCCTGAAATGCATGTTTCACTGTTTTGTTTTCACTAGAATGTGTTTCACGTGTTAAATACTGGTCTTTAAAGACTAATGAACATCTTCCTCCTGTAAAAACCTGCCCTAGGACCATGCTAAAGGTGTCCCACATGCTACCCCAACACAAGAATCACTAAATGATAGTGAAGTCTGACAAAAATTCACACAAGAAAAATCATGAAGCTGAGCAGAAATCTGTTCTATTAATGCTGTGAACTCCACAAAAGGGCAGCAGTGCAGTAGCCCCCAGAAGTAGCACAGAAACTCTGTCCTGGAATCTGCTAATACCATCAGTGGCTTGAGGTGACTCCGCGATGACGACCATTTCTATGCCAGAATACTAAGGTAGGCTGCATACACTTTCCGTACTGCTGTAATACAACGTGCAACGTATTGCTATGTTTCCTAGACTGACAAGTAAATCTGTAGTGGACTGTGGTAACAACAAAGACAAAACAGGGTCTCCATCACAGAAGGTTTCTTGCCTCTAAAGTGCTTTTTCTCTATTTTTAGAGCCTGTCACTCTGCCAGTTCAGTCCCGCTCTTAAGGCAGGGCTGCTCAGCTACTTTCCTGCATGTGTTTACCTCTTCTCCATCCTGTGGGGCACCCCATACGCCACACAGAAAGCACCTGTACAGACTGAAAAAATTTGAGGTTTGTAAGGAGTGGCTACATTTGAATTGGCTTATTTTAAAATGTGCTTTACCATTAAAATACTAGGAGCACAGAACTGGACTACTGGAGCGACCTACCAGTTACAGCAAAGGCCGAGAACTAGGAGTTAAAACCTCATGTCTCTCACTGGTCTCATGTCTCCCACTGGCAACTTATGACTTTGGTCAAGTCTTATCTCCCACTGCCTCGAGCACCCATTTGGATTGTATGCCATTTGAAACGGGTCTTACTGTACTTCAATACTGCTCGTCATTGTACAGCCCTATGTACATCCAGTATACAGCTTATGCTTTAGAATCACTATAAAAATAGTTGGGCATAGGTGACTGCAGTAAGCTTTGCTCCCTTTGCACTAAAATGTAGATGGGTTCAAGCTTTTCACTTAAATACTGAATTTCTGGTCACTTTAGAATACAGACAGTATATCACTAACAATGTGTAATTTTATGCATAAGTTGTGCAAATTTGGGTCTTGTTCTGTAAACAAGGTAGGTCCAGACCCCTCTGTTTCTCCCACTTAACCTACTTAAGTGTTTGTGTAAAACTGGACAGAAAGAATGTATACTTTGCAGAGGGAAAGCAGTATAGAACTCATGAAAGGAGTGGGTGCTGCCGGTTTATACCGGCTATTTCAGTGGGATCTCTTGTCACGAGATATCCTTCAGTTTCTGTAGTTGCTATTTATTGCTCAAGTCTTTAACAGGACTGGGGTGTAGTGATAAGGCAGCAGTTCAGTGAACTAGGTTAGGCAGCAGAATTTTGACAGCTTGCACAGCTGCTCACTTCCTGTCTGTAAGTCTGCAGATCCACAGAACACTGGTACAGTCCGTAGGTAGTCAGCAGCAAGTTTCTGGTCTTGGACTGGACTTCCTCCCATTTAGATGAGCTACCAGGATCTGTACAATACAACAGAGCGTAACACTTAAAAGATGCTGAAACAGCCAGACAAATGTTCTGAAAACATTAAATAATATAATCTTTATCAGGATGTTTATATACTGTCTCATCCTTCAGCTCTGAATGGTTTACAACAAAAGTCGGAGCTCCCCCCACCCACCCACAAACGTTACAAAATAAGAACATTAAATTATAACAAAAATCATACTAAGAAAGATATTGTATAGCCTTACCTTTACAAGTTTACAAAAATACAAATAGTGTCTCACATCTAACAGCTGGAGGTAAGGGAATTCCATACACTGGGAGTAGCAACCTTAAAATTTACTATGTATGTATGTTATGCAAAGGAGGCTGTTAAGAGAAGAAGCAGCTGAATGAACTGCCAACCAACTTATTCATATGAATTGTATGAGCAGATAAACAGATTACGGTGGTCAAATTTATAATGTACACAATCTGGAGTGACTGGGCCCATCACCTTATTTATGTGCTACTAAACAGTGGTCCGGCAACATTTTATTAAATGAAACCGTAACAACTGCAATCGTAAGTTCAAATACACAGTCATTCCAAATTAAAGCAATGCACAAGTACAGTAGTCATGAGTCCAGGGCTTTTCAAACCTACCTAAGCTGGTCAGGTTTTCAGGATATCCACACCGACAACACACCTATATATTCACTGTGGATATCCTGAAAAGCTGACTAGCTGTGGAGGCACAAGAAAAGGTTGGGAAAGCCTGGCATATGGGATGCTATGAACAATGATGCAAGTTTCTATAGTTTATAATGTCAAGATCCAATAGTCACACTGGCGTCTTACTTACTGAGCAGCAAATGTACAATTGCGGTCGATTTTCCAGTAGTTAGAGACCAAATATAAAGATGTTCTACTGAATGCACATCTTCAATTTTCATTATGTCTTCTTTTATACGATCCACATTCAAATGCAATGGAACACCTGAGGAAAATAAAACCACACTTAATTTCACTGATCACAGGGATATCGGATGAATCACTTTAGAAGACCACGTTAGAGCAAAACAGAAGATGTTTTACCTTTTATTCTGATAATGAGCACATTAAAATACATTATTAAAAAAAAAAAACACACACACAAAAACCCCCAAAACCTGTGCCTGCTGTTTGTGATAAAATTACATTCAGTAATTACATTATACTGTTTTCTTATTGACTGCAATAACCCAGAGGGTTCAGAGCGTTTCACAAAAACAGGCAAAACCTGCAAGTTAACAAATACCAGTTTAGAAGATACAATTCCTTATATCAATGTTACTAAAAAAAAAATCTATATTAAAAATTTCTTAAACTACTACAACGGAATTTATGCAGGATACAAAGAACAAATTATAAAGAAAGTTCAGACCGCTCAAAACACGGCAGCCAGGCTTATATTTGGAAAAACGCGATTCGAAAGCGACAAACCCCTCCGTGAGAAACTGCACTGGCTCCCAATCAAAGAACGTATTGCTTTCAAAATCTGCACCCTGGTTCATAAAATTATCTACGGCGAAGCCCCGGGATACATGACAGACCTCATAGACCTACCAACCAGAAACACAACAGGATCAACACGAACATACCTAAATCTCCACTACCCAAGCTGCAAAGGCCTCAAATACAAATCAACCTATGCATCCAGTTTTTCCTAAAGCACACAACTATGGAACGCATTACCAAAAGCCGTGAAAACAACTTATGATCACCTAAACTTCCGGAAATCATTAAAAACTAACCTGTTCAAAAAGGCATACCCTACCGACCCAACTTAAATGTCTGTACCCTGCAACACAACGAAATCAAAGCTCGTAATGGACATATAATAACTCTTCCTCTCTACGTTCCCTAATGTGTCTGTACACACGAACCTTATTCTACCACAACATTACTGTATTTGTTCATACCGGAATTGGTGAACGCATTTACGGTACTATGTAAGCCACATTGCGCCTGCAAATAGGTGGGAAAATGTGGGATATAAATGTAACAAATAAAATTATGGTAGATAACCAAGCAACATAACTAACTAGAGGCATTCATCTGGAAACTGGTGACCAAAAATGTTTGTATTGCATTACCACATTTCAGCCACAAACATGCACTCATCTCTACTAGCAAACTTGCTACATCACATTTTAGTTCCAGTGGTGGATAGTTGCTGTATTAGAAAACCCGTGCACAGCTTACCTTCAAGTATTATGAATATGGTGTCTCGCATGATTCTCAGGGTTGTAAAAATCACCAGTAATGAGAATACATATGTACAGATGGGATCAGCAATTTTATACTCTGGCTAAAAGGCAAAAGAAAATTTATACTTACACAGAGTCCACTTTAATACTTTATATTTGAAGAATAGTTTAAACCATTATTCTCAATTTTAAGGGGTGGGGGGGGGGGGGGGGGCTAATCACCTCTGCCCAGATCACTGCAGAAGTCTGCACAGTTCAATCTGATTGAAAGATTTTGACTTTTCACAGCAAACTATACAGGGGCAAGAGGTTATAAATGAAATTCTAGCACAGTTTGAGCTAATCAGATACCATATACAGGAAGCATCACCTCCCATCCCCCCCAATACTTCAGAGAAACAGCAGCACCAGAGGAGAAAAATAAATGTAAAAGCCTTTCTAAAAAGGTAAAACAGTTAAAAAATACATTAATTTTAATGTATTTATCAGATTAGGGTTTAATTTCATTCTCTGTATGTTGTATCAACATAGGGCACTTTTTTAGGGTGGGGAGGCATTTTTTGCCATTAAGTAACAATGTAAAATCATGAGTACTGAATTTATACTATCATAATACTAGCATGGACATACTGAAACTCGGCATCAGAACTGTTCATTATCTTAGCACTAGCCAACTCACAATAGCCCCTTCTTTGTCACCATCACTCATTGATATGCTCTCAAATCCCACACTCTTGTCCCCAGCCCTCGCTCGCATCTTCTTGAGCTGAGTATTGGGGCTCTATCAGGTACCTCCACTATTCCTCCCGATCTTTAGTGTACCTGCAATGTTGGGCACAAGCTGCCCCAATCCTCCTGCACTTCCTTCATCCAGCAGTAGGTGGTGAGTGACAGCAGGTGTGTAGAGTGTGCAGTGAGGGAGGGGCAATATGTACAGTGTGACAGGTGATGAGAGATATAGAGACTGTGGTGGTGGTTGAGGCAATGATCTGGGTAGAGGCGAGGGGAACAGAAAAGGGGGAGTGTGAGTTTTCCCGACATGCAGGGTAGTGTGTTGAATGTGTGATGGTATGGAAAAAAGAGGGGATTTAGATAATATAACATATGCCAGGGGTGTAGCCAGACTTCGCGGTGGGAGGGGGCCAGAGCCCAAGGTGTGGGGGGGGGGACGGGACATTTTGGTCTGCTGCAGCAAATACCCAATCCCCGCACAGATGAAGTGTTGTCAAGTGCTGGTCTCCGGTGCTGCTGCGTTGCCTGCCCTGCTCTGTCTTCCCCTCACGTCCTGCACGCTCAGTTTCACTAAAAGGAGCGTGCTGGACACGAGGGAAGACAGAGAAAGTGCCAGAGACAGGCGCTGGGCAACACTTCAGCTGGCGGGGTTGGGGACACTGCCAGCAAAACCAGGGGCCCAGAGGAAATGGGGGGGGGGGGGAGGCCAGGCCCTCATGGTCCCACATAGCTACACCATTGACATATACAGCTCTTGTCTTTCATCTGTGGAGACCCTGGTACTAGTTTATCCAGACTGCTCCTTGGCTCCTGGTACTCTCTCCTTATGTGCAATGTGATGAGGAGAGCGGGGTATGGGATAGGCAAAGGGTGTGTGTAAAGGTATGTGTTGGTGAGACAAGATTGGGGGGGGGGGGAGGGGGATGAAAGGGTGAAAAGAAGCAATAGATTTACCGTATGGTGTAGGGTTCAGTCAGCTTGGGTAGAGTGGCAATGCGGAGGAATGAGAGACAAACAGGAGCAGGGTATTTTGGCACTGGTGGGGACTTACTGCAAAGAAGCTGTTTACATGACAGCCTATGATCGTTGGCTATTTAAAACCCATGGTCCCGGTCAGCCTTTGTCTGCAGGGGTTGGGAACCTCCACTATCACAATCTGACAGGATCAACGAGATCTGTTGTAGGGTGAGTGCAGTGGGGTATGCCTGTGTGGACAGACAGTTTAGAGAAACATTCAGCTGAAATCTTCAAGTAAAATGTGAAACCCCCCCCCCCAATCCATTCTCCCTGTGCTGTCCAGCTCAAGACACACTTCCTTCCCTCCCTCAAGGAAAAAAAGAGAGTCTAGCATTATTCAATCGAAGCATCACCTCTACTGGACAAAAGAGTACAGGCATTGATGTCAAAATGCATGTTCTTCAAAGAGAAAAAAAGTGAAAAGAAGAGTTGGGGGGTGGGGGGGGGGGGACTCCACTGTGTCACAAGTGATGACCTACGCACTACATCATTATCAGAAAGTTATATGGACTTGGGAAGGGCCCTGCCTGGGCTGGAAATCCAGAAATCAGGTAGACCAGTTCAAAAATAAAGTCTGCTATAAAGGTAAGTTTCAAATATTCATTTGAACCTTCCATCAGATATGACTGGACGTCAACAAGCACACTACATATAAAAGGGACATCCTACCTTAAACGAATAATATAAGCAGCTACAAGGACACCAACACTCTGTACCAGGTCTCCCAGAGCATGAACAAATGCTGCTCTCACTGCCAGACTGTCTTGCCGGGGATTCTGACCCACACCTGTGTCAGAAGTGTTTGTTGGAGGATGGTGAGAATGAGGGTGGCCTGACTGTTTCAACAAAAATCCCATTCTGCAAAACAAACAGAAGGAAAAAAAAGTGTTAGACCAGCATCTGAACAGAAGAGATTGTGCCCCAAGAATTAGGGGGTCTAGCTGCAATAGCATTTTTAGCTCACCTAGAAAATCAGCTGGTAGTAAACAGCGAGATGTCCATTATATTCCTATGGGTGTCTCGGCGTTTACAGCCAGTTGATTTCTACTGCGAGCTAAACACATTACCACGGCTTAGTAAAAGACTCCCTTGGTACGAAGGAACAAATTTTATGACACGGGCCATGTTTCTGCAATATATCTGTGTCATGAGTGTTCCAACACAAGTCAATTGTTTTACCAAACTGGTTAAAAGTAGAATGGTCCAGCATATATACTGGTTACGTCATTGCATCCAGAGAAATTTTAGGGCAGGATCTTGGATTCATCTCCTGCTACAAAAAGAAGCAGGATGTACCAAAGCACTTCCTAGTCAGGGCGGGAAGTTACCACACCCCGAGACAGAACCGCTGCTCGAAAGGAAGCATCTGATTTAGCAGCCACATCTACCCGATAATGCTTCGAAAAAATATGCAGAGAAGCCCAAGCAGCCACTCTACAAATGTAATCCAGGGAAAAAACACTCCCACGAAGTCATGGAATGTGCTTTCAATGACTCTGGAAGGGTGCGGCCCTCCACAATATACACAGAAACAATTGCCTCTTTAATCCACCGGGAAATCATTGTCTTAGACACCGTGTCTCCCTGCTGAGGGCCAGCAACAAAAGAGATGATCTGAATGCCGGAAATCATTCAACATCTGCAAATAACGAAGGAGAACCCTCCGAGCATCCAAAAGCCAAAGAGCTGCGAACTCGGCTCGGTAATCCTCCTTCTGAAAGGACAAAAAGAAGAGAGGCTGATCGAGATGAAACACTGAAACCACCTTTGGCAAAAAGGAAGGAACTGTACGCAAAGTCACGCCCGACTCAGAGAACTGCAGGAAAGGATCCCAGCACGATAACGCCTGAATTTCAGACACCCTGCGAACAGAAAAGATGGCTACCAAAAACACCACTTTAAGGGTAGGGTCCTTGTCAGAAGCCATCCGCAGAGGCTCATAAGGAGCCCTCTACAAGGCACGAGAACAAGATTGAGGTTACAGGGCGGATAAGGCCACCAAAGCAGTGGACGAAGGTGGAAAACTCGCCTCAAGAACTGCACATCAGGGTGTGACGCCAAAGAACAGCCCAACACCCTTTCTCAGTAGCAAGCCAAAGCAACCTGTCAAGAATCATACCACATCAGGGTGCAAAGCCAGAGAAGAGCCCGACACCCTTCCTCGGTAGCAAGCCAAAGCAACCACCTGCACTCAAAGCGAATTATAAGCAAGACCCTTCTGTAGCCCTTCCTGCAAAAAGGCCAACAGCTGAGACATGGAAGCCTGGAATGGCAACCAAGCATGGGCTGCACACCACGTCTCAAAGGTCCTCAACATCCGAGAACATGCAGTCAAGGTGGCCCTCTTATAGGCTAGCAGCAAGGTAGCTATCACCACATCCGAAAAGCCCTTCTTCCTCAAACTTGACTACTCAAGAGCCAGGCCGTAAGACCAAAGCAGAAGGGAACCTCCATCTGCACCGAACCCTGGTGAAGGAGACTAGGACTGACCGGGAGGCGAAACGGAGGTGCCACCAGCAGCCGCACCAGGTTTGCATACCATGGATGCCACGGCCAATCTGTAGCAACCAGAATAACCTGGCCCCTGTGGCATGCAATCCTAAAACCGCCTCCGGCCAACGTTGCAGCAGAGCCCTCCTCTCTACAATGACTGAAGAACACGGGAACTTTGGAGTTCAAATGGGACGCCATGAGATCCACCTCCGGAGTGCCTCACCTGAGACAAATCTGGTGAAACACCGCTGAAACAAGCTCCCATTTGACTGAGTCCAGGAGATGACGACCGAGAAAGTCTGCTAGAATGTCGCAACAACCTGCGATGTGAGCCGCTGACAGACCGAGGACATTAAGCTCTGCCCACTCCATGAGTCATCCCACCTTGTCTGCCAGGGCCCGACGGTTGATGTACACTACTGCCATCGTGATGTTCGACAGAACCCGGACTGCCTTGTCTCTCAATGATTCCTGTAAAGCATTCAGCACCACCTGGAGCTCTAGCCAGTTGATCGGCCATGCCGCTTCCACTGCCCCTGAGCATGAAGGTGGAGATAATGGGTTCCCCAGCCTGACAGGCTGGCATCTGTGACCACCATCAGCCATTGCGGGGGCACCAAGGGCATCCCCCTTTCCGCAAGGCAGAGCCATGAAGCCACCAACTCATGCTCTGTCGAACCTTGGGAAGCCATGGAAGACACTGCAGATACTCCTGGGATACCAGAGACCACTGGCACAAAAGTGAGAGCTGCAGTGGTCGCATGGGATTGGTAGCATGGAATGTTGCTACTATTTGGGTTTCTGCCAGTTACTTGTGACATGGATTGGCCACTGCTAGAAACAGGATACTGGACTAGATGGACCATTAGTCTGACCCAGTATAGCTATTCTTATCTAACAAACGTTTAATTATTTCTGAAAATAAGAACATAAAAATTAAAACACCTTAGCAGAGAAGGCAGCTCTCCCAAGTGTGAAAATCCTTGTGGCTGTATTTTTCTATAACAATTCCATTGTAGGAAAAAGAAAAACAAAGCGATGCCACTTAACTATAGAACATTTTCTTTCAAGTACGCCCAGCGTCACTATTCAGAACCCACTTCAAGAGACCAAAGCAATGGTCTGAGCAAGGCATTAAAAAATAGAAAAAAAAAACAAACCAGGGTAGGGAAACCAAGGATTGTCCCGTTCCTTGATTTACAAGAATCCAGGATGTTGTACGTTTTTTGTTGGGGGGGGAGGGGGGAGAGTGGGAAATAAATTATGAAACATGAGTTATAGAAAAATCAAACATACCCCAGCAATTCTTCACTGAAGATAACCCAGATCAGATTTCAGTTTCAGCAGAAGGCATTGTCGATTTAAAAAATTAAGAGATTAGGGGGAAAAAAAACAAAATTAAATCTTACACGATGTTTACTGCAACACCAAGAGCAGCTGTGATGAGCATAATGTCACCATTAATTTCATAGTCCTTGAAGATGGTGCGTTGAACAGCTTCGTATAACAAGAATGCAGTGAGGATATACACCAGCAGTACGCTAGCAACGGCTGATAAAACCTCTGTGAAGGGAATACAAACATTAATAAGAATCAGTTTAAAAAAGGATGTCTCCATTTACAGATTTCATTTTTTGTTGAGATGTTGTTCAATCAGTATAATTTTAATTTATCATAATATAAAAGCACACTTCATCCTGAAGCATGTACCAAAGTTGCCCCTTCTCCATGGAATGAAGAAAAAAAATGCATTTTATCAAAAGACAGCCGGGCAGGAGCTCAGAGCCAAGCCTTTCAACTAGACTGGAAGTCCTGAGAAAAGTTGCTAATCTCAGCTGTTTCCTATAGCTGCAGGGCTACAATGTCTTAACACCACTCTTGAATGATCTGTGTACTACTACTACTACTTATCACTTCTATAGTGGACAAAACCAGGACTGCTGGTATCTGCTAACACTGAGGGAGTCAGAACATGGTCAACAGTTTTCTCCCTATCTGAACCCTGCCCTCTTCCCTTCCCTCTCAAACCCCCTCTATTAGCGGAGATTGGGTGGCAGAGCCAGTGGTGGGAAGCGGGTCTAGTGGTTGGGAGACGGGGCTAGTGCTGGGCAGACTTCTACAGTCTATGCCCTGAAAATGGCAGATACAAATCAAAGTCAGGTATACACAAAGCAGCACATCATCTTGTTGGGCAGACTGGATGGACCATACAGGTCTTTCTCTGCCATCATCTACTATGTTACTATGTTATTTGGAGACAGGGTGACTCCTGAAGCTCTGCATTATACTGTGTTACTGAAATTATACACTCTCATTAACAACTCTATCAGTTATACTATGGATCAGAGGCATAGCTAGACCTCAATTTGGGAGGGGGATGAGCCTATTATGGGGGAGCACATTTTGCCCTGCCTTCCTGCCGCAACCCCACATACCTGGGCTGGCAGGAGTCCCCAAGCCCCGCCAGCAGAAGCTCTCCTGTGGCAATATTCACTGCCGCGCTGCTTGCCCTGTTTTCCCGCCCTGATACGCATGCTCATTTTTAGTGAAATTGAGCACGTGCGAAGCTCGCACATGCTCCATATCACTAAAAATGAGCATGCGCATGGGGGAGGGGAAAGCAGGGCAGGCAGCACGGCGGCAAATATTGCTGCAGGAAGCTTTCTGCTGGCGGGGTTTGGCAACCCCCGTCAGCCAAACCAGCAGACCTTGGAGGACCCCAGGCCCCCTGTGGCTACACCACTACTAGGATTCTACTATTAAGACTCTATTAATTTCGCCCTTATGAGTTGCAATAATTTATAAATGTGGGCTACCGTTAGCATGACTAGTGGTATAACCACCAGCCTGATTTTAGCACAGGGTTCCATTTTATACAATGAGATCCTATGTTAAAATAACCCATCTTTAACAGTAGCCTATGTTTATAACATTAAGGGGGGCCAAGTTATCTGGTAAGCCAGTCACAATCACGCTGCGTGAGGAACAAGAAAATAGCACCAAGAAATGAGGCAGTTTATTTACTAATAAAATTTGAATAAAACACATTTATCCATTGAACTTTCTCATTTTTTAATGGTATTTTCTTGTTTCCACTGCTGGTTATATAGTTCATGCCTCTGTTACAATCATTTCCAGTTTATCCACATATCTCTGGAGTTCCTGATGAAGTCAATACAAAACTCTGCAGAGTCGAACTTGCAGAAGTTTGGTGTGGACTCTTTGGTTATTGAATATTATTTGGAATGGTTAAGCGTGGATTATTAAGATTATAAAGGATTTTCAGCAGCGCATGGGAATGATTAAAGGATTGTGACTTTTCCAGCGTCTGCTATTTGTCTGAAAGATATATCGGAGGGAGTGTTGAATGCTGTTACAAGAGGGGATCTTGGATTGAAGGACGAGGTACACAGCGTTCCACCTTTACATAAGCTAAGTGCCTTAGGGAATTTTCCTCCTTTCCCGCTTTAGAGTGACACTTTCAGGCATTTTAATTGCCGAGGGGATTGGAGATTTTACATATAAGAAAGTACTTCCATAGTACCATTAAGGGGTGCTAGTGTGAGTTTTATGTCGAGGGGGCCAATGAGAGACTAGGCATTACTATTAAGTGTGAAGATGAGTTCAATTTTAGAGCACTGGGTGTTTGCTCATTTGAGAAAAATTAAAAAGTTGTGGAGTAGATCAATGATTGAGAAGCTTATTCACACTTAGAGGTATAAATCACTTTGGTGTTTCCTTGCTTGGGTGAGTTTTTACTCTGAGACTACTCCCTATACACATTATTAATTAAGTCTTTGATTATTGAAATAGTTAAGGCTGTTCTCTCATTGGTTCCTCCTCTGTTCTAGAACCCTGGTTCTCTAATCATATTCTGTTACAATTAAGGCAACTCTTGTTTGGAAGGTGAAGGAAAGGGAGGGAATGGGGCTTGATATACCGTTTTTCTGTGTTTTTTGCAACTACATTCAAAGTGGTTTACATAGTATATACAGGTACTTATTTGTATCTAGGGCAATGGAGGGTTAAGTGACTTGCCTACAGCAACAAGGAGCTGCAGTGGGAATCGAACCCAATTCCCCAGGATCAAAACTGCTGCACTAACCATTAGTTAGTTCCTTCCACTCCAGGAAGGAAAAACAAACTGGACAAACCACAAATTTTCAGCTTCCACTGAAAACACACAGTCAGTTTCAGCTGATGAAACTGGGCAAGAGAAGTTCACCATAACTAAACAGAAACTTGGTCAGCTTCTAGTCGAGTTACATTGGTTACCTATACCACAGATTCCCAAACCTGGTTTTTCACAATGAATATCCATGAGAGAGATTTGCATGCACTGCCTCCATTGCATGCAGGTCTCTCTCATGAATATTCATTGTGGATATCCTGAAAACTTGAATGGCTGGGGTGCCTCCAGGACCAGGTTTGGGAATCACTGACCTATAGTATTGAAGAATCAAGATTAACAAGTGTTGACCATCATCCAGTTGGTCCTTTCTGCGGATGTTCCTCTTTACTCAAACTTGGTTGTTAATAGTATTGCATATTTTGCCTAAACTCACACCGTCATTTTCAGTTGCATGATCTGCTGAACAGAAAACTCCCAGCAGTGTTAAGAATGATAAATGAAGCTAAACTGTTAAAGCCTTTTTTTTTCCCCCTAGCAAGCACTTTTCATTCTAATTCATTTGAAATCTGCAAATCGTGTGGGTTTTGATAGTGTGCTCAGAAAGGATGGGTCAAATTTTGGTGATTTGCTGGAGGGAGGGAGGGAGGGAGGGAGGGATGGGGGAGAGAGAGAAGTCAAAGATGACCCCAAGGTTACAAGCTGATGAGACAGGGAGGGTGAGAGCATTACAGATAGAGAATGGAGGAAGAGGAGAGGTGGGTTTAGGGGGAAAGATAAGATGCTCAGTCGTGGCCATGTTTAGTTTCAGATGGTGGCGAGACATCCAAGCAGCAATGTCAGACAGCCAGGTTGATACTTGGGCCTGGATTCCTGCTGAAATTTCTGGTGTGGAGAGGTAGATCTGGGAGTCATCAGCATAAAAGTGATACTGAAAACCATGGGATGAGATCAGATCACCAAGGGAAGAAATATAGATGGGGAAGAAGTCCCAAGCCACCGCCCTGAGATACACCAACTGATAGTGGGACAGAAGTGGAGGAGGATCCATCAGAGCATGCACTAAAAGTGCGATGGGGGAAAGAAGAAGAAAACCGAGAAAGAAGAGTCCTGAAATCCAAGTGAGGAAAGCGTATCAAGCAGTAGGTGATGATCAATACTGTCAAAAGCAGCAGACAGATTGAGAAGGATGAGGATAGAATAGAGACCTTTGGATCTGGCCAAGAACTACTACTACTACTTATCATTTTTATAGCACTACTAGACCTAAGCAGCGCTGTACACTTGAACATGTAGAGAGACAGTCCCTGCTCGACAGAGCTTACAATCTAATTAGGACAGACAAACGGGCCAAACAAGAGATAATGGAATATTAAAGTGAAAATGAGCCACCCAAGGGCTAATTTTCAAAGCAGTCTATAGGTTAAGTCTCTCTATGGCCTAACCACATTGAAAAGCAATCATTGACCTCTAACAAACCAACAAGAACAGGTCATTGGAGACTTTAGCAATTATGGCCATTTTAGTTGAACGTAAAAGGTGAAAGCCAAATTGAAGTGGATCAAGAATAGCTTGAGATGAAAGAAACTCAAAACAATGGCAGTGAACAGCATGTTCAAATATTCTTGGATGGAAAGGGAGGAGGGAGATGGGGTAATAGTTGGAAGGGCTGGTGAGTCCAATGAAGGTTTTTTTGAGGAGTGGTGTAATTACGGCATGTTTGAAGGCATCAGGAGCAGTTGCAGTGGAAAGTGAAAGATTACTAGCATATGTCGGTATTGATGCACCAACATTTAAGTTCAGCCACTTACACCATGTCAATGGCTGGTGCAAATGTCCGAAAGTAAATGTAGAGGGTGGGCGTTAAACTGTCAGTTTTCAATAGGTCCAGATTCTATAAGTGGTGCTCAAAATTTGGGCGCCGAAAAAAAATGAGCGATGAGTGCTATTCTATAAACGGCACTTCGAGGGGCACCATTTATAGAACAGCGAATAGCGCAGAGGTCCGCACCCAACTGTGCATAAAGATTTACCCTAATTGAAATCTAGTGTAAATCCTTGCGCCTAAATTAGGAACGGATCCCCCGAATTCTATAATACCGTGCACATCTTTAGTGAACGCCCGTGACCTGCTCCTCCCATGGTCATGCCCCATTTTCAGTTGCACACAAAAATTTACACATGCATCTTTCTAGAATAGTGTTAAGATGCACACATAAATCCAAATTGTTAGCATCTAATTATTAGCATTAACTGGGCTCATTACTCAAATTGCACATGTAAATTGGGCATGCACCCAAATTTGCACATATAATTTTGTGCGCCATATATATAGAATCTGGGGGTTAATGTAAAAGTGCTGAGCATGCCCCTGACCTGCCCATGCCTGTCACATTCACACCCACCTACCAGTTACATGGTAAAGAATTTCCATGCCAAGGTTACAGAATTACAGTTAAGTGTATAACTGCAAATTAGTGCTGCTTAACTCAGTGGCGTACCAAGGGTGGGGCGGTGGTCCGCCCCGGGTGCATGCTGCTGGAGGGGTGCAGAGAGCAGCTGCGCGCTGATTCCCTGCTCCCTCTGCCCCGGAACAGGTTACTTCCTATTCCAGGGCAGAGGGAGCCAGCGGAGATGACAGCCGCGCGGCTGCTCCCAACACCCCTCCAGCAGCATGTGATGATGCCAGGTATGCTGATGCTGCAGGGGGGGGGGGGGGTGCGCAGCGGTGATCCGCCCCGGGTGGCAGCCGACCTAGGAACGCCACTGGCTTAACTCCAATTATAGTTAATTGGTAGTTAATGCTAACATCTAATTTATCAATTTAGATTGTGTGTGTAACTGGCACTATTCTAGAACCTGAATTTGCAGTTTTGCACGCTAAGCAGAAAAATGTGCATGCAAGATTAAACAATGAGTATGTGATTAAAGCTGCAAAAAAAAAAAATTCAAACATTCTGCATGTTTATCGTATTATATTATGAATGTCAGTTGTGAGTCCCTTAAAATTTAGAGAAAGGCAAGATATAAAAGAATTTTCACAAATGTTTCTTTCAACTCCTTAATTATTCTGCACCTTTATAAAAAAGTGTGAATATTTTGAGATTTTATTTTTTACACAATTTTATAGTATGTTATGCAAGCAGGCAAACAAACAAACATGGTCATCTCGTCCTAACAGCAAAGAAGTGGTGATGTCAGCATGCCACTCTCTATTTTCAGAAGCAGACAGGGACAATATGTTGATGTAACTAATCTGGATACAAGTGTAGGATCTGAGCCATGAGTGAGCATGGTCTCTTCTTGGCATTTTCCTGCCCCAAAGAAGTCACTAGAACACCAGGGCTGCAAGGTAGGTTCGGGAGAGAAGGAGGCAGCTGCTCGTGGATGGGAGGGAAGGGAAAGAGGGAAATGCAGCACATGGATAGAAGGGGATGGAGAGGAGAGGGGGACATGCTGCTCAAGAATGTTTGCTTTTTTGGAAACGTACATCTTTTCTAATTTTGTATTTAGACTACGGAAAGGGGGAAAGGGAAATGGGACTTGATATACCGCCTTTCTGTGGTTTCTGCAACTACATTCAAAGCAGTTTCCATAGTATATACAGGTACTTATTTGTACCTGGGGCAATGGAGGGTTGAGTGACTTGCCCAGAGTCACAAGGAGCTGCAGTGGGAATCAAACCAGTTCCCCAGGATCAAAGTCCGCTGCACTAACCACTAGGCTACTCCTTTGCCAGTATTTTCACTATTTATAGAATCTGACTTTCTTAGGGACCGGGGTGGCATTTTAGTTTTTGTCTCTTCTTTTTTTGTCTCAACTAATATGGTACCCTAGTTTGGGGTGCCCCCACCTGCTCCAAAGAGTCCTGTTTGTGGCTTCAAGCCCTGTTTCAAAGCCTCCAGCTCCTAGTATTCCAGTCTTTGGTTTCGGGGGCTCTCATTCTGCAGATTCCAATTCCAAAAAGACTCCAGCTTTGGCCGTTTCTGCTTCTGCGCCTGACAGCCCAACCAGAGATTCCAGGTTCTATAGTTCCAACCTGGCCTCAAGAGATCCTGCATGTCCAAAATTTAGCTTCCATGACACCACATATCCTGGTTTCAGAGATTTCAAATACACGTCTTAGTTCACAGCTTGACACTTAGCGGTAGTACTGCCAAAACTACTGCTAGGAATCAGTCTTGCCATTTTAAAAACAGGATGGAGTCGGTCCAGAGGGCGGCTACGAAATTAGTAAGCGGTCTTGAATGCAAAAATTATAGGGACAGGCTTATGAACCTCAACATGTATATGCTGGAAGAGAGAAGGGAGAGAGGAGACATGATAGAAACGTTTAAATATCTCAAGGGCATTTATGTACAGGAAGAGAGCCTTTCTCAAATGAAGGAGAGCTCAGGAATGAGGGGGCATACGACAAAGTTAAGAGGGAATAGGCTTAGGAGTAACCTAAGGAAGTACTATTTCACAGAAATGGTGGTGGAGGTGTGGAATGGCCTCCTGGTGGAAATTGTGGAGTCGAGGACTGTTCCAGAATTTAAAAAGGCATGGGATAAGCATGTGGGATCGCTTAGGAACAGGAATAATTAGGGGTTACAGAGGATGGGCAGACAGGATGGGTCATATGGCCTTTATCTGCCGTCATGTTTCTATGTTTCTATGGGCACATACAAAACCCAGGCAGCAACAGGACTGGGAGCAAAGGGTGATCGTTCTTATCTCAACACTAAAACACCAAAGGTATCACCAGTAGGTGACAGAGGGAGGAGGGACGAGGCGATTTGTTACAAGTAATTTTTTTTTTGTTTGGTCAGCAGCCCCTGCCACATCTGCAGCCAGAAGTCCATTGTTGAGGGCTCGCAAAGGTGGACTGAGGGGGCCAGAAATTCTCTCCCCCCCCCCCCCCCACAATCAAATATTACCTTTGCTGGCAGGGATGTCAAGCCCAGCCATCTGAGGACATCTTCTACACAGTCCCACATGTGCTGAATAAGCAGCAAGCACTTCATTCAGCAGGTGCACTTCAGCCAGGACTATTTCACACATGCTCAGAACTCAGCATGCGTAGAAGAGACAGCATTAGCAGCAAGCATACCTGCTGAATGAAGTACTTGCTGCTCGTTCAGCACATGTGGGACTGTGTAGAAGACGTCCTCAGATGGCTGGGCTTGACGTCCCTGCCAAGGAGATGACTTCGGACAGCAGCACTTAGCATACCTGCCAGCCATAAATACAGAAGGGCTCACTGCCTGAAACAAAAATGTATGAAAACAAAATGAAAAAAAGAAAAAAAAAAAAACCTGCAAGCACATGAAATTAAATAAAATGACAATTTTTTTTCCTAAGCACCCCTCTCAATAATCCAAATATATAAATATTTTTAAACATAATTGCTGTCCCAGCAGCAAAGATTAAACCTGCTCTCACAGAGGAAACTCACTGATGTCTTTACAGTCTAAAAGAAAACTCAGCATATTCCCTCCCAATTTAAGCCCACCAACTAGCTTCCCTGAAATGTATACAGCTTCCTAAAGGAAAAGTCCATAGATCATTATTAAATTGACTTGGGAAAATCCAGTGCTCATTTCTGTAATAAGCATCATAAAATGTATTGAGCTTTTCTGGGATCTTGCCAGGTGTGTGTGACCTGGATTGGCCACTGTTGGAAACAGGATACTAGGCTTGATAGACATTTGGTCTATCCCAGTGTGGCAGTACATAAGTATTGCCATACTGGGAAAGACCAAAGGTCCATCAAGCCCAGCATCCTGTTTCCAACAGTGGCCAATCCAAGTCATAAATACCTGGCAAGATCCCAAAAGAAGTACAAAAAATTTTATACTGCTTATCCCAGAAATAGTTGATTTTCCCCAAGTCCATTTAATAATGGTCTATGGACTTTTCCTTTAGGAAGCCGTCCAATCTTTTTAAAACTCTGCTAAGCTAACTGCCTTTACCACATTCTCCGGCTACGAATTCCAGAGTTTAATTACACATTGAGTGAAGAAAATGTTTCTCCGATTCATTTTAAATTTACTACACTGTAGCTTCATCGCATGCCTCATAGTCTTAGTATATTTGGAAAGCGTGGACACTTCACATCTACCCGTTCCACTCCACTCATTATTTTATAGACCTCTATCATATCTCCCCTCAGCCGCCTTTTCTCCAAGCTGAAGAGCTCTAGCCGCTTTAGCCTTTCCTCATAGGGAAGTCGTCCCATCCCCTGTATCATCTTTGTCGCCCTTCTCTGCACCTTTTCCAATGCCACTATAACTTTTTTGAGATGCGGCGACCAGAATTGAACACAATATTTGAGGTGCGGTCGCACCATGGAGCGATACAAAGGCATTATAACATCCTCATTTTTATTTTCCATTCCTTTCCTAATAATACCTAACATTCTATTTGCTTTCTTAGCCGCAGCAGCACACTGAGCAGAAAGTTTCAACGTATCATCATCGACGACACCTAGATCCCTTTTTGGTCAGTGACTCCTAACATGGAACCTTGCATGACGTAGCTATAATTCATGTTCCTCTTTCCCACATGCATCACTTTGAACTTGCTCACATTAAACGTCATCTGCCATTTAGATGCCCAGTCTCGTAAGGTGTTCTTGTAATTTTTCACAATCCTCCCGCGATTTAACGACTTTGAATAACTTTGTGTCATCAGCAAATTTCATTACCTCACTAGTTACTCCCATCTCTAGGTCATTTATAAATATGTTAAAAAGCAGTGGTCCCAGCACAGACCCCTGGGGAACCCCACTAACTACCCTTCTCCATTGAGAATACGGACTATTTAACCCTACTCTCTGTTTTCTATCTTTTAACCAGTTTTTAATCCACAATAGAACACTACCTCCTATCCCATGACTCTCCAATTTCCTCTCGAGTCTTTCATGAGGTACTTTGTCAAACGCCTTCTGAAAATCTAAATACACAATATCAACCGGCTCACCTTTATCCACGTTTGTTCACCCCTTCAAAGAAATGTAGCAGATTGGTGAGGCAAGATTTCCCTTCACTAAATCCATGTTGACTGTCTCATTAATCCATGCTTTTGAATATGCTCTGTAATTTTGTTCTTAATAATAGCCTCTACCATTTTGCCCGGCACTGACGTCAGACTCACCGGTTTATAATTTCCTGGATCTCCTCTGGAACCTTTTTTAAAAATCGGCGTTACATTGGCCACCCTCCAATCTTCCGGTACCACGCTCGATTTTAAGGATAAATTACATATTACTAACAATAGCTCCGCAAGCTCTTTTTCCAGTTCTATCAGTACTCTGGGGTGAATACCATCCGGTCCAGGAGATTTGCTACTCTTCAGTTTGTAGAACTGCCCCATTACATCCTCCAGGTTTACAGAGAATTCATTAAGTTTCTCCGACTCGTCAGCGTCGAATACCATTTCCGGCACCGGTATCCCACCCAAATCTTCCTCAGTAAAGACCGAAACGAAGAATTCATTTAATCTCTCCGCACCGGCGTTTTTGTCAGTTGAGTTGAGTGGAGACGAAGCTGTTCTCATCACAGTCCATCGTTCCCCTGAGGATGCTTAGGGCGAAACATGCACGCATGTCGGGAACTACCAGCATTACGGTATAACATCAAAGACTAGAAACATCTTTGAGTTTGAGAGGAATTTACAGCATGGGCGTAGCCAGACATCCAATTTTGGGTGGGCCTGGGCCCAAGATGGGTGGGCAGAAGAACCCCACCCCGTCCCACAGGTAATTTAGTCTCTCCTTCTCTCTCCTGCATGCCATATAGTCTGTCAAACATCCCCCTCTCCCACATACCTTTTAAATAGCAGATTTTCACCAGCAGCGAGCAGCAAATAATATACACAGCTCATGTTGGCCCCACAGCCTTCCCACTGAAGCAACTTCCTGTTTCCACATAGGCAGGAATAAGGCTGTGGGTCTGGAGTGAACGGTATTGTATCAGTCGCTGCTTGCTGCAGGCGAACATCTACTATTTACAAGGTATGCAGAAGGGACAGTTTTCAGCTGGTGGGACTTGGGAATCTCTGCCAGCCACATCATAGGTGTGCTACTGGGTGGGCATGAGCCCAAAGTGGGTGGGCCTTGGCTCACCCGGGCCCCCCCTTGGCTACGCCACTGATTTACAGCACAAGCACACAGAAACTGGTGCCGACCCTGTAACGAGCTGAATCATCCATTTAGGAGTGCGATAAGTATCCCACACTCCGTGGATGTTGGAACTATAGTATGAAAACTAGCTATATACTAAGAGTTATCTATGTATATTTAACGAGAAATATCACAATTGGACACCACTGGTAGGCGGTAGGGAGTGCAATGATGTGAATAAAGGTAACACCCTATAATTGAATGGTCAGCCGGCACAGTATGGGATACCCAGATTCTGAGCACAATAATTTTTCATTATTTTATTTTTTTCAACTAGTTGTGGTTTTGTGGGTAGGATTTATTCAAAACAGTAAAACCAGTATATTACCTATACCCCAGTAGAGTACACACTAGTTAAAATTTAATGCCAAGAAGTGTAGAGTAATGCACTTTAGGTGCAGAAACCCAAAAAAGAGATACCAAATAGGAGGGGAGAGATTAGTAAGCTTGACTCAGGAAACAGACCTCGGGGTATTGGTGTCTGAGGATCTGAAGGTGAAGAAACAATGCAACAAGGCAACAGCAGTGACCAGAAGGATGCTAGGCTGCATAGAGAGGGACATAACCTGCAGAAGAAAGGAGGTGTTGATGTCCCTCTACAAGTCGTAGGTGAAGCCCCACTTGGAGTATTGTGTTCAGTTTCGGAGGCCATATCTTGCTAAAGATGTAAAAAGACTGGAAGCGGTGCAAAGAAAAGCTACAAAAATGGTATGGGATTTGGAAAGAATTGCAGCCATCAGGGCCAGCTCAAGGGACCATGGCGCCCAGAGCCAACGTTTGATTTGGCGCCCTCCCATTGGCACACTCCCCCCACCCCCGGCCTACCTTTAAAGGCAATTTTCCCCTCCTGAAGACCAAAAGTCTTTCAACTAATGCTACCCGCATCAGCCCGTCTTCCCTCTGACGTCCCTGTGGAAACAGGAAGCTATGTCAAAGGAGGGGACGGGGTGTGACAGAAGGAAGATGCTAGGGCTGATGTGGGCAGCATTGGGTGAAATGCCATCTGTATTTGCAAGGGAAAAACTGCCTTTAAAAGACAGACGGGGGGAAAGTGGTCTGAGACAGAGAGGAAGGGTGTTGACAGCTCTTCTCTTTTCCCTGCACATGCAACACCGCTAGGTAAGCTCTGGGCCAGATTAACCTATAGGGTCAGCGACATCATAGGCTCAGGCATCTGGCACCCTTTATCTCCAGCGCCCTGGGCCACAACTTCACCTGGTCCTATGTTAAGCTGGCCCTGGATGCCATGTTTTAATATTTTGTCTAATTTCCCTTCATTTCAGAGAAATTTGAAGACAATGCTTTTTAAGAAGTTTGTTCCGATGTGATTCCCACATTGGTTACTCTTTCTAGTTTCTCTTTGAACTTTATGGGATTAGCAGTATAGAAGTATATGTTAATGTAATTTAATTTTTTAATGGCTACTCCCAGGGGCAAAGTCTCCAAATGGGTTAATTTGACTCATCTACGTAACACAACTCTCTTCACTGGCATTACTTCCTCCTTGAAACCGCATACATTAAACGGCAGGGAAAGAAAGGTTACTACTGATAATGCTGCAGGATAAAAATGCACCTGATGAAGCCAGAGTGAAACAGCCATGCTGCAGAGCGTAGCAGCGTTAGCTTCAGATAAGTACCTGAAGAAATTAATAATTGGACTTTTAATACAGCTACAAAAAAATTGTTAAAAAAATTAATGTTCAATTAAGTACAGGAGGTTTTCTTTAGGACTGATGAAGAAATATGGCTGGTCATTCATCCTTTTTCTTCCTTGTATTTTTTACTTTGCAAATTAGAAGTTACTTGCTAATTGTGTACAGTGTTAATTTCAATCATACAATGAACATGAACCTCACTGCTAAGTCTGCTTATGTTAAGTGTGGCCAGTGCCAATTTACCTTAATTACAAGGCACCGGCAACTAAACATAAACATAGTAAACATAGTAGATGACAGCAGAAAAAGACCTGCACGGTCCATCCAGTCTGCCCAAGAAGATAAATTCATATGTGCTACTTTTTTTATTTGTACTGTCCTCTTCAGTGCACAGACCGTATAAGTTTGGCTAGCCCTATCCCCGCCTCCCAACCACCAACCCCCCCTCCCAACCACCAGCTTTGGCACAGACCATATAAGTCTGCCCAGCACTATCCTCGCCTCCCAACTACCAGTCCCGCCTCCCACCACCAGCTCTGGCACAGACCCTATAAGTCTGTCCAGCACTAGCCCCGCCTCCCAACTACCAGTCCCGCCTCCCACCACCAGCTCTGGCACAGACCGTATAAGTCTGTCCAGCACTATCCCCACCGCCCAACCACCAGCCCCAGCACAGACCGTATAAGTCTGCCCAGCACTAGTCCCGCCTCCCAACCACCAGCCCCGGCACAAACCGTATAAGTCTGCCCAGCACTAGTCCCGCCTCCCAACCACCAGCCCCGGCACAAACTGTATAAGTCTGCCCAGCACTAGCCCCGCCTCCCAACCACCAGCTCTGCCACCCATTCTAGGCTAAGCTCCTGAGGATCCATTCCTTCTGCACAGGATTCCTTTATGTTTATCCCACGCATATGATATACTTGAAATAAGGGGCGGTGGGCGACTGATAAAAGCAAACTGTTAAGAGGGGAAAGGGGACAGTTAATAAAAGACTTTTTATTTTGAATGTTGGTAATGTATTGACTTTGAATTAAAAAAAAAAAAAAAGTTAAACAAAAAAAATATTCAAATTGTGGCAGTACTTCCTTCTGACTGAATCTGTCTTCTTCAAGGCCAGAGGTCTGCAAGTTTCCAGCGAGTGCCTATGCTTTTAAGATGGCAGAGGGAAGTGGGGAAAGAAGGGCCTACTATGGTCCATTTCACCTTGGAAGATTTGGGAGACATACCGGTGTCAGAGATGGTATTCAAAGCTGACAATTCAGAGAAACTGAATGAAAACTCTATGAACCTGGAGGATATAATGGCGCAATTTGACAAATTAAAGAGTAGCAAATCTCCTGGACCAGATGGTATTCATCCCAGAGTACTGATAGAATTGAAAAATGAACTTGCGGAACTATTGTTAGTAATACAGTGGGGGAAATAAGTATTTGATCCCTTGCTGATTTTGTAAGTTTGCCCACTGACAAAGACATGAGCAGCCCATAATTGAAGGGTAGGTTATTGGTAACAGTGAGAGATAGCACATCACAAATTAAATCCGGAAAATCACATTGTGGAAAGTATATGAATTTATTTGCATTCTGCAGAGGGAAATAAGTATTTGATCCCCCACCAACCAGTAAGAGATCTGGCCCCTACAGACCAGGTAGATGCTCCAAATCAACTCATTACCTGCATGACAGACAGCTGTCGGCAATGGTCACCTGTATGAAAGACACCTGTCCACAGACTCAGTGAATCAGTCAGACTCTAACCTCTACAAAATGGCCAAGAGCAAGGAGCTGTCTAAGGATGTCAGGGACAAGATCATACACCTGCACAAGGCTGGAATGGGCTACAAAACCATCAGTAAGACGCTGGGCGAGAAGGAGACAACTGTTGGTGCCATAGTAAGAAAATGGAAGAAGTACAAAATGACTGTCAATCGACAAAGATCTGGGGCTCCACGCAAAATCTCACCTCGTGGGGTATCCTTGATCATGAGGAAGGTTAGAAATCAGCCTACAACTACAAGGGGGGAACTTGTCAATGATCTCAAGGCAGCTGGGACCACTGTCACCACGAAAACCATTGGTAACACATTACGACATAACGGATTGCAATCCTGCAGTGCCCGCAAGGTCCCCCTGCTCCGGAAGGCACATGTGACGGCCCGTCTGAAGTTTGCCAGTGAACACCTGGATGATGCCGAGAGTGATTGGGAGAAGGTGCTGTGGTCAGATGAGACAAAAATTGAGCTCTTTGGCATGAACTCAACTCGCCGTGTTTGGAGGAAGAGAAATGCTGCCTATGACCCAAAGAACACCGTCCCCACTGTCAAGCATGGAGGTGGAAATGTTATGTTTTGGGGGTGTTTCTCTGCTAAGGGCACAGGACTACTTCACCGCATCAATGGGAGAATGGATGGGGCCATGTACCGTACAATTCTGAGTGACAACCTCCTTCCCTCCGCCAGGGCCTTAAAAATGGGTCGTGGCTGGGTCTTCCAGCACGACAATGACCCAAAACATACAGCCAAGGCAACAAAGGAGTGGCTCAGGAAGAAGCACATTAGGGTCATGGAGTGGCCTAGCCAGTCACCAGACCTTAATCCCATTGAAAACTTATGGAGGGAGCTGAAGCTGCGAGTTGCCAAGCGACAGCCCAGAACTCTTAATGATTTAGAGATGATCTGCAAAGAGGAGTGGACCAAAATTCCTCCTGACATGTGTGCAAACCTCATCATCAACTACAGAAGACGTCTGACCGCTGTGCTTGCCAACAAGGGTTTTGCCACCAAGTATTAGGTCTTGTTTGCCAGAGGGATCAAATACTTATTTCCCTCTGCAGAATGCAAATAAATTCATATACTTTCCACAATGTGATTTTCCGGATTTAATTTGTGATGTGCTATCTCTCACTGTTACCAATAACCTACCCTTCAATTATGGGCTGCTCATGTCTTTGTCAGTGGGCAAACTTACAAAATCAGCAAGGGATCAAATACTTATTTCCCCCACTGTATGTAATTTATCTTGAAAATCAAGAATAGTACCGGAAGATTTGAGGGAGGCCAATGAAACGCTGATTTTTAAAAAAGGTTCCAGAGGAGATCTGGGAAATTATAGACCGGTGAGCCTGACATCAGTGCTGGGCAACATGGTAGAGGAGACTATTAAAAAGAACAAAATTACAGAGCATATTCAAAAGCATGGATTAGTGAGACAAAGCCAAAATAGATTTAGTGAAGGGAAATCTTGCCTCACCATTCTATACATTTCTTTGAAGGGGTGAACGAACATGTGGATAAAGGTGAGCCAGTTTGTATTGTGTATCTGGATTTTCAAAAGGCGTTTGACAAAGCACCTCATGAAAGACTCTAAAGGAAATTGGAGAGTCATGGGATAGAAAGAGTAGGGTTAAATGGTCAGTATTCTCAATGAGTGGAGTGGAACGGGTAGATGTGAATCACTTGTTTACTCTTTCCAAAAATATTAGGACTAGGGGGCACGCAATGAAGCTACAAAGTAGTACATTTTAAACAAATTGGAGAAAATATTTCTTCACTCAAGTGACTTGCCCAGGTTCACACGGAGCTGCAGAAAGAATTAACCTGGTTCCCCAGGATCTCAACCCACTACTGACCATCAGGCAGCAGTGGGGATTGAACCCAGTTCCCCAGGTCTGCAATCCACTACACTAACCATTAGGCCACTCCTCCACTCTTAATGATTGCTGGAAAAGTGGCACCTAGTGACTGAAGCACATAATGTGCCACGAGATTCTATTTTTACTCCCCCTTGAGACAGTGACACCCTGTGGTTAAACTATGAACTCTCTCCTTTGAAATCTACAGTGACATCTAACGATCATCATCACACTTTGTTTAATTTTATTATTCTTTCCAAAGCTGATATGTTTGGACACTGCAGCATTCAAACCATCCTTCCTCTCTTCCTTCCATATCAGAGTAAAAGAGGAGTCAGAAATAATTCCATGGGCGATGCTCTGCACACTTTTCCCACTTGACTTTCTTCTAATCTGGCCTCTTGTGGCTATCCCACTCTCCACACACCTATTAGACTACCTTCCAAAAATCTCCCACTCTTCCTCCCAACAGAGATCTAGTCATCCATCTCCAGCCAGGAATACCAATAACCTAGAAGAGGAAGAGAAAGTAAAGAAGGCCCTGGCATTACTACAAAATGGATTATTTTGCCAGCTATTTTCCCTACCATCTGACACTTCCCCACCAAAGTAGTAAATTTAATACGAATCGGAGAAAAGTTTTCTTCATGCAATGTGTACTCTGGAATTCGTTGCCAGAGAATGTGGTAAAGGCAGTTAGCTTAGCGGGGTTTAAAAAAGGTCTGGACACCTTCCTAAAGGAAAAGTCCATAGACCATTATTAAATTGACTTCGGGGAAAATCCACTGCTCTTTCTGGGATAAACAGCATAAAATGTATTAAACTTTATCGGGATCTTGCTAGGTATTTGTGACCTGGATTGGCCACTGTTACAAACAGGATGCTGGTCTTGATGGACCTTTGGTCTGTCCCAGTGTGGCAATACTTATGTACTTATGTAAGTAGTAGATGTCCCCAGGTGCTGAGAGATGGATGGATGGTCTAAGCATCCTAATGAGAAAAACTTGAAAATACTACAGTTCAACCTGCATCCTTCTCTATTTTACTTATGCTTTTGAAAATGATTATAAACCTGTGATACACAGATACTAAAAGCACAAAGACTTTATATTTTCTACAGCTAGTACACAGACATCTTTCCTGGCACAACCTATTTTACAATGCAGCTTTGACCTTTATTACTGACAGTTTATGACAGCATAAAAAGCAAAGGTCACACCTACCTAAGCGGTGAAATCCAAAGGTAAACCTTTTGGTTGGAGATTTTGCAGAGAGCCATAAAGCAAGTAATGTCAGAATAATACCACTGAGGTCAGTTAGTATATGAAGTGCATCTGTCATGATTGCAAGACTATTAGAAACATATCCACCTGAAATTAAAAAAAAAAAGTTCTGAATTTCATCATAAAGCTTCTGATCAGAACTGTACATGAGGTTTTATGACATCAAAAAACTGTCATAGTAATATAAGTGACTGTATGGCCCATCGTATCTGCCCAAAAAGGCAGCCAGATTTGTACCTGCTGCTCTATGCAGGTTACACCCCTCTGTGCCTTGCTTAAAGTGTAAAGATGGAATGATTCCATCCTCTTTCTGTAAAGGGATCCTCTGTTTATCCCACACTTTTTTGAATTTCATAATTGTTTTTGTCTCCACAAAAGTATTTCAGGCACCCATCACCCTCTCTGAGAAAAAGTATTTCCTGATATTACTCATAAATCTACTTCCCTACAATCTCTATTCATGTCCTCTGTTTCTACTCCTTCCCAGTCTGAAACAAATTTGTTTGTACCTTTTAAGTATTTAATCATCTACATCATATCTCCCCTGTCCCTCTTTTCCTCTAACTGTGCTAAGGTTGCTAGCATTTTTAGCGGATGCTAATGATTAGCACGAGCTAAACACCAAGTCGCCCATAGGAACATATAGGTGACTCTAGCAATTAGTGCTGCTAACTTTAGCATGTGCTAAAAACGCTAGCATGGCTTTGTAAATGGGGCCCTTAGTGTTCAATTTTGGAGGACATATCTTGCTAAGGACATAAAACGAAGTGGTTCAGAGGAAGGCAACAAAAATGGTAAGGGATTTGAGGCAAAAGCTGTACAAGAGAAGACTTGAAGACCTGGATATTTATACCTTAGAGAAGTGGTTCTCAAATCTGATCTGGAGGCACCTCAGCCAGTCAGATTTTCAGGATACCAACAATGAAAGGGGGGAGGGGAAAGGGAATGGGACTTAATATGCCTCCTTTCTGTGGTTTTTCCAACTACATTCAAAGCGGTTTACATTATATACAGGTACTTATTTGTACCTGGGACAATGAAGGGTTAAGTGACTTGCCCAGAGTCACAAGGAGCAGCAGTGGGAATTGAACCCAGTTCCCCAGGATCAAAGTCTGCTGCACTAACCACTAGGCTACTCCATTCACCAGCAAGGTTTCCATGCACTGCCTCCACTATATGCAAATCTATCTCATGAATATTTATTGTGGATATACTGAGGACCTGACTGAACACTAAGGGCCCCATTTACTAAGCCGCGCTAGCGTTATTAGCACGCACTAAATGCTACCTTTGCCTATATGTTCCTATGGGCGACAGCATTTAGCTCGTGCTAATTATTAGCGTGCACTAAAAATGCTAGCGCCCTTAGCATGGCTTAAACAGGGCCCTAATGAAGTAAAATGCAAGGGAGCAAAGTTCATAACAAAAACAATCCTAATTATGGTGCAGGTACATAAAATATATGTAATAAAACAATTGCAATAAAATCCAGCGCATGCCATATGGTTGGTCTTATGCATTATGTTATATGACTGCATAAGTGAACTGCAATTGTGAACTGAGCACACTATCACAATATTATTATTATGAGGTAAATATTTTATTGAAATTGTTTTTGTTGCATATATTTTGTGTACCTGTACCATAATTAGGACTATTATTCTCCAAGACTGAACACAATACTCCAAGTAGGGCCCCACCAATGACATTAGATAACTACATTTCCTCATTACTTTGCTCAATAGTAGATGACTACTATTGAGCAAAGTAATGAGGAAATGTAATAATCAAATGACAATTACTGTCTCATGTAGAGCTGATAACCACACTCCTATTAGTCAGTACAGAAACACACAGAAAGTGAGCTTTCTTTTGCAAATGTTTACAAATGAGGCAAAATAACATGATTGCAGTATATAAATGAAGCATCTAATCCCTAAAACTAGAAAATGCATACTTACAATCATATTCCCACAGAGAATTTAGAATTTAATAAAAAAAAATACTTGCGTATTAAACGGTTATAAACGCTTGTTCCCTGCAGTTCATCCAAACAAGTCCTAGCTCTTCTCTTTGTTCTCTCCCTCCAAGGCCAAATCTCAACAGTGCACTTTCCAGCGGGCTGCAACAAATACTTTATGCTCCCTCTCCAGTCAGTTAAATGTAGCCTGTACTCTCTTGTCCTCTCTGAAGCATCTTGTAGAACACTTTAACTTTTAGGGTTCTTTACTAACTCGTGTTAAAGAATCAGTGCACATTACTATACTTTAACTTGCATTAATCGGCAATAATGTGCATTTAGAAAAAGTTAGTAAAGCAAGTCCTCCCTCAGTCTTCCTGCTCCTGGGGTTCGGGTAAAACGTGGATCCTGGCCTTCTGGACTTTAACCAGTCTTTTTCAGTAGCAAAGCTCCCACACAACCTGGTTTCTGGGGATTGTGATTAAACTGTAAGCTGTACGAAGCGCGAACTGCCTCTTACATATGTCTGTACAGCATTGCAAACACCTTATAGCGTTACATAATTAATATTTTGATCCGACTCGTACAACCCTAACGTGGAAAAGGGAAAGAACCAGGCGCAGAACTCACCCACCAGCTCCCCCAGCATGAAGAAGAAATAGAGCGTCCCGGCCACCAGCAACCTGTTCCGCGCTGTCCTGCGGCTGCACTGCTCCCCCCGCGCCCGGCAGCCACCACACAGCGGCGACGGCCGCAGCTCGTTGGGATGCTCCAGTAGGGAATCGTCGGACGAAGAAGAGAAGGGAGGCGAGGTGGTCGCCGCGTGCTGTCCCCCGTTCACGGAGGGGACGTCCTCGGACACCACCACCCGTAGTTTGTTGAACTTGTGCAATGTGTCCTCCTCCGGCGCCTCGTCCGACAAGTCAAGTGCACTGCAGGCGTCGCTCAGGTAGAGAGGAGGCTCGCGCCGGCCCGGCACCAACAGCTTAGCTAGGTTGCTCCACCAAGCTTTCGGCCGCGCCATAGCCCACGGACAGCGGCAGCTGTGACGTCACTCCCTCGGGCTCCCCTCTGCGGGAGCGTGAAACGTCGGGGAAAGCCAGCGAGCGGCCGGGCACGGCGCGCGCTGCTGCTGGGGAAGTGGGGGGTTTGTGCTCGAGCCGAAGGAGTCGAGACTTCTTCAAGACTGCCGGAAGCGCTGGCTCGCGGAGAGAGGGAGGGAGGGGGGATGGGAAGGGCCGCTGTTGGCGCGCGGAGGCGGAGGCAAGACTTGGCAGATAGGCTGGGAATGACTCGTGACTAGAAGAATTGAAACGAAAATACTCCAACTTAAATAAATAATTGTGGGACAGATGCTCAAAAGTCCCTAATACGTGCCGCGTGTGTTTATAGGCGCGGTTGAGCTTTCAGTTTTGCAACAGCAATCATGCTCAAAGAAAATCGCATGGAAATGAAATGTACGGAAATTCTGCAGGTAGCCGGGTACGGAAAGCACCTAGCACATGTGTGCAGCACAGATAGGTGTCAATGTTCTGCGCATGCTCAGAAAAAAAAAAGTGATAACCGCTTCATAGGTCTGCATCATGTGTCAAATGCGCTTTAAAAGCCCGGTGTTTTTTTATTATACCAGCTTCTTTGCTGTGCAGGCTTTTGTGACTGTGTTTTACTTAACCCTCCATTGCCTCAGTTACAAACTTAGATTGTAAGCCCACCTGGGACAAAGAAATATCCAGAGTACTTGAATGTAACTCACCTTGAGCTACTACTGAAAAAGGTGTAAGCAAAATCTAAATAAATAAATAATTTATAGCCAGAAAGTGATTACAACAACCTTTGTGATACTGCTGTCATAAAGAAGCAAACCTGTGTGCGGGCACCATAGAGTTTCTTTTTTGTTCTTCACGTCAACTTTTTAACACTACTTTTACGTGCGGGACACACACACATGGACCATTTCCCATACATTTGCAAATGTAAGCAGACTGCTCCACTGAGAGAAGTCACCCTCATGCAATGACAGCTCCAGACCTGCCAGAGAAGTTTGAACGTTAAAGATAGGTGGTCCTTTCTGTGCATTGCACAGAATGCTCATTTTAATACTAAGATTATTGGCAGCTGCTACCTCAAATGGTGAAATCAGTACAGAACCTGTTTGTGTATTAGATGCCGAATACACCTAGACTGGCTGCAACCAGCCTAAATCAAACGTTGTAAGCAAACAAGCTTTGAGCATCGGCTGCTCAAATAGGGACATTATAAGCCGGGGGGGGGGGGGGGGGGGGGGGTAATTTAATTAAGGCCATATCCTATTGCCATATCTGTTGAATAAATCTAACAAAAACAAATGGAAGCAAATAAACTCAGTTCTGTTCTGTGATTTACATTCTGCCTAATTTCACTTTGGATTCAAGGTGGCTTACAACAAAACAGATCTTCAACAAAGAAAAGAGATAACACACAAAAATAAGTATTTAATTATGTATTTTACTTTGCTAGGATGTGGCACACACTCTTTTTAGTTGTAGCTCAAGGTGAGTTACAGCCAGGTACAGTTGTTATTTCCTTGTCCTTGTTATCAGAAATTAGGGAGGCTAACAAACTGGGCAACACAATAATAATGGGTGATTTCAATTACCCCGATATTGACTGGGTAAATGTAACATCAGGACATGCTAGGGAGGTAAAATTCCTTGATGAAATCAAGGACTGCTTTATGGAGCAGCTGGTACAGGAGCCAACAAGAGGAGAAAAAATTCTAGACCTAGTTCTTAGTGGAGCGCATGATCTGGTGCGGGAGGTAATGGTGCTGGGGCCGCTCGATAACACTGATCATATTATGACCAGATTTGATATTTGCTTTTGAGTAAGTGCACACAGGAAGTCCAATACGTTAGCATTTAACTTTTAAAAAGGAAACTATGATAAAATGAGAACGGTGAAAAAAAAACTTAGAGGAGCAGCTTTGAAGGTCAAAAATTTACATCAGGTGTGGATGCTGTTCAAAAATACCATCCTGGAAGCCCAGGCTAAACATTTCCGTGTATTAATAAAGGAGGAAGGAACAGCAAACGACAGCCTGCGTGATTAAAAAATGAGGTGAAGGAAGCTATTAGAACTAAAAGAAAATCCTTCAGAAAAAAGAAGAAGGAACCGACTGAAAATAATAAACAACATAAGGAATGGCAAGTCAAATGCAAAACGCTGATAAGGGAGGCAAAGAGAGATTTTGAAAAAAAGATTGCGTTGGAGGCAAAAACACATAGTAAAAATCTTTTTAGGTATATTAAAAGCAAGAAGCCGGGAAAAGAATCGGTTGGACTGCTAGATGACCGAGGGGTAAAGGGGGCAATCAGGGAAGACAAAGCAGAGAGATTAAATGAATTCTTTGATTCGGTTTTCACCGAGAAAGACTTGTGAGAGATACCAGTGGAGAAGAACCACCACAAGGGTGAAGGTACACTGAATTCCTACGCAAAGAAATGTGCAAAGCAAGGAGTAAGAAAGTTAGGCTCTTCCAAAGAACCGGAGGAGACGTATATTAAAAAAAAAAATCTTTATTCCAAATTAAGCACTGACAAACTTGACTCTGACTCGACACAGCAACACATCAGAGACACTCGCGCGCTACGGAGATTCTCTCCAGCAGAGACACTGGATTTTAGCCATATCTGGTTTAACATCATCATATAGCTGACAATTCATTATATACACTATCCACAGTTTTTCAGAAGACTCCTGATGAAGGCGTGCTTTGGCGCCGAAACACAGCTGTGTCGAGTCAGAGTCAAGTTTGTCAGTGCTTAATTTGGAATACAGATTTGTTTTTTTATATATGTCTCCTTCGGTTCTTTGGAAGAGCCTAACTTTCCTACTCCTTGCTTTGCGCATTGAGAGATACCAGTGCCAGAAATGCTATTCAAAGCTGACAAGTCAGAGAAACTAAATGAAATCTCTATAAACCTGGAGGATGTAATGCACACTTTGACAAATTGAAGAGTAGCAAATCTTGACCAGATGGTATTCATCCCCGAGTACTAATAGAATTGAAAACTTAACTCGTGGAACTATTGTTAGTAATATGTAATTTTCCTTTAAAACCAAGCATAGTACCAGAAGATTGGAGGGTGGCCAATGTAATGCCAATTTTTTTTTTAAGGTTCCAGAGGTGATCCAGGAAATTATAGACCGGTAAGCCTGTCGTCGGTGCCAGGCAAAATGGTACAGACCGTTATAAAGAACAAAATTACTGAGGATATTCAAAAGCATGGATTAATGAGACAAAGCCAACATGGATTTAGTGAAGGGAAATCTTGCCTCACCAATCTATTACATTTCTTTGAAGGGGTGAACAAACCTGTGGATAAAGGTGAGCCAGTCGATATTATGTATCTGGATTTTCAACAGGTGTTTGACAAAGTACCTCATGAAAGACTCCAGAGGAAATTAGTGGGATAGGAGGTAGTGTCCTATTGTGGATTAGAGTGGTGTGGTAGCCGTGTTAGTCCACTTTTAAAGGTAATTAACGTGGGAAAGTGCGAGGTATAAGTGTTACAAATAAATAAATAAATCAAACAAAAGAAAACATGGAAAAGAAAATAAGATGATACCTTTTTTATTGGACATAACTTAATACATTTCTTGATTAGCTTTCGAAGGTTGCCCTTCTTCGTCAGATTGGAAATAAGCAAATGTGGTAGATGACAGTATATATAAGTAAAACATCCAAGCATTTCATTGACAGTCTAACAGGGTGGGGGTGGGTAGGAGGTATGCATGGGAACATCAAAGCATTTCAGAGATAGTCTAACAGGATAGGGGTGGATAGGTGAGCGAAGGGTGATAAACAGAGGAATACAACTTTATGGTTTATAATGGGCTAGAAAACCCAGATCTTTGTTAAGTCCTGTCTGTTGGGTGTCAAAATATTCAATCATTCTGACTTCAAAGGTCTTACGTTCCTGTATTGTTTTAAAGTTACCTTTCAGGATTCTTACTATGAAGTCACTGGTACAGTGATCTGGTTTTGTAAAGTGCTGGCCCACAGGGGTGGGAACCCGGCTGGCACCAGTATTGTTCATGTGATGTCTATGTAAATTAAATCTTGTCTTTAGCATCTGGCCTGTTTCTCCAATATATTATCCTTCGTTACATTTTTTACACTGAATGATATATACCACATTGGAAGATGAGCATGTGAAAGATTCCTTTATGTTGAATATTTTTCCTTTGTGAATGACTGTGGGGTCCTGTGAAATGTTTTGGCATAGCTTGCAGCTGGATATATTGCAAGGATGTGTGCCCTTCTCTTCTTTTTCAGTCTGTGTTGGGAGTTTACTTCTGATTAGCTTGTGTTTCAAGTTGGGTGGTTGTCGGAAGGCCAGCATTGGTGGGGCTGGGAATATTTATTTTTTGTTACATTTGTACCCCACGCTTTCCCACTCATGGCAGGCTCAATGCAGCTTACATGGGGCAATGGAGGGTTAAGTGACTTGCCCAGAGTCACAAGGAGCTGCCTGTGCCTGAAGTGGGAATCGAACTCAGTTCCTCAGTTCCCCAGGACCAAAGTCCACCACCCTAACCACTAGGCCACTCCTCCACTCTTTCAGTAATTCATCCTCTTGGAGTAGAGGCTGAAGATCTTTTATGATTGTTCTTAATTTTTCCAGCTATGGATTGTATGTCACTATAAGGGGGATTCTGTCTGTGGCTTTTTTTTCTTTGTATTGTAGCAGATTTTCCCTGGGGTTTTTGAGGGAGGAGGCAATATTTTTGGAGATTATTTTGGGGTTGTAGCCTTTCCATTCGAAGGATGCAGTCAGGATTTAAAGATTTCTGTCTCTGTCCCTTGGGTCCCTATTGTGGATTAAAAACTAGTTAAAAGATAGAAAACAGAGAGTAGGGTTAAATGCAGTGGCGTACCAAGGGGGGGGTGGTCCGCCCCGGGTGCACGCCACTGGGGGGATGCCGCGGCGCGTGCCTGTCAGCTGACTTCGCTAACTTCGCTGCAGCTCCCTCTGCCCCGGAACAGGTTACTTCCTGTTCCGGCCGGGGCAGAGGGAGCTGCAGCAAAGTTAACGAAGTCAGCGAACTCAGCTGACAGGCGCGCGCTGCGGCATCCCCCCCCCAGCAGCGTGCACCCGGGGGGGGGGTGCATCAGCGATCCGCCCCGGGTGTTATGCCAGCTAGGATCACCGCTGGTTAAATGGTCAGTATTCTCAATGGAGAAGGGTAGATAGTGGGGTTCCCCGGGGGTCTGTGCTGGGACTGCTGCTTTTTAACAAATTTATAAATGACCTAGAGATGGGAGTAACTAGTGAGGTAATTAAATTTGCTGATGACGCAAAGTTATTCAAAGTTGTTAAATTGCAAGAGGATTGTGAAAAATAACAAGAGGACCTTACGAGACTGGGAGACTGGGCATCTAAATGGTAGATGACGTTTAATGTGAGCAAGTGCAAAGTGATGCATGTGGGAAAGAGGAACCCAAATTATAGTTATGTAATGCAAGGTTCCACATTAGGATTCACCGGCAGGGAAAGGAATCTAGGCGTCAATGTTGATGATACTTTGAAACCCTCTGCTCAGTGTTCTGTGACAGCAAAGAAAGCAAATAGAATGTTAGGTATTATTAGGAAAGGAATGGAAAACAAAAATGAGGATATCATGCCTTTGTATCGCTCCATGGTGCGACCACACCTCGAATATTGTGTTCAGTTCTGGTCACCGCATATAAAAAAAAAGATATTGTGGAATTAGAAAAAGTATAGATAAAGGGGATGGGACAACTTCCCTATGAGGAAAGGCTAAAGTGGCTAGGGCTCTTCAGCTTGGAGAGAAGATGGCTGAGGGGAGATATGAAAGAGGTCTATAAAAATAATGAGTGGAGTGGAATGGGTAGACGTGAATTGATTGTTTACTCTTTCTAAAAATACTAGGGAGCACGCAATGAAGCTAGAAAGTAGTACATTTAAAACAAATCTGAGAAAATATTTATTCACTCAACATGTAATTAAACTCCGGAATTCGTTGTCAGAAAATGTAGTAAAAGCAATTAGCATAGTGGGGTTTAAAAAAAGGTTTGGATGGCTTCCTAAAGGAAAAGTCCATAGACCATTATTAAAATGGACTTGGGGAAAATCCACTGCGTATTTCTAGAATAAGCAGCATAAAATGTGTTGTACTGTTTTGGGATCTTGCCAGGTATTTGTGACCCGGATTGGCCACTGTTGGAAACAGGATGCTGGTGTTTGATGGACCTTCGGTCTGTCCTAGTATGGCAATACTTATGCAGTGGCGTAGCTAGCATACTTGACACCCGGGCCCAACCTTTTTTTAACACCCCCCCCAGCAAAGACAATCAAAACCAGAATTCCATTCAAAATCACCATATAACAGAGATTAAATACTAAAAATATTTTGATGAAAATATCGATAGCACCTTCATATATAGATAGCCTATCTAAGAAGACAAACACAGGACCTGAAATCTGTATAATTATTATCCATCACTCTTATTGCTGTGAACAGGAAGTAATTGCAGTGCTGATGCAACTCTAAATTTCCCACTTCTGCCAGTCCAAGAATGGCCAGAGCAAAAAAAAACATTTCAGCTAAAAATAAAAGAACAGACTAGAGGGTTTCCTTACCAGGTAGAGATCAGTGCTTGTGAGGTGTTGGAAAGGTGGAAAGAGCTTCAGTCTCACCTCTTGGCTGAACCAGCTAACAGTATACACCTCTAGTGCTACTAAAATCCTACCTGCCTCTGTGCCACCCTTAATTAACATCCTTAAATATACAGTGGCACTCCATCCCCGACCTTATTTGCTGAGCATAAACAGCAGGCATCCCTAACTCTGTTCGTTCCCTTCCCCAGTGCTCGGTGCACTGCTCCTCTCACCTGATACTGCTCCCCCCCCCCCCCCCAAAAAAATCTGGCATTCTTAACCCTGTTCCTTTCCTGGGCCCCTCATGTTTCCTATTTCAGTCCTCCGTAACCCCCCCTCCCCCGTTCCGCCACTCACCCTGGCCGCCCGCGCCCGGGAAGAGTAGGGATCCTCGAACAGCGTCCAGATCCGCAGCTGCGAGGCCGTTGTTCCTGGCCCGGCTGCCGGGGGGGGGCGTCCTCGGGCGGCACGAAGCTGTTCAGCGCCTCCTCGGCCTTGCAGTGCTGCTGGTAGTGGGTAGTTCATCCAGCAGCAGGGCACGTCGAAAGGGACAGTCCTTTCAAGTACTTGTGAGGGGTTGGAATTAGAGCAAGAAAGCACATCGCGGAAGACCGGAAGTGGAAGGTGCATGAGGGCACGGAATAAGTGGGGAAGGGAACTCAACTGATGGCGACACTGCGACACCCCCTACCGGTTGCACCCAGGGCGGACCGCCCCCACCGCCCCGCCCTTGCTACGCCACTGTACTTATGTACTTATAAAACACTTGTCTGCATTTACTGTGAAAGTTTATTTGTTGGATTAATCTACACCTTCCCAACTGCAAAGGTATTAAGTACAAATCCTTTTATGCATCCAATTTCTTCTTTTTGGGTAGCCAGCTTTGGAACGCTCTGCCAAGATCCATCCGTACAATCAATGGCCTTTTTCCCTTCAGAAAAGCATTGAAGACCCATCTCTTCAAGAAAGCCTACCCTAACGATTCAACTTAACTCAAGCCTGCCGACATGATTCTTACCGACGATCGTTATACGTTGACCATGTTTCCTATTATCCTTATTACTATCCCATATCTATTCCTTTCCATCTTCCTACGCCTACCTCCTAACGCTCATTTCCTTCTCCACCTAATTCCTCCTTTGTTCAATTTACTTATCCATTAACCCCATTAATATTACGTTTACCACAAACTGTATATTCTTCTTATGACTTGTAATTTTTTATATTGTAAGCCGCATTGAGCCTGCCATGTGTGGGGTACAAATGTAATAAATAAATTGCTTAAATCTATATTAAGATCTTTACTGATTGCATCTGCCTGTGTCCTCAATGCACTTTCAAAGTTTGATCATATTTCTCCTGTTCTTAGTTGCCAGTAGAATAGAGCATTCAATATAAGATTTTAATGTTAATTTTTAAAATATTAAACAATGAGGTTTCTGTGGCAATCTCTTCAAGCCTACATCTTCATCATCCTTCAAGAATACTAACATCAGCCTTGATGTATCTGTTAGATATTTTATCCTTTTACTCTGTTAAATTAGAGGAATATAGGTCATCTATTTTTATATAGTAGTGACAAAGTTATGGAATTTGCATGTTATTCTCTGCTTTGAACAGAGATGGTAATAAACATTTTAAAAGAAATTGCAAATTTTTCTGTTTCAGCAAGCCTTTGAGATATAACCTGACTTTAAAAAATTTTTAAGATATTTAGCAGTCACATATTGTGGTTTTCAGAGATTGTTCTCTTTTCTGTTTTTATTGTTTTTTTTATTTCATGTTTTTATGTTATACAGTGTATGTTTGATTATAACCCTTGAGAATTGTCCTGGATTGGTTTAAGTCGATCCTTTCTGACCACTGCTTTTATGTCTCTCATAACTCTGCAGATTCAACTTTACAATTACTTTCATGTGGAGTTGTATGTCCCTTGCTATTTAATCTAAGTCCATTAACCTTCCTCACACAGGAACTTGGCATAGTAGTACATTTCTTTGCAGATGGCATTCAGTTGATCACCTACACCAACCCTAGTCATCCAGATTTATCATCAGTTAACATTGCTCTGGAGAATGGCTTGAGAATCATCACTTGAAACTACATAAGTGTTACCATACTGGGACAGTCCAAAAGGTTCATCATGCTTAGGCCCTCATGATCCAAAGCCCCACGCTGTTCCAAACAGCGCTCTAAAAATAGCGCTGGAACAGCGCAGGGCTTTACTGCATAGATGATCAAAGATAATGCATGCAAATCTAAGCAGCGCAATTATCTTTGATTATCATGTAGAAGTGCGGGCGAATTGTGCCGAGCATGCGCTCAGCACAATCCTCCCACACTTGTTTGACAGGTCTGGGCTGTCAAAAGCCCAAACCTGTCAAACAGCCTGCCCTGAGGCCCGAACAATGGGGGCTGGAGGTCCGGTGGGTCTCCAGCCCCCCCCCCAAACCCCCAGAAAACGTCATGGCCGCTGCCGGCCAAACCCTTTCCCACCCTCCTACCCAGCGACGGGGGGGGGGGATGGCGAGGTCCGGTGGACCTCCGGTCCCCCCGACGATCCCACCCCCTCCATGTTCAGGGAGGGCTGGAGATCCGGTGGGTCTCCAGCCCCCCCAAACCCCCAGAAATTGTGAAGTGGCCGCCTCCGGCCAAAAACTCTCCCACCCTCCCACCCAGGGATGGGGGGTGGGGGCTGGAAGTCCGGTGGACCTCCAGCCCACCCCAACTCCTCCCCCCCAGCGTTCTCCTTTCAATCCCTGGTGGTCCATGGTGACAACCCCTCTCCCGGCCCCCTACCTTTCATTGGAGGAGGGACACAGCCTGCCTCCCTCCTCTTCCAGTCAACGCAATCGCAAAATGGCGGCACCCAGCCCCGCCCATTGCATCCTGGGATGCGCTGGGCGGGGCTACAGACCATATAAGGGAGCGTTCGTGTTTGCTTTGGGGGGGACGGGGGCCTGCCAGCATGCAACTGCATGCTGGACAGGGCTCACCATTCCTCCCCAATGATCCGGAGCTGGCGTTGATTTTGCCGCGGCCAGCAACCCAATCTTTGGCGCGCTGGACGCTGATCATTGGGGATGAATGCGTTAAGCGCTGATTAGCATGCATTTGCAAGCTACTTGCGCTAAGAGCCCTGTTTAGCATGCATTTGCATGCTACTTGCACTAAGAGCCCTCGAGTGCATTGTTTCAGGCGCTCGAGGGCTCTGATCATGGGTCGGCAGCAAACTCCGGCGCTAGTATGGCGTTAATAGCCTCTAGCGCCGGAGTTTGCTTTTGATCATGAGGGCCTTAGTGTCCTGTTTCCAACAGTGGCCAATCCAGGTCACAAGTATCTGGCAAGATCCCCAAACAGTAAAAACAGATTTTATGCTGCTTTATCCTAAAAATAAGCAATGGATTTTCCCAAGTCCATCTTAATAATGGCTTATGGACTTTTTTTTTTCTTAGGAAATTATCCAAACCTTTTAAAAATCCTGTTAATCTAACTTCTTTTACCACATTCTCTGGCAATGAATCCCAGAGTTTAATTACATGTTGAGTGAAGAAATATTTTCTCTAGTTTATTTTAAATTTACTACTTAGTAGATTTATTGTGTGCCCCATAGTCCTAGTATTTTTGGAAAGAGTAAACAAGTGATTCACGTCTACCCGTTCCACTCACTCAGTATTTTATAGACCTCTATCATATCTCTCCTCAGCTGTCTCTTCTCCAAGCTAAAGAGCCCTAGCTGCTATAGCCTTTCCTCATAGGGAAGTTATCCTATCCCCTTTATCATTTTTGTCACCTATATCTTTCTTGAGATTTGGTGACCAGAATTGCACACAGTATTTGAGGTGTGGTTGCACCCTTAAGCGATACAAAGTCATAAATTATAACATTCTCATTTTTGTTTTCCATTTGTTTTGTGTAATCCTGTCCCTTGCCCCTGGGGAGGGGAAAACACTTCAGCCCTAGAGGCTGGAATAAGAGAAACAATCAGACTTAGATATAGACGCAACCAGTACAAATCTTTATTGGTATCTCACTAAGCCAATACAAAATAATTGTTCTCTCTGGAGCAGGTTGTCACACAGAAAAGCCAGATGCAAAGACTGAATAACCAAACTGCTCAGCAAAAACTTTCCTAGCCATCACATATATACTATTGTAAGTTTCGTTTATCCTAAATCATGTGATTTATCCTAAACTAACATGGTCATATATGGATCTTCCTGTTTCCTTCTATCACACAATATAGTAATATACAAAAATGGCAATTTTCTCCATTGTATCATCCTTTCCTACTTGTGTTCACATGCACAGTTTGTGGCAATTGGCTAATTTGTTATCAGTAAAGTGTGCAAATAACCATATAGCACACAAGTAAATATTTTTTTTATTGTTATATTTGTACCCTGTGCTTTCCCACTCATGGCAGGCTCAATGCGGTAGGCAATGGAGGGTTAAGTGACTTGCCCAGAGTCACAAGGAGCTGCCTGTGCTGGGAATTGAACTCGGTTCCTCAGGACCCAAGTCCACCACCCTAACCACTAGGCCACTCCTCCACTCCAGTATTATAAAACACCTGGTGTCCTCCTTCTCTGAACACATATTTCCGTTGGCACATCTTGGGCTCGCAGGGTCCTCAGTCTCTCATCACCACCAAGGTTACATCCAATTGTTTCTGCTATATATGGGCCGCATAGCCTCATTTCCTCCCAAGTGTCACCTTGACATGCAACGTCTACTTTCCATTTGCTGAGAAAGCACTGTAGCTTACATACAGCTGCAGGAAGATGCTGACAACAGCAAGGCTAGGAAAACTGAGGGCTAGCAGAGCCATATTACAGGCCTAGGATAGGAAGGAATATACAGTTTCCTAATAATTCCTAGCATTCTATTTGTTTTCTTAGCTGCCACTGCACACTGAGCAGAGGGATTCAACATATCATCAGCGATGACACCTAGATCTTTTCCTGGGTAGTGACACATAATGTGGAACCTTGCTTCATATAGCTATAGTTTGAGTTCCTCTTTCCCACATGCATCACTTTGCACTTACTTACACTATTTATTGTTTATTAATTTTGTATAGTGCCTACTTTGTGAACAAATCTAAGCAGTTATACATTGAACAAAAAATTAAGAAATAGGGAAGGGAATTGATATCCTGCCTTCCTGTGGTATTTTGCAACAACGTTCAAAGTGGTTTACATATACACAGGTACTTATTTTGTACCTGGGGCAATGGAGGGTTAAGTGACTTGTCTGCAGTCACAAGGAGCTGCAGTGGGAATTGAACCCAGTTCCCCAGGATCAAAGTCCACTGCACTAACCACTAGGCTACTCCTCCACCAGGAAAGGAACTCCATATTACAAGATAGGAAAGAACAGGCATACAGAACTTACAAACAACACTGAATTCTGAAATTAAACCACTCATGCCAAATGTATAGATGTGCAAGTCAAATAAACAGGACACGGCTCCCATCACAGGAACCCACCGCAGTCATATATCAAAAGAGAGTTGAAAAAGCACCGTGAAAGGAGTAGGATGTGTCCAGTCAAAGGTACTGAGGGAGTGAGCTCCATAATGCAGGTGTGAGAAAGAAGAAGGTCACTGGCCCTTGTAGATTCCCACCTTGCTTTAGCAGGATTGGGCATAACCAGTCTGTTATCTTTCATAGAGTGTGTGAAGGAGTGTATGGAATTATCAAGGATGCCAGATAGACAAGAATGTTATCTGTTATTTGGATACACAGCCTCCCAGTTTCGTAAGGTTCTCTTGCAATTTTTCACATTCCTCTTCTGATTTAACAACTTTGTGTCATCAGCAAATTTAATGACCTCACTAGTTATTCCCATCTCTAGATCATTAATATGTTAAAAAAGCAGCAGTTCCAGCACTTAATCCTTCAAAATCCAAATCTATCTGGATAACTGGGAATTTCCTTAGCGTCCCTCTGGACTGGCCCAGAATGTGACTGATGGGTTGTGCACAGTTTCCAGCAGGTGGAGACTGAGAAAACTGTGACTCTAGAGAGAGCAAATAAGAGCCCTTGCCAGCTAGAGAAAGATCCAGTAATCTCAGTCTCCAGCAGGTAGAGGTGGTGAGCCCTTCAGTCTCATCTAATATAATAAAACTCACCCTCAACGTTCTGAGGACACTGACGTCACTTCCGTAATGAAGGGTTCGTGGTGGTGAAGCCACCGAAAGCACCATGTCGCTGGGCCCCGCCCTCGCGTCAAACGTGATGACGTCGAGGGCGGAGCAATGGCGTCACGCATCGAGGGCGGGGCAATGGCGTCAGTGGCTTCACAACCAAGAAGCTGATGAAGGTGCGTTCACGAGGTGCGGACCTATGGCGTCAGTGGCTTCAGAACGACGAACCGGTGGGTAGGGAGGGAGGGGGTGTTGGGGAGGAAAACCTTGCTAGCGCCCGTTTAATTTGATCCAGAAACGGGCCTTTTTTACTAGTTCCTTTATACTTTTCGTTTCCTGCTCTATTTCTCTTAGTTGGTTTTGAATCTTTGGTTTAGCCTTTTTTTCTGTGTATCCAGTAAAAAAAAAAAAAAAGAAAAGCCTGTTGGTTGGAAGCAGAGGCCTGTGGGGGTCTCTTACTGCCTCAGGGGTGTCAAACTCGGGTGGCCAAGTCCCACCCTCATGTCCTCCCTGGCATTCAATTGAGCTGTGTTTGATTAAAAAAAAAAAAAAAAAGCTCTGCACAGAAAGAAAGCTTCCTCAAGCTCTTTAGGGGAAGAGCTTTAGAGTCAGGGAGAGGCAGCCGCTAAAAAAAAAAAAAAGTGAATTCTTGGTTTTACTTCTCTGCTTCTCTGTAGTTTAAATGGGCAGGACAGTGCCCTTTCTCTCTTTGCTGCGGCTGACCGCTGTTTATTGCTGGATTAATTTGGTTCGCATTAAAAAAAAAGATGCCATATCAGAAAAGCTCTGCCGCTGCTCTGTCAGCGGCAGGGAGTTGGCACGAGCGGTGCATGTAAATTTTGCTGCGCGGTGGAGGCATCGTCGGATGAAGGGGCAGGGACTGTTAAAAAGTCAGCGCTGCAAGCTGGGGAGACCAATTCGGGCATTGTGGGTTTGGTCAGGTCGGCTCCGATAGCGGCTCCAATTTCAGCGGGAAATGCTGCCATTTTGTCTTCCCCTCTGAATCCTGTGTCCCTGCCTGCAGAGCCGGTCTCTCTGCCGGTTCAAAATTCGGCTTCTGTTTCTTCAGCATCTGAGGGAGGTTTTCCTCCCGAGTTTGTGGTACAAATGTATCAAGCCTTTTTACTGCACAATGCTGATCCTGTGGAAGCTCCTGTGATGAGGGCTCAGGAGGGGCACTTACAAGCTCATTTTCAAAGCACTTAGCCTCCCAAAGTTCCATAGAAACCTATGGAACTTAGCCTCCCAAAGTGCTTTGAAAATATGCCTCCTAGTGTCTTCGAAGCAGTTCAGACAGTCCTGGGATGCAGATGAAGACTTTTCTGCTGAGCATGACCAGGAAATGCCATCCTTGGAAGAGCCAGTGTTGTTTCCCGAGAATCAGTTGCCTGAAGATCTGGTGCAGCCTGACAATGGAGAGGAGGCTTTCCCTGAGGGGGAGGACCCTTCAGTGGTGAGAATTTTTCATAAAGGTGACCTGCAGGAACTTATTTCTCTGGTTTCCACTACCTTACGTTTTGAGGAGCAGGAGGCTTCTGCGGCGGAGCCCAGGAAAGTTGATTTGCTGGTGAAGGGTATTCGGCGGCCAGGTAAGACCTTTCTGATGCATCAAGATATTAGAGACATCATTCAGGCACAGTGGGAGGTTCCTGATTCAGCCTTTCACCTTGCTAGATCTATGGTTCGGCTTTATCCTGTCCTGGATTCAGACAAAGAGCTTTTCCGCCCTCCAGTTGTAGATGCGGTGGTCTCCGTGGTCACCAAGCAAAATACAGTTCCCGTTGATGGTGGTACTGCTCTGAAGAATGTCCAGGATCGCCGTATAAAATTCTTGTTGAAGTATAGTTTTGATATCTCTGCTCTGGCAGTGCAGGCTGCTGTTTTTTTGTTCCTGAGTGGCAAGAGCTTATTTCCGTTGGTCTGTGAAGGTCTGTGCATCTGAAAGCCTGAGCAGCCACTGACACATTGCCAACATAGGGTGCGTGTCACAGAAAAAATGGTGTCCCAGTGACATGCGTCTGCATATCATGCACAACAGGCTACATACTGAGCCACAGATTCTCTTTTTGTGGTTGTTTTTTTTTAATGGAACTACAACAAACAACACAGCTCCCAAGGAAAAAAACATCAGTTAACTCTTGAAGACAAAGAATACCTGAAGGGAGGGATCTGCCGAGAGCACCAAATTAAGGTCCCAGCGAGGAAAAGGCCAACAAGACGGAGGCCGAAGGTTTGCCCCTCACAAAAAAAAAATGGAGAACATCTGGATGGCTAGCTAGAGACTTTCCTTGAACACAACCCCGAAAACACGAAAGGGCCGCAATCTGCACCTTAAGAGAGGTCAAAGCCAGAGCTTTGTCGAACCCACGCTGCAGAAAATCCAAGATTTGTGGCATGGACGCGCGAAAGGGGGATATGCCGAGCTCCTTACACCACATCTCAAAGATCCTCCATGTCCGAACATAATTCAGGGAGGTAATGCGCCAATGAGATACTCGGCGAACTTGGTTGCCACTATGCTTCTCTCTCGTTGGCGCACTACCTCCCTGAATTATGTTCGGACAAGGAGGATCTTTGAGATGTGGTGTAAGGAGCTCGGTATATCCCCCTTTCGTGCGTCCGTGCCACAAATCTTGGATTTTCTGCAGCACGGGTTCGACAAAGCTCTGGCTTTGACCTCTCTTAAGGTGCAGATTGCGGCCCTTTCGTGTTTTCGGGGTCGTGTTCAAGGAAAGTCTCTAGCTAGCAACCCAGATGTTCTCCATTTTTTTTGTGAGGGGCAAACCTTCGGCCTCCGTCTTGCTGGCCTTTTCCTCGCTGGGACCTTAATTTGGTGCTCTCAGCAGATCCCTCCCTTCAGGTATTCTTTTTTTATTTTTTTAATTCTTTATTTATCATTTTTAAATTACAAGCCTTCGTCACGCTTGAAAAGGAAAATCAGATAAAAATAAAACAAAATTACAGAAAATGTTTTAGTTCCAGAAACATAATTATGCATCCTATATTAGACCACAAATTAGAGGGGACAAGAGCCGTTTTCACACGGAAGATCTATAAGCAACAAAAACTAAAGAAATGCTTAACAGTTTTAGCCACTTATAATTATTCCATTTCTCTATAAGCTCAATACTGCTACTATCCAACAGGCTTCATGACAATTTTTTCAATTCTATAAATTGCTTCAAATGAACAGGATTAAAGAAAACATATTTTACACCCAAATATTTTATATTGCATTTACATGGGTAACTTAAATTAAAGGTAGCCCCCCAGCGCCAAGGTAGCTGGTCTCAATGCTAGAAAGTCTTTTCTTCTAATTTGTGTAGATTTAGTAACATCTGGGAAAACCCAGATCTTTTGTCCATAAAATGGAAGTTGTAAATTCCTTAAAGCTAGTTTCCTAACCAGTTCCAAGTCCTGCTGGAATACAAATGAGACCAACAATGTTTGCCTATTTGTTATTGAAGACAAAGATGTTTCCAACAGTTCTGAGACATTGAGATCTCCTTGAGGCTGTTGAGGAGTTTGTGAAAGTCCACTTGGTTTTTTTGTAGGTAGGTAATATATTTTATTAAGAGGAGGAATATTCTCAGAGGTAAATTTTAAAATTTCCATCAAGTATCTCTTAAATGTGTCCAAGGGGGAATACACCTCAGTACAAGGAAAGTTTAACAATCAAAGATTTAATCTTCGGTTGTAATTTTCAAAGTATTCCAACCTATTATATATCTGTGTATTGTCCTGAATCAATTTCGATGTTACCTCTTTCATTTTAACAGAATCAGCTTCTAAAAGATTTACTTTCTCAGTCAACTCGTTACTCATAGTTGTAAATGCAGTTTTTAAATTCTGTAAATTTTCAGATAAATTGTCAATCTTGCCTGTTGAAGTCTTCACAGAGTTGTCCAGACGCTGGAGCACCTCCCATATTGCCTCCAGCGTAACCTACTACTACTACTACTACTATTTAGCATTTCTATAGCGCTACAAGGCATACGCAGCGCTGTACAAACATAGAAGAAAGACAGTCCCTGCTCAAAGAGCTTACAATCTAATAGACAAAAAATAAATAAAGTAAGCAAATCAAATCAAATTAATGTGAACGGGAAGGAAGAGAGGAGGGTAGGTGGAGGCGAGTGGTTACAAGTGGTTACGAGTCAAAAGCAATGTTAAAGAGGTGGGTTTTCAGTCTAGATTTAAAGGTGGCCAAGGATGGGGCAAGACGTAGGGGCTCAGGAAGTTTATTCCAGGCGTAGGGTGCAGCGAGATAGAAGGCGCGAAGTCTGGAGTTGGCAGTAGTGGAGAAGGGAACAGATAAGAAGGATTTATCCATGGAGCGGAGTGCACGGGAAGGGGTGTAGGGAAGGACGAGTGTGGAGAGATACTGGGGAGCAGCAGAGTGAATACATTTATAGGTTAGTAGAAGAAGTTTGAACAGGATGCGAAAACGGATAGGGAGCCAGTGAAGGGTCTTGAGGAGAGGGGTAGTATGAGTAAAGCGACCCTGGCGGAAGATGAGACGGGCAGCAGAGTTTTGAACCGACTGGAGAGGGGAGAGGTGACTAAGTGGGAGTCCAGCAAGAAGCAGATTGCAGTAGTCTAAACGAGAGGTGACAAGGGTGTGGATGAGGGTTTTGGTAGAGTGCTCGGAAAGAAAGGGGCGGATTTTACGGATGTTGTAAAGAAAGAAACGACAGGTCTTGGCGGTCTGCTGGATATGAGCAGAGAAGGAGAGAGAAGAGTCAAAGATGACCCCAAGGTTTCGAGCTGAGGAGACAGGGAGAATGAGAGAGCCATCAACAGAAAATAGAAAACGGGGGGGGGCGGGGAGGTGGGTTTGGGGGGGAAAATGAGAAGCTCGGTTTTGGTCATATTTAATTTCAGGTGGCGTTGAGACATCCAGGCAGCAATGTCAGACAAGCACGCTGAAACTTTGGTTTGGATGCAAGGTGAGATATCAGGGGTAGAAAGGTAGATTTGGGAGTCATCAGCATAGAGGTGGTAGGAAAAGCCATGGGATGAGATTAATGAACCAAGGGAAGAAGTGTAGATACCTTTGCAGATGAAGCCTTAGATGTTTGGGGCTTCCCTTGCAGGGGCTCAAGGCCCTTCGACTCCGTTGTCATGGGAGATCCAGGAAGAGATCCAATTTGCTGGCCCAGTGGCAGATTTGTTTCCCTGACTTCCGAGGTCGACAATCCACCCGCAAATTCGAGTACCACCGGCTGCAAAGGCGGGAGTTGCGTCGGGGGAGACAATGATGTGTCAATTCCCTGGATCTCAGCGCCTCCCTGCGTCGAAAGATCAGCGGGACCTCCTGACGCTGTAAAAGTGGATTGCCGCGTAAGGAACTGCTCCATGGACTGCTGGACAGGTGTTGAAGTTAGGGAGGGCTGGGTCCTCACCCTTACGATCCCTTTTCTCTTGCTATGAGGCATTGCAACAAGAGATTTTAAGGCAAAATTTTTTCGGGGAAATTTTTGCAAGAGAGGTTATAAATTTCCAGCAGCTATGGGCTACTCACTGACGCGAGCAGTTGGTACCGCCGCCATCTTGCTCCGCCCCCCTCCCTTCAGGTATTCTGTGTCTTCAAGAGTTAACTGATGTTTTTTCTTTGAGAGCTGTGTTGTTTGTTGTAGTTTCATTAAAAAAACACACACAAACACAAAAAGAGAATCTGTGGCTCAGTATGTAGCCTGTTGCGCATGTCATTTGGACACTATTTTTTCTGTGGCACGCACCCTGTGTTGGCAATGTGCCAGTGGCTGCTCAGGCTTTCAGATGCACAGACAATGTCCTTACTGTTTTCCTTCCTTCTGCTTTGGTACTTTATTACTGGATCTTTCTCTAGCTGGCAAGGGCTCTTATTGGCTCTCTCTAGAGTCACAGTTTTCTCAGTCTCCACCTGCTGGAAGGCGTGCACAACCCATCAGTCACATTCTGGGCCGGTCCGGAGGGACTAAAGGAAAGCAAATTAGCAGGTAAGGTCTAATTTCTCCTTGTCTATCCCTGAAGCAGTACCCTAACTCTTAGGCCATACCTTGACTACTGAATCGAGTATTAAGATTTTAGAAATCACATTAGATCCTACATTTTCTTTTCAGCCCCATATTTCATCTGTTGTCCAGAAGTGGTTCTTCACATTATATCTTATTATGTAATTGAGGCCCTTGATTGATAAATCATCACTGCATAAACTAATCCATGCACTTGTCTTAAGCAGACTTGACTACAGGAAGTCTTTTTTGTTGAATTACCTAAATAACTGAAATTCAATCATATGAAAGCCCTTTTGAAAGCAGCCAACTGGCTACTATGCTCTTACTGAACCAAGTTCAAGATGTTAGTTCTGACATTTAAGGCATTTTATAAAGGTCTCCTGCAATATTTGGGTAATTTATTAATCCCTTACTGCCCTTTACAGTCTTTGAGATCCCAAACTCAGAACCGCCTGGTGATATAACTATTGTCCCGAGCGAGATTAGACTCTACCAGAGAATCGGCATTTTGTTTTAATCAAGCACCAGCCTTGTGGAATTCTTTGCCCTAATATCTGTGTCTAAATACTGGTCTAGCTAGCTTCAAAAAGAGTCTTATGACCTACTGTTTTTTTTTTATTGGTGTTTTCAGGTCCCTAGCATAGCAATACATCTGGGACCAGTATATGAGCTAACTCCTCCATATTTTCCCTTCTTTGATCTGCCAATCTCTACTCCATTATTCTCCCCCTATGTGGTTTGTGAATCTGTGTCTCTGTTCACTTGATGATTACTATAATTAGTCAATTTTTGGAGCTGAAGTCATGTAAACCACTCTGTTCATACATAAGGTGATATATGAAATGATATGAATAAATAAATGGTTAATTAAGTGGGCTATATACATTTTTAAACTAACCAAATTTAAATTTCCATCCAAAGTGAATCAGGTAGAAAAGTTAACAAAGAAAGGGCTCCATTTACTAAGTCACAATAGATTCCTGGTGTGGCAAATGTAGCAAAGCCCATTCAGTTCCTATGGACTTAAGCATATTTGCCGCAGGGGAATCACTACCACATAGTGATCAGTACATGCATCTAGCTTCGCCTACCTCTATACACAATTATGGAAGTGGAGGAGTGGCCTAGTGGTTAGGGTGGTGGACTTTGGTCCTGGGGAACTGAGTTCAATTCCCACTTCAGGCACAGGCAGCTCCTTGTGACTCTGGGCAAGTCACTTAACCCTCCATTGTCCCATGTAAGCTGCATTGAGCCTGCCATGAGTGGGAAAGTGCAGGATACAAATGTAACAAAAATAAAATAGATACTATTGGAGATTCTACATGGAATGTTGCTATTCCACTAGCAACATTCCATGTAGAAGCCTGCGTGGCCACATTGGTGATCTGCAAAGGCCGACTTCTACATGGAATGTTGCTAGTGGAATAGCAACATTCCATGTAGAATCTCAAATAGTAGCAACAGTGGAGGAGTGGCCTAGTGGTTAGGGTGGTGGACTTTGGTCCTGGGGAACTGAGGAGCTGAGTTTGATTCCCACTTCAGGCACAGGCAGCTCCTTGTGACTCTGGGCAAGTCACTTAACCCTCCATTGTCCCATGTAAGCTGCATTGAGCCTGCCATGAGTGGGAAAGTGCAGGATACAAATGTAACAAAAATAAAATAGATACTATTGGAGATTCTACATGGAATGTTGCTCCACTATAGCAACATTCCATGTAGAAGGCTGCACAGGCTTCTGTTTCTGTGAGTCTGACGTCCTGCAGGACGTCAGACTCACAGAAGCAGAAGCCTGCGCGGCCTCATTGGTTTATCTGCAAGGGCCGACTTTTACATGGAATATTGCTAGTGGGATAGCAACATTCCATGTAGAATCTCCAATAGTAGCAACAGTGGAGGAGTGGCCTAGTGGTAATGGAGGAGTGGCCTAGTGGTTAGGGTGGTGGACTTTGGTCCTGAGGAACTGAGTTCAATTCCCACTTCAGGCACAGGCAGCTCCTTGTGACTCTGGGCAGGTCACTTAACCCTCCATTGCCCCATATAAGCCGCATTGAGCCTGCCATGAGTGGGGTACAAATGTAACATAAATAAAAATAAACTACCAAATGCTATAAAAACATTGCACAACTTGACAACCTTTCGGAAGTTACTGAAGACCTACCTGTTCAAAGAGACTTACAAAAAGAATCCTCCTTAATGACTTGATTCCTAATCTATACCAGAACCAACCAATACTGATCCCTTCTAATTTGATTATTATTATCATTATTGAACAGTATATCTTATCTTGCTCTCATTTATATGTTATGTATTATCTTTATTTACCCTATTTACCTGATATCCTTGCACACCAATAGTAATAATATGCTGAACCTCTTACTCTGTTATTGATGATGCCAGTGCAACATAATGTAAGCCACATTGAGCCTGCAAATAGGTGGGATAATGTGGGATACAAATGCAGCAAATAAATAAATAGTAAAAGGAGCCCAAAATCTATGGTGCTACTTTTTTTATAACAGTAACAATCTGCCTGATACAACAAAACTGCCACTAAACCAACACTTAAACGGCTGTCCAGCGGAATTCAGCGCCAGATAGCCGGCTATTGCTGGATAGCAACTTAAAGATAGCCAGTTAAAGTGCGCGATATAGCCGTCTATCTCCCGATTTTATAAACCTGACCTGCCAAGTTTGGCAGCCATATTTGGTCACCACAGTAGCTAGAATAACTTTGGCCGGTCTCACTTTAAGCGGCCGGAAATGGACCGTCATTGAATATCTGGGTTTAGCGCCAACCGTGGGAGGCAGGTCTGAATATCAGGGCCAATGTATTTGACTGGCTAACTCTGCTCCCTTTGTGAAGTCAAAGCTGAGTTAATGAGCTGGGTAACATGCAGGTTGTAGTACAGTGGTGATTGTTTTCTATGTATTTGAGCGGACTTTCAGGGCAACTGCTTGTCCCTCTGAGAATTTTTGATTCTCTTTGATGAAGTCAAAGTGACTAGAAAGTACCGTCTACCTTCCAGCGCTAGTTCACACAGAACAGATAAGTCTTATCACAAACAGGACTACACATGGCACGATGCACTGTGCACTGTGTTGCAAATTCGAACACTAGAACTACCATACAGTCTCTAGCCAGAAACTGAGCATCTTGTCACATCACATATCCCTCCCCAAGGACCAGCCCTTAGTGTTTCGCACATGGCCCCGCTTTTCAACCTGTAATGACAAACAAATAAGGCCCTGCACTGAGTCTGCATATGGCCCTATGTCCTTCACAGGCTGCATCTCCCTTCCCAGTGGCAACCCAAATTAGTCTGGACCACAAAAAACAAAGAAGTTAAATTATTAATTCCTTTGCGTCACCAGCAGATTAATCCATAGACTTGTGGGTTGTGTCCGTTTACCAGCAGGTGGAGATAGAGAGCACTGAATTAAACTGTGCCTTATAGCACATAATGCTACTTGGCCAGCCAGTATTCTCTGTTTCCAGCAGGCAGACTGACGTGTTCCACAGGCTCCTTGCTTCTTTTGCTTAATGCTCCTGTTATGGCTTTGTTGGTTCAGTAGAGCTCGGGGGTGTTCTGGCTAAGCAGTGCCAGCTTTAGGGGGTATACCTGGTTACCCAAGGTCCCTTCCCCACCCCAGTGTCCTCGCCCTGGCTGTTTCCACCGGCCCTTCCTTCCTCACAGAATTGCCACCTAATTAAAAAAAAACTTTAATTATTTCAGGCATTCTATATGGTGGGTGTTCACACTATCCTCAGTGCTTGTCAGCCCCTTTAAGGAGAGTGAGTTCGGCTTCAGTTTCCTGCCTGATCTTCTAAGGGAGACCGGCCTGGCACTGTTTCTGTTGGAGTGAGTGTGCCTCTAAATGTCCTTCCTGCTGCTTCTCTCCTCATGGTTTTGCTGACTTGATTTTTTAAGTGCAAGCTGTTGTTTGGTGAGGAACTTGAGAAGCTAGTCAAGGACCTCATGGATTCGAAGACTCGGCGTTTACCCGAGTACAAGCCCCATGCATCGGCTAAGGGGGATCAAGTGAGATCTCGATTTCAGAATAACAAGCGGTATCAACCGGGTTGCCCTTCCTTTTCCTCCAAGTCCCATGATCAGCAGAAGCAGTCCTCTCAGATGGACAAGCACGCTTCTGGAACCTCGGGACAGCCTTCCCCTTCCCCTTGGGCATCACAATGACGGGGTCTTGACCCACTTGTCGCTTCCCATAGGGGAATGGCTATCCCACTTCTACGAGGAGTGGGCCAAGATTACTATGGACCAGTGGGTCTTGGAGCTGGTTCAAGTTCTCTTCTCCTGTCATAGATTATTTCTTGGTCTCCCTGTGCGTCACGACACACAAGTGAGAGGCCATGCACTCTACACTGCTGCGGTTGGAGGTGGTAGTTCTCGTGCTCGAGCAGAAGTGGAATCATGGACACTATTCTATATATTTTGTGGTGCTAAAGAAGAATGGCTCCTTTCGTCCAGTTTTGGACCTCAAGGGCGTCAACCGCTTTCTTAAAATCCTCCTCTTCCACAGTTGATCATAGCGGTGGTTCAGCCTGGCAAGTTCCTCAAGGTGCACAACCTCAAGGAGGCGTATCTACATATTTCCATCTGGCCGCCACACCAGTGATTTCTCCGCTTTGTGATTCTGGGTCTTCACTTTCAGTTCCAGGTGATGCCATCCAGCCTGGCCACAGCCCTACACACCTTTACCAAGGTGATGGTGGCTGCAGCCTTGAGAAGGGAAGTCATCCTGGTTCACCCCTATCTCGACGACTGGCTCATCAGAGACTCATCAGCGCACGAGGGGGAGTTGGCCACTTCGCAGGGCATAGCCCTCTTACACTTCTTGGGCTGGGTTATTGACGTGACCAAGAGCCACCTTGTTCCCACTCAGACGCTGGAATATCTGGGGGTCCTATTTGACACGGCCTGTGGTAGGGTGTTTCTGACAAAGCAAAGGCGTCTCAAGCTGCAGTGTCAAGTTCGGCTTTTGTGACAGTTGTCGATGCCTCGGGTCAGGGATTATGTCCAGGTCTTGGGGTACATGGCTGCATCCCTGGAGGTGGTCCCGTGGGCTCGGGCTCACATGTGGCCTCTGCAGCAGTCCCTCTTGAGTTGGTCTCCAGTGTTGGAGGATTATGAGCAGTGTCTCATTTGGCAGCCCAGGGCTCATCTCAGTCTGGCCTGTGGCTTCGCGACAGCAATCTGTTGTGCAGTGCTCCTCTAGCTACCCCCGAATGGACAGCAGTGATCACCGATGCCAGCCTGTTAGGATGGGAGGGCGCACTGCCGCTCTCTGTATTTTTAAGGTCTCTGATCCACGACGGAGGCCCAATGGTCCATCAACAGGTTGGAGCTCAGGGCAGTCCATCTGGCTCTACTGGCCTTCCAGTTGATGGTGGAGGGCACACCGGAATGCGTTCTGTCTGACAATGTGTTGGCAGTAGCTTACATCAACCGGCAGGGCGGCACCCGCCGCCCTGCTTTGGCAGAGGAGGCGGACTTGCTTCTTCGGTGAGTGGAGGCTCACCTGGTGCAGATTTCTGCAGCTCATATTGCAGGAATGACCAATGTTCAGGCGAATTTTCTGAGTCAGACCACCTTGGATCCAGGGGAGTGGAAACTTTCCATCTCAGCCTTTCAACTGATCGTCGGGAAATGGGGGACTGCGGAGAGACCTGATGATGACCAGCCGCAATTTCAGCAGAAAAAGGGAACATGGCTTTGAGGATCTCGATGCTCTGCTTCCTCTATGGCCTATGATAGGTAGGTTCCTTCATCAGATTTGCTTTAATCAAGGCCGAGTGATTCTCATAGCTCCAAATTGATCCCACAGGCTGTAGTACACGGATCTTGTCCGGCTTCTGGTAGGCAAACCATTTTGACTTCCCATGGCTCCCAAACTTCTTTGCCAGGGGCCTCTTCAAATGGAAGATCTCTCCCCTTTTATTCTAATGGCCTGGCTATTGAGCAGTCAAAGTTGAGAAAAAAAGGGTACTCGGATTCGGTTATTGCTACATTGCTTCAGGCAAAGAAGCGGTCTAACTTTGCAATGTATGTACGCATTTGGCATGTTTTTGAGTCTTGGTGTGGAGATCAGGTGGTCTCGCCATTTCAAGCTTCCTTACCAGTGATTTTGGCCTTCTTGTGGGATGGCTTACAGAAAAGCTTGGCGGTCAACTCTCTTTGGGTGCAAGTTGCAACCCTTGTGTGCTACAGGGCCAGGTTTCTCATTCTTCCATTGCCTCACATCCGGATATGGTCCATTTCCTCAAAGGGGAGATGCGGCATAAGCCTCCTATGGTGCACCAACCTGTGCTTGGATTGGAATCTTAATCTGGTTCTCTGGGTTTTACTTCCATTGCTTTCAATGGAAGCAAAACCCGGACTGGATCAACGTGTCCTCCTCTTTCTGGAAGCAAACACCCACAGAAGGTGAGCTCTCCACAGGAAAACCAACGAAAGGCAAAACACACAGTGGATCCAAAAAAGTCCTCTCACAATGAGTGTCTTCCTGAACAAGGTCTTTATTAACAGTAGCAGAATTGACCCGACACGTGACGTGTTTCAGCCGTGAGGCCTGCGTCAGGGGTCTATAAAATAATATAATATACAAAAACATGCATAAAAATACAAATATAATTAAAAACATAAATAAAAATCAAAACATGAACATCCATATAAACTTTCTTATACAGATTTAAACCATTAAAACATCAGAATGAAAGATGCGAAATATATATGATAAAAATATATAATAAAAATATGAATATATAACTTTAAATCAATAAAGAATTTAAATTATATAAAGATATAAAGTTATACCACATAGAGATAATGAGGACAGGGAAAAAAATGAAATACACAACAAAATATAATATAAATGTAGAGAACATACCTAGTATTATCTGTAGAAAAAAGTACCTTGTAGATCAGATGAAAAAAATAGCACTAAAGCTGCTAACAACGATATCTATGAATAAATATGTAAAACGATAGAATAAATCAATCCATACTCTCCATATATTCGTATATAACAGAATGAAATTAAACTAAAAGAAAAGTAGAACACAGAAATATGAACAGGGATCCCCAAAAAAATGTATAGGGTAATGGAGAATAATGAAGAAGACCACATGGGTATGAGAATAAAAATGAAAACAAAAATGGAAAAAACTTGGAAAAAAGAAGAATAAGGCACGGCTGCCAAATGGATCAGCCAATGCCAAAAGGATATGTGCAGATATAGAGTGTAGCATTGTGCCTTACACAAACTAGCGTGCTTTCCAGAACTCAGCATTTATTTTGGCGCTTCCATGGCTCGATCGCGTTGCAAAGCCGATAGCTATGCTGTCTGTTGTAGTAGCTTATAGCATGCCCCATACCCACTATTTTACTCATTTCTATTGGTATATATATTTTTTATCTGTAATCTGCCTTCTTTTAGATTTACACCGAGGGGAGTTACGTCATCATTCCTTTGGGCACAGTGTTATATTTTTAGATGTCAATATACATTTTTTGACTCTTATTTTACATCTTTTGTGTTGATAGTATCGTTTAATATGTCCTTCATGTGTTCTCATATGTACTAGCTCCTCTGCCAGTATGTTATGTGGGTCATCTTTCGACTGTACTTTTGCAAGGGTATATGCATCTGCCACATAGGCGGTTTCCCCTATGTTATGTTTTGGTTTTCTCCATAGTTTAAGGTGTTCCTTTTTAATATATGCTATAGATTTTTCCATTTTTATTTTGCTTTTTTATTTTTATTATGATTATGTTTGTCCTCCTTATATTTTATTATTACTTCAAGTGCTATTTTTCACAGTAATATCAGGTATTTTTTCTGAGTTTCTCCTGTGTTTTATCATTTTCGGTTTTATTTTATTTTTTTCTTGAGATATTCACATATCCTTTTGGCATTGGCTGATCCATTTGGCAGCCGTGCCTTATTCTTCTTTTTTCCAAGTTTTTTCCATTTTTGTTTTCATTTTTATTCTCATACCCATGTGGTCTTCTTCATTATTCTCCATTACCCTATACATTTTTTTGGGGATCCCTGTTCATATTTCTGTGTTCTACTTTTCTTTTAGTTTAATTTCATTCTGTTATATACGAATATATGGAGAGTATGGATTGATTTATTCTATCGTTTTACATATTTATTATAGATATCGTTGTTAGCAGCTTTAGTGCTATTTTTTTCATCTGATCTACAAGGTACTTTTTTCTACAGATAATACTAGGTATGTTCTCTACATTTATATTATATTTTGTTGTGTATTTCATTTTTTTCCCTGTCCTCATTATCTCTATGTGGTATAACTTTATATCTTTATATAATTTAAATTCTTTATTGATTTAAAGTTATATATTCATATTTTTATTATATATTTTTATCATATATATTTCGCATCTTTCATTCTGATGTTTTAATGGTTTAAATCTGTATAAGAAAGTTTATATGGATGTTCATGTTTTGATTTTTATTTATGTTTTTAATTATATTTGTATTTTTATGCATGTTTTTGTATATTATATTATTTTATAGACCCCTGACGCAGGCCTCACGGCCGAAACACGTCACGTGTCGGGTCAATTCTGCTACTGTTAATAAAGACCTTGTTCAGGAAGACACTCATTGTGAGAGGACTTTTTTGGATCCACTATGTGTTTTGCTCCTCTTTCTGGAGCCATATGGTAGCCCTACTGTTACCGCAAACAGTGAAAGCGATGCAGAACCCCTTAATAATGTTTGTGCTAGACTGGCTACAACCAGTCTAAATCAATTGTTGCAAGCTTTGAGCATCAGGGCCTAAGAGTTACCACCTAGAAAAAGGATCTAGATGCCATTATGGACAATATGTTGAAATCCTCTGCTCAGTGAGTGTGCAGTGGTGGCCAATAAACAAAATAGAATGTTAGGACTCCACATCAGCAACTGGAAAGCTTGGGATGCAGGGCTGGAGACTGATTTGTTTGGCCCTCCATCCAAAAGGGTGTTCTGCTGCCCCTGGCCGAATTAGAAAATGTTCAGAGAAGGCCAATCAAAATGATAAATAGGATAGAATTACTCTTCTGTGAGGGACGGCTAAAGAGGTTAGGGCTCTTCAGCTTGGAAAAAGATGGCTGAGGGGAGAGATGACAGAGGTCTATAAAATAATGAATGGAGTGAAACGGGTAAAAGCACAAATTGGTTGTTTACTGTTTCAAAAACGAAAAAGATAAGGGAGCCTGTCATGAAGCTAGTAAGAAGCACATTTGAAACAAATCAGAGAAAATATTTTTTCTCTTAACACACAGTTAAGCTTTGGAATTCATTGCCAGAGGATATGGTATATAAACTGTTAGTGTGACTGGTCTGAAAAAGGTCTTTGGACAATCTCCTGGAAGAAAAGTCCCTTTATTAAGGGGGACTAGTCTTACGGAAATCCAGTTATTATGCCTGGAGTAAGCAGCATGGGATCTAGTTAGAACATTACATATCATAAAAACATAAGCTTTGCCATACTGGAACAGACTGAAGGTCCATCAAGCCCAGCATCCTGTTTCCAACAGTGGGCAATCCAGGTTACAAATACTTGGCAAGATCCCAAACAGTACAATACATTTTATGCTGCTTATCCTAGAAATAAGCAGTGGATTTTCCCCAAGTCCATCTTAATGATGACTTATGGACTTTTGTTTTAGGAAGTTATCCAAACCTTTTTTAAACCCCGCTAAGCTAATTGCTTTTACCACATTCTCTGGCAATGAATTCCAGAATTTAATTACACGATGAGTGACTAAATATTTTCTCTGATTTGTTTTAAACTTACTACTTTGTAGCTTCATTTCGTGCCCCCTAGTCCTACTATTTTTGGAAAGAGTAAACAAGCGATTCATGTCTACCCATTCCACTCCACTCATTTTGGGAGTCTGCCAGGCATGTGACCTGGAATTATCATTGCTGGAAACAGGATACTGGACTTGATGAACCTTTGTTGTGATTCAGTAAGACCATTTCCTGTGTTCTTAAGTATGCAAAACTTTGCTTGCAAGAAGTTGTTAATGTTTTAAAAAGGGCTCAAGAGGTGACCTGGAAAAGTACAGAACCGCAGCATTTAGAGACACCAAATCATGCATTGTAGCAGTAAAGGAGGACTCAGGAGCCAGAACAGAAAACTACTGTGCTCAGTGCCTTGTCAGTGGCGTAAACCATGTAGCACTCTTCCATCCCTCCTCCCCACACCCCCTCCTCACACGCACGCAAACAACCTCAAACCAAGGCCTGACTGTTAGCTGCTACTCCTTCCATCCCAATTTGTCATTTACTGTCTCCTGCATCCAGCAGCAGCAGCAGCAGCAGCAGCAGCCAGCCTGACCACTATAGTCTGCAGTGGGTCACTGGACTTCATTCTGCAGGCAGCCTCTCTCCTCTGATCTCCAACTATTGGCACAGTTGCACAATTCTTTCAAGAAATGGCTTTGCATGGCCCTCTCTAACTCAGCCCCTAACTTTCCTCCCCTGGGAAGGTAAACCAGAATGAATGTGGCTAGTGCCTGGCAGAATGGATGAATGTTAACTGACTGGGTAGTGGCTCTGGGATGTGAGCCTACCCGTGGTATCTATGATAAGGGAGGTATGCACCTGGGAGCAATTTTTGAAGTACACTGCAGTGCCCCCTAGGGTGCCCGGTTGGTGTCCTGGCATGTAAGGGGGACCAGTGCACTACAAATGCTGGCTCCTCCCACGACCAAATGCCTTGGATTTGGCCGGGTTTGAGATGGTCGTCATTAGTTTCCATTATCGCTGAAAACCAATGCCGGCCATCTCTAAAGCCGGCCCAGATGTTGAGATTTGGCCGGCTCCAACCGTATTATCGAAACGAAAAATGGCCAGCCCTTAACTCTAGGGGCCCTTTACGCAAAGCTGCGGTAAGCACTAATGCACTCAGGTGTCCCACGGTAGTTCTTTTTATGTATATGTGCTACCCACACGCTAAAAAATTGTTTTTATTTTTTTATCGCTGGAGGTGGAGAGTAGGTGTGTTCTGCACTAATCGGTTAGCACAGCTACATTGCCGCACGCTAACCGATTAGCATGTGAGCCCTTAGTGCTTAGAAAATAGATGTAGTTAAGGATTCAGGCACTAACGGGAAAGCTTGCCCGTGGCCATTATTGGCAAAATAGAAAAATCAGCCGCTTCCCGGCAGCGCTAAAAGTGGCAAACCTGTGCTAGGGATAGCGAAGGCCACTTTTTAAAGGTTCCATTTGTATACAATCTTTTCCTTTTGTTGGACTGACCTGGATAACATTCAGCTATTGTGTTTTCATATATATATATATATATATATATATATATATATATATATATATATATATATATATATAGTAACATAGTAGATGATGGCAGAAAAAGACCTGCACGGTCCATCCAGTCTGCCCAACAAGCCAAACTCATATGTGCTACTTTTTGTGTATACCTTACCTTGATTTGTACCTGTCCTTTTCAGGGCACAGACCTTATAAGTCTGCCCAGCACTATCCCCGCCTCCCAACCACCAGCCCCGCCTCCCACCACCGGTTCTGGCACAGACCGTATAAGTCTGCCCAGCACCATCCCTGCCTCCCGCCACCGGCTCTGCCACCCAATCTCGGCTAAGCTCCTTAGGATCCATTCCTTCTGAACAGGATTCCTTTATATTTATCCCACGCATGTTTGAATTCCGTTATAGATAGATAGATAGATAGATAGATAGATAGATAGATAGATAGATAGATAGATAGATAGATAGTGCATGTCAACATCAATAAATAATTTAAATAATTAACTCGCTGGCAACTGTTTCAGAACCAACAGTAACTTAAAAGAAATGCTTCGCAACCAGCATCAACATGTCACTTAACAGTGCATTATAACCATTAGTACCCCCCTCCCCCACCCCATTACTGTGTTTCCTTAGTAAGCATTGTTTTTGTTATCACTGTTCTTTGTTAGATCTGTGAATAATGTATACTGATTCATAATGTACAATCTAGATAATGTTTTTTTTCCCCTTGTCAATTGTATAAAATAAATAAAATGCAAGGTTTTGTAGAAAATCCAGAAAAAAAGGGATGTAAGCCTGAGATGAATGGCAGGACAAAAGGAGCAGCAGGTTGGAAAAATGTAGAAAAAGTCTGAAACAAGAGTAGGGGGTCCCCAGGGCCCAGACTAAGGCCTGTGGACTAGAAGTGGCTCATTTTGTTGTGCTGCTATGCTCTCTTTCCACACATGGCTAAATACGGTCTGTGAAGAAAGTTTTACTCTTGTTTTTTTTTCCCCACATGTGACAGCCAGTCAGGAGGCAAGGCTGGCAAGATTCCCAGATTCCACTCAAGACGATGGTTCTACAGCATGACAGTAAATTCACCAAACTCCCATGGGGACTTCTCCCTCAACCAGCTCTTTGAGTGATTTGAAATGTCCCATGTGGCCCTATTCATGGAATGTTTGGGCTCTCTGGGTAGCAGAATAAAAAAATGCAGAAATTGGAGAAGAGAATAAATGTAGGAAAACAGAAAATGTACTGAAAATAAATATAAATAAAATTAATGGAAAAAGTTAGAGATGATGGCACCCAGAGGCAGGAGGGAGTAGGCATCCCTCATACCAGAGGTATGGAGGGATCTGGGAGGGGGGTGAGCCACTGTGAGGCCACCAGGCATGAATTTGGGGGGGAGGGTCTGGGCCTGGCCAGGAGTCCCGCTGTACCACCTGGGCTTTTTCTAAGTTTAGGGAGGTGCTGAGGGGGGTTGGGGGCCACTGGACCACCAGGGTTTTTTGTTAATTTAGTGGGGGAAGGGGGTTGGGCTGATGCTCGTGAGGGGGCAGCTTTGTTGGGGAAGCCCCTCAGGCAGGGCAGGGTGGTCGGGTTGGTGGACCTGGTATTTAGGTATCTGGCACTAAATAAGCTTGAGAGCCTTTTTATGGGGGGAGAGGAATTTCTGTGGGATTCTTAATGACCACATTTTAATGTGTCTGTGCTAATGGTTTCAGTACCTACACTGCAGGGGCGTATCTGCATGGGGCCACGGGGCCTGGACCCCCCTACTGCCAACGCCTTCGACCCCCCCTCCCGCTGCCAACTCTCCCCCGCCGCCACTGATACCTTTGCTGGTGCTGCCAGCCGAACAAGTCCTGTTCTCCAGCAACGTGCAGGACGTCAGACTCACAGAAACAGAAGCCCGCCCTTGCAGATCAGCAACGCGGCTGCGCGCTTCTGTTTCTGTGACGACATGACGTCCACACGGTCCTTTCCGCCGAAGTCTGGCCTGATCTAGTCCAGTCCAGGTCAGCGGCCGTCCGACTCCACAATTCTTCCCGCTGCCGCCCTGTTGCTCACCGCCTCATTGTGCCTCACTGCCACCCTGGCTGGCTGCTCACCGTGACCCGCCTCGTGCCTCACAACTTCGGGTTCGCAAACTTTGTGCCAGCCAGTTACCACTCACCAGAGGAGGAGGACTGGAGCACTGAAGAGCCCACCACCGACCAGAGCCACCATCTGCTGCCTAGCCTGCCTATCACTGCAGCAGCAGCACCAGTAGTCCTCCAGGCTCCACACTGCCCTGCCTGCTGTCCACTCCAGAGTCCAGACTGAGAATCCAGACTCTCCAGGAAAAAAAAAACCCAAAACAAAACAAAAAACTTTGGGGACACTGGTGAAGTGATGCTGGGTTGGGCTGGTGTGGTTTGGGTTGTGGAACTGTGGGAGCTGCAGAGTTAACTCGATGCTGGGTGATGTGGGGTTAGTGCCCCCCCCCATTTTAACTCTGGCCCCCTCAAAATGTCAGCTCTAGATATGCCCCTGCTACACTGAAACCATTAGAACATTTAGTAGCAGCTCTAGTCCGGCCAGTGCTTTTTTTGTAGGAAAATAGGTACCGGTACTCATACAGGGTCTACCTTAAGGGCAAGGTCACTATTTATGACTCCACCCTACAGTAGCCACACCCCTACAGTAACCACATACATGTTACTAGCCATGGAATATATAAAAAGGCATCATTGAAAATATCCCTACAGACCATAAACTAATAAAATATGTAGACAAAATTGCAGCTGAAACTCCCCAAAACCAGACTCTGACATGCAGGACAACACCACTACTTTGATCGTCTTCTCTTAACTCTATTGCCAGGATTCCTGTTCATTTGTTATTTTTCTCTCCTCTTTTTCCTTTCATCTTCAGTTTATTTTCTGCCTCTGTCCACATGTAATTATTTCTTACTATCTAATTTCCCTCTTTTGACTGTGTCCCTCCTTCCATCCAGCAATTCCCCTCTCTGTCCTCCCCACTTCTATCATCTGCCCCTCTTCTTCCCACTTCTTTTGTCTGCCCCTTTCTCTCCTCCCATCCAGAATTTCCTCTCTCTCTCCTCCCCTCTGCCATCGTCTTCCCCACTTCCATCCAGCATTTCCTCCCTCCTTCCCACTTCCAGCATTCCCCCCTCCCCATTTCCATCATTTGTCCCTCTTTCCTCCGCATTTCCCCTCTCCTCCCCAATTCCATCCAGCATGTCCCCTCTCTCTCCTCCCCACTTGAATTGTCTGTCCCTCTCTCTGCCTCTCTTCCATCCAGAATTTTCCCTCTTTCCTCTAGTATCTCCCTCTTTCTGTTCCCATCCTTCCTGCATTTCTCCTCTCTCCCCTTCCTTTCATCCAGAATATCCCCCTTTTCCCCTCCTTCCAGCCAGCATTTTCCCTTTTTCTTCCCCCCTTTCATCCAATGTCTCTCTCCTCTTCTGTCCATCATTTCTCCTCCCCCTCCCTCCCTCCTTCCTTTCTCTCCAGGTCTACAGCTGCTTCTCCCAATGAGCAGCAGTGGCAGGCAAAGCAAGCAGTAGCAGGTGTGTGGGGCCACAGTGCTTGAGTGCTCACTGTAGACTCTGCCAATCCCCTGCCCATCTGATGTCAAGTTCTTGTTGCAGGGCAGGGCCTGGCAGAGCCAACAGTGCGAGCCAAGCACTGCAGCCCTGCACATGGAGTGGAGGAGTGGCCTAGTGGTTAGGGTGGTGGAGGACTTTGGTCTTGGGGAACTGAGAACTGAGTTCAATTCCTACTTCAGGCACAGGCAGCTCCTTGTGACTCTGGGCATGTCACTTAACCCTCCATTGCCCCAGGTACAAATAAGTACCTGTACACAATATGTAAGCCACATTGAACTTGCCATGAGTGGGAAAGCACAGGGTACAAATGTAATAAAATGTTACTGCTTGCTTTTCCTGATGCTGCTCATCAGGATATGGGAGGATGAGCAGGTAAGGAAACAAAAAAAGGTACCAGCACGTAATGACACAAAAACCCTGACTCCAGCGCTAATTACTTTTAATTTTTAATGCTAGTGTTATGTTTTGAGCATCAGCCCCCTAGTAAGGAGCAAGAAGTATCCATAAAGGCTGGAGGGCAAGGGGAGGGGACCAAATAGCTTCAAAGCCTGAGCCTAGGTCTTAGTGAAAGGGAAAGCCACTCGAAGCAGTGAGGGTGGCCCTTGATTGGAGGGAGAGGGTCACATGCAGTGTTGCCAGGTGGGCGGTTTTACCGCCCAATTGGGCGGTTTTCCGCGACCCGCCGCGGGAAATTTTTGCCCGCGGCGGGTTGCGGTTTTTTGGGCGGTTTTTTGGCCGGCTTTTCGGCCGCGGTGGGCGGGGTTAGTGACGTGGGAGGCGGGGTTAGTGACGTTGGGAGGCGGGGTTAGTGACATTGGGAGGCGGGGTTAGTGACGTGGGAGGCGGGGTTAGTGACGGGGGAGGCGGGGCCGATGACGGGGAGGCGGGGCCGATGACGGGGAGGCGGGGCCGATGACGGCGGGGGCGGGGTTGATGACGGCGGGGGCGGGGGTGATGACGCGGGGGCGGGGGTGTCAGGGGCGGGGTTTGAGTTTGGGCGGGTTTTGGGCTGGATTTTGGGCTCCTTTAGGCTGGAAAAAATTTTTCCACCTGGCAACCCTGGTCACATGCAGTTGTCAGGGGCTGATTTATCAGAGCTGAGATTGAAGACACAACCAGGAAATGACAACAAGGCCGGGAAAGGCCTGGGCTTCTCTGAAAGGGAAGAAGAGGTCACATGCAAAGCAGTGACCACTAGGAGTAAAGATTACACACTTAGCAGGAGTGACTGCATTATTATGAACCTGTGGCAGATCAGTGGGGATAATCAGGCAAAGGGAAGCTAAAGAACATGTAAAGGCAAGGCCACAACACACACAGGTGTTGAAGATCTGCTGTGTCCCTGCCCACTCCATAACAAGAGGGAGTGGGCAGCCATATGGCAGCCTTCAGTGTGTGCATGTGTTGAGGCCCCCCCATGCTTCTCTGGCTGCCTGTTTGTTCCCGCACCTCAACACTGGTAAAAGATGGGGAAGAGTAAGGGGATACTATGTGATGCTGGACTACTGGGGGTTGGGGAATGAGACAATAGGGGGGTGATAGCTGATCCAGAGGGGGGTGACAAGAAGATGCTGGACACTTTTTTTTGTTTTACATTTGTACCCCGTGCTTTCCCACTCATGGCAGGCTCAATGCAGCTTACATAGGGCCTGTGCCTGAAGCAGGGGCGTATCTGAACTGCGGCGGTAGGGGGGGCCAGGGCCAGAGTGAGGGGGCACATTATAGCCCCCCCCCCCGCCGCCGCCGCCGCCATTGCCGATCCCCCTCCCCCCAGCCGCTACCATTGCCAACCCTCCCCCTCCGTTGCTCGCTTACCTTCGCTGGCGGGGGACCCCAACCCCCGCCAGCCGAGGTCCGCGTCCTCCTGCCGCTGCCGGCTGCCTTTGGTGCTTTCATTTGTCCATTGAAGCTGGCGCCAACTAAAGTTTCTTTTGACTCTGACGTCGCTGCACGTTGTACGTGCAGGACGTCAGACTCAGAAAATGTTTCTGAGTCTGACGTCCTGCACGTACAACGTGCAGCGACGTCAGACTCAAAAGAAACTTTCATCGGCGCCAGCTTCAATGGACAAATGAAAGCACCAGAGGCAGCCGGCAGCGGCAGGAGGACGCGGACCTCGGCTGGCGGGGGTTGGGGTCCCCCGCCAGCGAAGGTAGGCGAGCAACGGAGGGGGAGGGTTGGCAGCGGTAGGGGGGTCCAGGGCGAAATCTGCGGGGGCCCAGGCCCCTGAGGCCCCACGCAGATACACCCCTGGCCTGAAGTGGGAATTGAACTCAGTTTGTCAGGACCAAAGTCCACCACCCTAACCACTAGGCCACTCCTCAATGAGGTAAGAGAGGGGGAACAGTAATATGCTGGATTGTGGTGGGAGAGGATAGAGGAAAGGTTTGTGGCACAGCCTCGCGGTCATTTTCGAAAAAAAAAAAACAACTGTCAATGGGCGAGACCACAAACAGGTTTATTCTCAGACCTCCCGTTGTGAGGGACAGAACGCCAACTTTTCATGAAAAGAGTAAGACCACTAGAGGGGGCCAAAGAGCCTTTTTGCGATCTTTTGCTGGGGATCATGGATGAGAGTTAGCCAATCACATAGGAGCGTTCGGTGACTGCGTGGTAACCAGTCAGACTTTCACTTGAAGCCCGGAAGTGGTCTGTGTACGGTGTCAAGCTGCCAAGGAGGGTTTTAAACCTCATTGTAGTACTTTCATGGTGTTGTTTCGGGAGAGGCTGCTCTTCCGGAATCTGCGAGTCTCTCTTGTGGAAGGAGAGAGGAAGAACTATCCAGGGGGTACGGCTCGGTTCCGCTTGCGGTTCGTAAAGGGCAGGGCCCATGGAGACTAACGTAGGTACCGTGGACTCGTTGCAAGCGGGAGCTGCGCCGATGCGAGCAGAAGAAGATGCAGCAGGTAGGGGGCGAGAGGCTGTATGCAGTGGAGGGTTAAATGACTTGCCCAGAGTCACAAGGAGCTGTAGTGGGAATCGAGCCCAGTTCCCCAGGATCAGAGTCCGCTAGGATCTCACTCATGTTTGGTTTTCATTTTTTTTTTAACTTCTAGTGACGCTTTAATCTCTCATAGGACGGGGGAGAGAGGGGGTTAAAAGAGATGAAGGTTTTGAAAAGAACCAGTTGGATCCTTCAACATTAGAATTGTTAAGACAAAAATTGTTATTGTTTTGCTTCTGTGATAGCAAACTTACTGCTCAGTAGCAATTATTTTTGATGTGCAGGCGTGGTAGGCAGGCTGGCACAGAGACCATTCCCCTCTTTCTGTACTTAGTGCCTAAATGTAAGCGCCATTTGCATGCTAAGGTCACAGAGTACTAGCAGTTAAAGTGCATGGATGTAACATTCATGCGTGTGTGCTGAGCACTATTCTGTAAATTGTGGGCGCAAGGTGCATAGTGCATATTTGCAAGGAATGTTTATATGAGCAAGGGCATGGTCAGGTCCCACATTTATGTGCTTAATTTATAGAATATTACCGGTTATGTGCAAAAGTGTAATAATAATGTTTGTGGATTTACACCTGCATATACCAGGCACAAATGCTCACACCCAAATGGCATGTAAATACTGACTTGTGCGTTATTTTATAATAGTATCTGGGTGCCCTAATATCACTTGGGCATCAAAATGTGTGCAAAATGCTGGGCACTATCTTTTGATATACTAAACTGAATTACTCCCATTGTGTCTCACTGCTGCTGCTCCAGGTACCCAAATAGTTTTCAGAATTTCTGACCAGGGCCATAGCTAGATGACCAATTTTGGGTGGGCTTGACCCCAAGGTGGGTGGACATGGAATTCATCCCCCCCCCCCCCAGCCTCCCTCCGGTTTGTTCCTTTCTCCACCCTCCCTGCCCATAAACCCCAAATATTAAATACTTGAGCTGGCGGGGATCCCCAAACCCTGCCAGCTGAAGATTTCCTCCTCCATCTCGAGCAGCCAGCACTCTTCCAAACGGCAGCTGGCAGCTCTTGCCTCAAACTGATGCTGCTGCTGGCAGGCCATGCATGCTCAGTGCTTTTGCACGTGCGAAAACTGAGCATGTGCAGAAGGGCCGTCTCGGCGTCGGCTCAAGGCAAGTGCTACTGGCTGACATTTGGAAGAGTTCTGGCTGCCCAAGGAGAGAAAATCTTCAGCTGGCAAGGTTTGGGGATTCCCACCAGCCACAGCAAGAATGTCACAATTTTGGGTGGGCCTGAGTCCCACCCAGGCCCACCTGTGGCTACGCCACTGCCGCTTACCCTGAGCAAGTACTTTGAATTATATTCTAAGGCTTTTGTTTTTTTGTTTTGCAGTCTGCATTTAACCAGGCATACTGAAGGAATGTGTTTTTTTAACACAATAGAATAAAAAATAACAGCACACAGGCAAGAAAAAACAGCTTGTATTAAAAAAAAAAAAGCAAAACACTGCAGCGAGATTAAAATGCAGGAAAACATGATATATTGCCCACCTATAAATTATCATATACAACACTTAAGGACCTTTGTGCTAAAGTGCATTAAGCAGTTTAGACCAGATTCTATATATCGTGCTAAAAAAAATGCACATAGCACTATTCTGTAAACCTTGCCTTAATTTAGGTGCAGTTTATAGAATATGCGTAGCACCTGTTCCTGCAACTAAAATTTAAGCACAACCATTTACGCCAAATAAAACCTGGTGTAAATGCCCATACCTATCTTAGGTGCAGATCAGGCATATTCTATAACTGCATAATTTTTAGGAATGCCACAATCCGCCCATGCCCCTCCCACACCTCCTTTTGGGATCCACACATTCAAATTTATGTGTACCGCTTTACAGAATACAGTTAAGAAATTGCACTTGTAAATTCTAGTTAGTGCTGATAATTGCTTGTTATTGGCCAATTATCGGCACCGATTGGCTTGTTTAAACAACTAAGTTGCACGTACAAATTGGCTGAGTGCAACTTTAGTCGCCATATATAGAGTCCAGGAGTTGATGTGCAATATTAGTTTGCCCTGTTAGTACATTGCAGTAACTTACTTGGCTGGCATTGCAGCGTGTACTGTTAGGGAAGCTGGGTGAAATATGAGTGGAGAATGGGTATAGAGAGCACATTGTAGTTAGTAAATGGTACTTACTTCACACTGTCCGTTGTCCAGTTAGTGCACTTACTGCCCCCTGAAGAGAAGGCATTATGATTCTTTTCAGTAGCAGGGTAAAGAAAATTTCTGTGCAGTAACTACAGAGGTCATGCTGGTCACCCCCAACAGTTAATGTAAAGCCTTTGCACTTACTGTGCTTTAACAGCAATAATTAACAGGTGTTAAGTGCAGAAATTTACCACACTTGAATAAAAGGGTTTCTTAGTGCTGCGTTGCACAGGATCCCACAAAGGTGCTGAGTTTTGGCTTAAGGAGGGAGAGAAGACCACTGTCTTTATCGTGAAAACCCTTGCCAACCACCCAGCGGAACTCTGCTCCATTAGATGTACATACTGTCTTATTCCTCCCATCATATATGATAAAATCTATCAATATAGCACAGTAGATCCCTGATAGCAAATCATGAAGAAAGCCTGTTTTCTATTCGTCGTTCTGGTGACGTTGTCATGAATCATTAAGAACATAAGAGCCATACTGGGTCAGATCAGTGGTCCATCTAGCCCAGTATTCTGTTTCCAACAGTGGCCAATCAAGGTCACAAGTACCTTGTAGAAACCCACATAGTAGCACCATTCCATACTACCAACCCCAGGGCAAGCAATGGCTTCCCTCAGGTCCATCTCAATAACAGACTATGGACTTTTCCTCCGGGAAGTTGTCCAAACCTTTTTTAAACCTAGATACGCTAACCACTGTTACCACATCCTTCAGTACTGAGTTCCAGAGCTTAACTATTCTTTGATTGAAAAAATATTTCCTCCTATTTGTTTTAAAAGTATTTCCATGTAATTTCATAGAGGTTCCCCTGCTCTTTGCACTTTTTGAAAGAGTGAAAAATTGATTCACTTTTACCTGTTCTACACCACTTAGAATTTTATAGACCTCAATCATAGCCCCCCCCCCCCCCCCCCTCAGTCATTTTTCCAAGCTGAAGAGCCCTAACATTTTTATCCTTTCCTCATATGGGAGCAGTTCCATCCCGTTTATCATTTTAGTCACTCTTTTTTTAACCTTTTCTAATTCTACCATATCTTTTTTGAGAGACGGCAGCCAAAATTGAATACAGTACTCAAAGTGAGGTGAGTGAGACAGAGGCATTATAGTGTTCTTGGTATTATTTTGCATTCCTTTTCTAATACTTCCACCACCCAAAATGTCATCTCCCTTAATGTGGCTGGCAGGGATCCCCTAGCCCCGCCAGCCAAAAACTTTCTTCCCTTCAAACAAGCTTACTTCTTGGGCGGCCGCCAGCACTGTCCCCAAGCTGCTGCAAGCCCCTCCACCGTGCGCATGCACAAAATTGAGCATAGGCGGAGGCCGGTGTCTTGCAGCAACGGTTCGGGGACAGTGTTGGCGGCCACACAAGAAGCTCATTTGGCAGGAAGGAGGTCTTCGGCTGGCGGGGCTTGGGGATCCCTGCCAGCACAGGTATATTATTTACTTTGGGAGGAAGGGGGGGGCGGATGTTAAGTTTGGGTTTTGCTTGGGGTGGGGGTGCGGTGGCAGCAGACATGAAATTTTTGGCACACCCACATTGGTCTCGGACTCGACCTAAATTGGCTGTCTGACTACGCTACTGTTTCCCAGCATCCTGTTTGCTTTTTTGGCCACCGCCAACACTGGACAAAAGATTTCAGCGTGTTCTCTACATTGACACTTAGATCATTTTCTTGAGTGCTGACTCCTAAAGTGGACCATAGTATCAGGTAACTATGATTCGGATTATTCTTCCCAATGTGCATCACTTTGCATTTGTCCACAATAAATGTCATCTGCCATTTGGATGCCCTGTCTTCCAGTTTCCTAAGGTCTTCCTGCAATTTTTCACAATCCGCATGTGTTTTGATAAGTTTGAATAGTTTTGTATCATCTGCAAATTTAATCACCTCGCTTATCGTTCCGATTTCCAGATCATTTATAAATATGTTAAATAGCACCAGTCCCAGTACAGATCCTTCTTGCACTGCGCTATTCACCCTCCTCCATTGAGAAAAATGGCCATTTAATCCTACCCTCTGTTTTCTGTCCAGTAACCAATTCCTAATCCACAGAAGGATATTGCAGAACTTTTTCAAAAGCTTTCTGAAAATCTAGATAACACTACATCAGCTGGCTCACCTTTATCCACGTTTATTCACGCCTTCAAAGAAATTAAGCAGATTGGTGTAAATTCAGGCATATAATTTGAGGAGGGTAATCGGTGGCAGAAATGACTGAGGGGAAGAGATGAAAAATACATGGAAAAACTCATTAAAACCATACAGAACACAACAGTAAGAAGGTACTGCTGTACTGCTCGACTGCCTTCACGTTGGTGGGAGTTTTGATTGCCTGGCTCTCTCTCATATTCGGTCAATGTGCAGTACAGGATTGGTGCCCAATTCAGAGGAGAGGGAGCAGCTATATTCAGCAGAGTGCCAACAGTTTAATTGATTCCACAGCAGGATACCAGCTTTTCTGTGTATTTTCCCTGGTGAGATGCTAATTATGAAATCTCTTCTGTGCCGTTGTGGGAGATAATTAATGCTATCCTTTAGTAAATCAAATTCACGTTATTTACAGCCAGAAGTACAGGATATGTGCAGTTTAGATAATATGAGAGTGGTTTGTCTCTTTCTTTGTTATCTGAGGGTGCATGTGTCTGTAGAAAATAAATATAGATGAGCCTGAAATTCAAAATGTCTAAAGGGCCCTTTTATCAAGCTGTTTTAGGACTACCGCACATCTAAGGCAGCTTAACATATCACAGTGGGACGTATTCAGGCCTCCTATGATTACTGCCAAATGTGTGTGTGTTAACGTCACGTTAAAAAAAAAAAAAAAAAAACTTTACATTTTTTCTGAGCGGGTGTTTGGCTCTAATCAGCGCAGCTACATTACTGCACGCTGTCTGGTTAGCGCACGGAGAGCGCATGAGTGCTTACCATCTACAAAATGAGTGTAATGGCCACGCGCTAATGGCAGCAACGCATGGCGATGAATACAAAAAATACATGAAGGCCATTATTATGGCTGTAGTAAAAATAACCTTGGTGCTCCCTGATACGGGTCTTTCCCCTGCATTAGGGCCACTTTTTACCACAGCTTAGTAAAAGTGCCCCTAAGTGCTTTTTTGATTTATTAAATGGCATTATACACGTACAAATAGATTCAAGAAAGTGCACCAAAAATTAGACATGAAAAAATATGGGTGCTATGATACCAATTCTGTAACAGCAATTGTGCAAGAAATTGCTGCCTTAGAATAGAATGGAAGTTGGCATGAGTGCGCCTGACTTTAGGTCAAAGGCTGGTGTAAATGGTCACGCCTAAGTGGTACTAATCTCTAACTTATGCCTGCAAGTACAAGACCCACCCCTGTGCCCGCCCTATAGAATTTAGGCGCTAATTTATAGACTAGCACCAAATTAGTGCCAATTGGCACCAATTAAAGCCACTTAAGGGCTATCGTATGTAAGGACTATTGGTGCCTAATATAACAAGTTAGGCGTGCAACTGGCACTATTCTATAATTTGCATGCTAGTCGGAAATATGGTCGCACAACTTTATAGAATTTGGCCCATAATGATCTACATAGAGCATTCTGAATAGCATCAGCTGTATATCAATATATTCAATGGCATTTAACTGGGCCGTGCTGAATATTGCCACTAACCGGTAGAGAGATGTTCAGAGGGCGGAGTTGGGGATGAGCCAACAGCCATTTAGGTAATGGCAATATTTAGTGCCGTCACCAGCATAGCTAAGCGATCAAATAGGACTGCATAATACTGGTCCTAACTTTGTTCGCTTAGCTGTGTGGATGCCGGCACTGAGTATGTCCGGCAACTGCGTAGCTTCGGGGTAGCAACCAATGATGTGACTTCACACCCTCCCCCCCCCCCCCCCCCCCCCCGAGGATAAAATTTTATATATAGTCCTGCTGAATATAAGAATAACTTGAAATGTCTGTATTAGACTTTTCAGATTATTCCTTAAGTGTTCTGTTCAATGGGCCCCTTTTACTAAACCGTGGTAAAAAGTGGCCTGCACTAGTTTTAGCATGTGAAAGTGCCATGTGCTAAGCCACTTTTTTATCACAGCAGGAAAAAGCCCTTTTTTCAATGGGGTATTAAATGGCTGTTCGTTAATATTAAAATTAGCGTGCAGCCATTTACTGCCTGAGCCCTTACCTCCACCTATTTAGTAGATGGTAAGGGCTCATGCACTAACCTGGTGGTAATTGGACAGTACGTGGCAATGGGTGATTACCACCAGGCATTGCCGTACACTGGCCCTTCGCTAGAAAACAGAAAAATATTTTCTGGCATGGGAAATGCCTCACGGCAAACACAAAACTACCATGAGTGTTCCCCATGGTAGTGCTGTTTTGCTGCACAGTAGCCCTACAGCAGCTTAGTAAAGAGGTCCCAATATTTGGTTTATTAATTATTGTCAGGAACTGGGTCCCCCACATGAGTGAAACATCATGCCAGTTTCTGCTTTAACATTATTACTGAGAACGTGTAATTTGCTTTACATTTTTGCTAATTTCTCTCAACTCTTTTTATTTACTTTAGAAATGTTTCCCCTTTTGTGTTGGTTAAATAGTTTCCTTTTTATAAGAGCAGTAACTTCCTTTGGGGATGTTCACTTACCCCTTGAAGCCTTCTTAATTTAATGCTCAATTAACCAATTGATTTTTTTTTAATGTTAATAACATATCATTTCTGTCATTTGAGGTTTACCAACCTTGTGAGTTAAGTGTATCAGTAAGTGAGCTCTGGCATCTGTCGTCTCTTGCCTAGATTCCAGTGATGCAGCTGCTGACGAGGGTCTTGGAGAAGACTTTCCACCTGTCAGTCGGAAAGCTGTGGAGCAGTTAACCAAAGGATTGATTTTGCACTATTTACCTGATCTTCAGCACTCAAAGCTGGCACTGCAGGAACTGACGTATGCATAGAACATTTTCAGCTTGTTACAGTGGTCACAGGAAGACAGAATAGTTCAGTATTGGTTATATCTACCTGATCAGTTGTCCTTCAAGCCGTAAATTGGAGTCTGCTGAAGTAATATATTTTGCCCAGAATATTTTAGGAATGATATTTGGCTTTAACAGCTATTCTTGCAGTTCATAACAACATTTATATAGACACAGCTCATTACCAGATATGAGAGTTGATAGATGAATGTTCAAGCACCTACCTCAAGTGTATCATAAATAAAATAAATGAATGAATGAGGGTCCTTGATATACATGGAGGCATATTTTCAAAGCATATAGGGGGTCTCTTACAAATGTGCGCCAGCGTTTTTAGCTCAGCCTAAAAATTAATGTGTGCTAACCGTGTAGACACCCATACACAGCATGCGCTAAAAATGCTAAAGAAGTATTTAATCGTAGTTAATGAACACACATCAAACAGTGACTTGTACAGCAGTAGACAGTCTACTTTTCAAGAACTTCCAGATTTGAGTTTGATTGAGTATGAGCCTAAGCATACTTATCAGAAAAGCGCATATACCTCAACAACTTTGTCTGGCTTCTGAGCTACGTGTGACTGCTGGATGGGGAACAGCAGACTTGCAACATTTCTATTATGGGCTGGTGGCAGCAGTGATCATTGTGGGTAATAGAGAAGCAGAAATAAGGACCAGTTTTCTAGATTTCAACTACCTGACTCCCTGGCTCTCCGCTCTCCCCAGCCTGCAGGCACACGTTGTTGTTAAGGAAAGCAAGGACTTGCCTCTCAGCTTTCAGTGGCACAAGTGTGTCCTGACACACTGGTTGAGAGCCAGTACTCTAGGTCTTCAGATATAGGGGAAGATTCTATATATGATGCCAAAGAAATCTGTGCTAAGCGTATTCTATAATCGGTGCCTAGATTTAGGCGCCGATTATAGAATACGCTTAGTTGGTATTTCACCGCCTAAATCTATGCGCATCCATTTACACCAGCAAATATGTGGCGTAAGTCCCAGTGCATAGATTTAGGCACACTGGACCATATTCTATAACTAGGCGCCTAAATTTCAGAACACCCATAACCATGCCCCTTTTTGCCTGTGCGTGTTAGAAGTTAGATGCACATCGTTACAGAATGCTTAGTGAGTTGTGTGCCTAAATTCTAATCTGTGCCAATTAGTGCTTATTATTGCTTAAGTGCTGTTATCAGCACTGATTACCTTGTTAAGCTCATTAAATTGTACACATTGTTATAGAATCCATGCTGATTTCTGCGCAGATCTCTAGGCGCACTATACAGAATCTGGGAGATAGTGGATAACAAAATATTTTAAATAAATGTTTTGCACCTATTTGCCTTTGCTACTTAAGCATCCTGTTATAAAATTACCCCCTAGATTTATCATGGTTACAAGGAATTATTCTGTAGGGTTTGACTTGCTTAATTCTATATATGTAATGTCTTGGTTTTGTGGCTTTTGAATAGGCAGAACCAGCTGGTGTTATTGGAAACTCTGGAACAAGAAATATCTAAATTTAAGGAGTGTAATTCCATCCTGGATATCAATGCCTTGGTAAGTCCGTTCATTCTGTTGCAAATAGATGACAGATTAGCATTGACAGGGATTTCATTTGTTAGATAAATAGTCCAAAATATGGGTATTTGGCTCCTGTCCAATTGTGGCAAATTTGATTGTCACTCCCCGTTCCGTATAGAGTGCGCTACAAAACTCTGTTTGCCTTTTAAAAGCTATCATAGTGGTTGCCCCTCTTATCTTGCTAACTTGACCCGCTATATGCCTGGTCAGGCTCACAATGATGTCTGGTAGTTCCATCTTTTCGGCAGTATGACTTTGACTCTGTATACACCAGGATGTTTAGTGTGGTTGGGCCATCCCTTTGGAATGTCCTCCCATTGTGTTTATAGCTTGAGGAATCATTTCAGGTTAAGGCCTATTTATTCCAGGCACTTTTCAGGCCTGAATACGATTTCTGCCTTGCCTTCGCTTGCTTGTTGATTGGGATCGGGGTACTTAGTGCTGGTTGAGTTAAGATATTTGAGTGTGTTGTGGTTCTTTTGTTCTAACTTTTGCTTTTATTCTTTTCTTTAATTTTTGTCATTCTCTTCTTAAATTGTTATTTTATTATGATTTGTAAACCGCTCAGGGGGTCATTCCTGTGGGCGGTATATCAAACTTGAAATATACTTGGATAACTACATTCCTCTGCTTTGAACTTGTATGTTTTAAGCAAGAAGCCCGTAAAAGAGGACCAGAAAAATGCACGGATGCCTAAAACTTCATGCAAGTGCCTCCCAAGGAGAGCTGTTGTTGCTGATACAGAGAGTCTGAAAGGAAGGAGGCAAAGAGTCGAATGTGGAGTGGAGGAGAAGCAAAATAAGTGCATACAAATATATGGGACCATCTCTAGGAAAAGGTGACCAAACTCACCAGAAACAAAAAATGAGGTTTTAATGAATCCTGTTTGGGCCAACAATTAGTAATATACGAGTCCAAACCCCATCCTTTTATGTTAAAAAAATAAAAGAGAAGTTCAGACATGTAACTTTTACAGACTGCTTATGGACCCATGACATGAAAATCGGTCATTCTCAATAGTTTGAATCTGCTACATAGTCAACTTTTCCCAGAAATGGTGACACACACATACACACCAAAAAAAAAGGTGGAAAGGGGATGGGATTTGATATGCCACCTTCCTGTGGTTACAGTCAAAGCGGTTTACATATTATATACAGGCACTTATTTTGTACCTGGGGCAACGGAGGGTTAAGTGACTTGCCCAGAGTCACAGGGAGCTGCAGTGGGAATCGAACCCAGCCATGCAAAACATGTCCCTGATGTCTAAAGCGTTTAGGCTAGTGCCCAGTTTTTCTAAATATTTTTGCACCTGTGCGGTAAGACCAGTATCTTTTGTAAGGGTGATAAGATTAGAATGAAATGGAGTTGACTTGGGAGTAATCTAAGGAAATATTTCTTTAGGGAAAGGGTGGTGGATTCATGGAGTAGCCTCCAGCGGTGGAGATGGAGATAAGGCCAGTGTCTGAATTCAAGAAAGCATGGTACAAACACAGAAGGTCTCTGAGGGAGAGGAAGGGACTGTAAAGCTTAGTTATTGGTGGGATTGGCAGACAGGATAGGCAGCATGGGTTATCTGTTACCTTTATAGGAGTGGCCTGGAGCCAGATTCTGTGTAAATAATCAACATGCAGACATACCAGATGCTTGTGCTAAAACGTTTTCAGAATATTGTGCTCCAAGTGGGGGCAGGCGCAAATCGAAGTATTGTCAGTGTACAAGTACTTCAGAAACTGAAATGGCGACCAGAGGTAGTAAAACTAGAGATAAATAAAAAGCTTTCCCTGGCTTCATCTCTAGGAGATGTCAGCTGAGAGTGTCAAGAAGTGCTTCTTGTCCAAATACTCCCTTGCCCATAAGTACATATAAGTAATGCCACACTGGGAAAAGACCAAGGGTCCATCGAGCCCAGCATCCTATCCATGACAGCGGCCAATCCAGGCCAAGGGCACCTGGCAAGCTTCCCAAACGTACTAACATTCTATACATGTTATTCCTGGAATTGTGGATTTTTCCCAAGTCCATTTAGTAGTGGTTTATGGACTTGTCCTTTAGGAAACCGTCTAACCCCTTTTTGAACTCTGCCAAGCTAACCGCCTTCACCATGTTCTCCGGCAACGAATTCCAGAGTTTAATTACCACCGTGGAGAGAGATACCAACTCCAACCTTCCAGTCAAAAGCCAGTTATAAACCTGGTTGCTTGTAAAATGGCGTTCATTTTTATCATAAGTGGAATGCAGGGTTTTTCTTCCTCTGAGATGAGCACTATCTCATTCCCTAGTGTTCTGTGTGAGCAGGCACAAACTTTTCTTTCTTTTACTTGCAGTTTTTGAATTTGATGTCTTTATCCTAGTGCAGCAGGATACCACCAGACAGGTATTCTTGGACTGTGAATATCCTGTCTGTGCTGAAAGTTGAGCAGTTCTCTAGGTGTTGTGGGGTGAGGGTTGCATATTTGTTGGAGTGAGAGTTGTCATTTTCACTGTATGTACTGAAGATTTGTGTAACTTATAAATTGAAAGAGTAACTAATACTTAGCACCTCTGTGGTATAGCATCTAGCACTAGTATTTTTACAGCTAGTATTTGGTATTATTGTGTGTGTGTGTGTATTTATCCTTTGTTCTATCTGGAGGGGTCTTGTGAATTTGTACTGATGGCTGGTTTTTGTATCTTCTCTCCTACCGTCCCCCCCACATTATAATTTGGAAATGGCTTCAGGTAGGGGTCTTTCATTTTTGGGGTGCCAAGGGACTTGGGTCCAGATGCACAAAACCTAATGAGCCAGTAACGTGGTTTTTACACTTGTTCTAGCCAGATTAGCAGGCGAGACATGTACAAAAGGGTTCTCTGAGCTCTTTTCACGTCACTGTAGCAGCTAATGAAAGTGGAATACAAAGTTATTATAATTAGCTAATTACTATACAAATTTGCACGCAAAGGGATGCACAGCCGTTTTCCTAGCGATGCACAGAAGCAGCTCCTACCTTTTACTGTGGAAAATTTAATGGGTGGTCAAGAGCTGCCGGTACTCCCTGGTGGCTGGCTGAGGAGAGTTGTCAGAGCTGCAGACATCCTGCTGGGGAAATGTTCTTGATCTCCCACCGCTGCCCCTGCCACACTATGGACTTGACTGCTGTGTGTTACAAACGGGATGCTATCTCTTCCTCGGATTTTCCCCAAGAACCACAGAAGATGTGGCTGCATCCAGTGAACTCCACCTAAACATTATTGATGTCACAGTAAGGGGGGAGGGAAGACATTTAAGGGTTTTTTTTGCAGAGGTTTGTGCCTCGGAGCCCATCCTCCTCCATGCTTCGTGATCTCTGCTGGACACGGACTCCCTTTGAGCTGTGATTCCCCCCTCCCCTACCTATCATCTTTTCACCATCTCTTGTAAAGTCCTCACTACAGCAGACAAGACCGCAGCTTTTGGGCGGAGATGAGCCAAACCACCAGCATCCGCTACTGCATGGAGATGAACAACTCAATTGAAGGGAATCCCAACAGTGAGTAGTTTAGGTAGCCCTGTTCTGTCCTTATGGTGGATCCCTCATCTGCCAGACTGTGGTTTCAAGACGAGGCTTGTGCTTGCAAAATTTTTTTAAAGGCTACCTCTACTGCTTTCACACACACAGCTTGTCTGCGTGTATGAAAGCCATCTGTAGCATGTGCAGAGCAGCCATGCTTAGCAGTTGGCTGTTCTGCATTCTCAAGTGGACGACTGGCTTCCTCCCTTTCGCATGCAAATGAGCTGGTTTGCAAAAGCAGCGACCAGCTCATTTGCATGTGATTCGCTTTGTGAATCCCTCTGTATTTCCAAATCAGTAATTTTTACCAAGGTGGAGATACAGAGCGATTCTTTACCGGGACCTTTGTGCATCTGAGTCTTGGTCAGGGATAGGTCCTTTCTATAGTTTAGGTGGTGTGGGACATTTGAGGGTAATGTGTGCAGAGGAGATTTTGCATGGGAATACAGGAAAAATAGATCCGGGGCACTTTTGAAGGTTTTTTGTTTCCTATGTTGGAACAAGCAATTTTTCTTTTGTAGTTTTCCGAAGCGAAGTGTTATCACAACAAGCTAGTGAATATTAGGAAAGAGATGCTGATGCTGCATGAAAAGACATCCAAGTTAAAGGTAAGTGGTGTCTGCTTCGTATTTATTTTTGTTTGTTTATTTTGAGTTTTGAAATTTTACATTTCCAAATCACAAAATAGGAAATATACAGCAATCAAAATAAGAAACTAGCAACACGTTGCACTTATTTCAGCTTTAAAAAAAAAAGAATAAAAAATAAAAAAAAGCAAATACACAGCCCACATCAAGGGGAAAACATTAGAAAAATAAAAAGAAGAGGAATATTATTTATTTATTAGGATTTATTTACCACCTTTTTGAAGGAATTACTCAAGGCGGTGTACAGTAAGAATAGATCAAACATGAGCAATAGGCAATTACAGCAGTAAAAATATTCAAATAAAGTATGGCATAGTATACTACTTACAATGACAATACATAATAGAACATTTTAATTGATAGCTTAATGTATAAGCAAAGATGGAACATATAGATTGGTAAGAGAGTAAGAAGAGTTAGCAAGTAAGGTGACTGATTAGGAAACCCTTTTATTTTAATTAAGAAATACTGTAAATCTGTTCATGGTAAAGAAGTTTATAACTGCTGCTTGGCCAGTGTGTCTTTTTATAAAGTACTGGCATAAACAGCAGGCTGGTATAAATTTCTATTTAAAAAAAACCCTCATCCACACTCTCTTCACCTCATGCTTCGATTACTGCAACTTGCTTCTTACAGGTCTCCCACTAAACTATCTCTCTCCCCTTTAATCTGTTCAAATTCTGCTGCATGATTTATTTTTTGCCAGTGTCGCTACACTCTCATTAGCCCTCTCCTCAAGTCACTTCATTGGCTCCCTATCCATTTCCACATACAGTTCAAACTCCTCATATGGACTTAGTGCATTCACTCTGCAGCTCCTCAGTACCTCTCCACTCGTATCTCTCCCTATACTCATCCCTGGGAACTCTGCTCATCATGTAAATCTCTCTTATCTGTACCTTTTTCCTCCACTGCCAACTCTAGACTCTGTTCCTTTTATTTATTTATTTATTTATTTTAGAACATTTATACCCCGCCTTTTGCCATGTAAATCAGCCCCAAAGCGGCTTACAATGAACTAAAGAAAAACAATTACAATGACAGAAGAGGGCATAAGGGAAGAGAAACACAATACTTAAGCAGATAGACTGCAGTTAGGGGAAAGGAAGCAAAGAGAAGGGAAGGAGTGCCTGCAGTAGACTTCCCAAGTCAGTACATCAAGCTCCATCTATGACTGTATTCAAATCTAGGCTAAAATCTCACCTTTTTGAGGCTGCTTTTTAACGCCTAACTCCTATTCACTTGTTCAGTACCCATGTCTGTTTTACTTATGATGGGAATAATTAGATTATAAGCTCTGTTGAGCAGGGACTGTCTCATTTGAATTTAGTGTACAGTGCTGCGTACATCTAGTAGTGCTAAAGAAATTATGATTAATAGTAGTACGTGGATTGTGTAGATAGGCAGGTGGCTTAGCATACTTTATAATCTACATGTGCACTCTGCCCAGAATACACCCCTTCACGCGCATGCCAGCCCAGTATGTTTCATGTCACTTTTTATATCAATTTCTCTCTTCCTAGCTATCATTTTTAGGGCCCTGTTTACTAAGCTGCGCTATAGGCACGTTAGCATCTTTAACGCGCGTTAACAGTGTACGCATCTACAATATCCCTATAGGCGCCTATACGGTTAGCACGCACGCTACCTACATAAGTACATAAATATTACCATACTGGGAAAGATCAAAGGTCCATCAAGCCCAGCATCCTGGCAAGATCCCAAAAAAGTACAAAACATTTTATACTGCTTATCCCAGAAATAGTGGATTTTCCCCAAGTCCATTTAATAATGGTCTATGGACTTTTCCTTTAGGAAGACGTCCAAACCTTTTTAAAACTCTGCTAAGCTAACTGCTTTTACCACATTCTCTGGCAATGAATTCCAGAGTTTAATTACATGTTGAGTGAAGAAACATTTTCTCAGATTCGTTTTAAATTTACTACATTGTAGCTTCATCGCATGCCCCCTAGTCCTAGTATTTTTGGAAAGTGTAAACAGACGCTTCACATCTACCCGTTCAACTCCACTCATTATTTTATAGACCTCTATCATATCTCCCCTCAGCTGCCTTTTCTCCAGGCTGAAGAGCCCTAGCCGCTTTAGCCTTTCCCCATAGAGAAGTCGTCCCATCCCCTTTATCATTTTCATCGCCCTTCTCTGCACCTTTTCTAATTCCACTATATCTTTTTTTGAGATGCGGCGACCAGAATTGAACACAATATTCGAGGTTCGGTCGCACCATGGAGCGATACAAAGGCATTATAACATCCTCATTTTTGTTTTCCATTCCTTTCCTAATAATACCTAACATTCTATTTGCTTTCTTAGCCACAGCAGCACACTGAGCAGAAGGCTTCAATGTATCATCAATGACGACACGTAGATCCCTTTCTTGGTCCGTGACAACTAACGTGGAATCTTGTATGACGTAGCTATAATTCGGGTTCCTCTTTCCCACATGCATCACTTTGCACTTGCTCACATTAAACGTCATCTGCCATTTAGACGCCCAGTCTCGTAAGGTCCTCTTGTAATTTTTCACAATCCTCCCGTGATTTAACGACTTTGAATAACTTGGTGTCATCAGCAAATTTAATTACCTCACTAGTTACTCCCATCTCTAGGTCATTTATAAATATGTTAAAAAGCAGCGGTCCCAGCACAGACCCCTGGGGAACCCCACTAACTACCCTTCTTCATTGAGAATACTGACCATTTAACCCTACTCTCTGTTTTCTATCTTTTAACCAGTTTTTAATCCACAATAGAACACTACCTCCTATCCCATGACTCTCCAATTTCCTCGGAGTCTTTCATGAGGTACTTTGTCAAACGCCTTCTGAAAATCCAGATACACAATATCAACTGGCTCACCTTTATCCACATGTTTGTTCACCCCTTCAAAGAAATGTAGTAGATTGGTGAGGCAAGATTTCCTTTCACTAAATCCACATTGACTTTTTTTTTTTTGTTACATTTGTACCCCGCACTTTCCCACTCATGGCAGGCTCAATGCGGCTTACATGGGGCAATGGAGGGTTAAGTGACTTGCCCAGAGTCACAAGGAGCTGCCTGTGCCTGAAGTGGGAATTGAACTCAGTTCCTCAGGCCCAAAGTCCACCACCCTAACCACTAGGCCACTCCTCCACATCCATGCTTTTGAATATGCTCTGTAATTTTGTTCTTAATAATAGTCTCTACCATTTTGCCCGCCACCGATGTCAGACTCACTGGTGTTTAATTTCCTGGATCTCCTCTGGAACCTTTTTTAAAAATCGGCGTTACATTGGCCACCCTCCAATCTTCCGGTACCACGCTCGTTTTTAAGGATAAATTATATATTACTAACAATAGCTCCGCAAGCTCATTTTTCAGTTCTATCAGTACTCTGGGATGAATACCATCTGGTCCAGGAGATTTGCTACTCTTCAGTTTGTAGAACTGCCCCATTACATCCTCCAGGTTTACAGAGAATTCATTAAGTTTCTCCGACTCGTCAGCTTCGAATACCATTTCTGGCACCGGTATCCCACCCAAATCTTCCTCGGTGAAGACCGAAGCAAAAAATTCATTTAATCTCTCCGCTATGGCTTTGTCTTCCCTGATCGCCCCTTTTACTCCTTGGTCATCTAGCGGTCCAACCGATTCTTTTGCCGGCTTCCTGCTTTTAATATACCTATAAAAAATTTTACTGTGTGTTTTTGCCTCCAACGCAATCTTTTTTCGAAGTCCCTCTTAGCCTTCCTTATCAGCGCTTTGCATTTGACTTGACATTCCTTATGCTGTTTCTTATTTTCAGTCAGTTCCTTCTTCCATTTTCTGAAGGATTTTCTTTTAGCTCTAATAGCTTCCTTCACCTCACTTTTTAACCATGCCGGCTGTTGTTTGGTCTTCTGTCCTCCTTTTCTATTCTAATAAGCGGAATATATTTGGCCTGGGCTTCCAGGATGGTGTTTTTGAACAGCATCCACGCCTGATGTAAATCTTTGACCCTCGCAGCTGCTCCTCTAAGCCTTTTTTTTCCACACAGTTCGTCTCCTTTTTTAAAGTTAAACGCTAACATATTTGATTCCCTATGTATACTTCAAAGCTAATATCAAATCCAATCATATTATGATCACTGTTACCAAGCGGCCCCCCCCCCCCCCCCGCACCAGATCATGTGCTCCACTAAGGACTAGGTCTAGAATTTTTCCTTTTGTCATTGGCTCTTGTACCAGCTGCTCCATAAAGCTGTCCTTGATTTCATCAAGGAATTTTACCTCCCTAGCATGCCCTGATGTTACATTTACCCAGTCAATATCGGGGTAATTGAAGGCCCTTAATGTGACATTGTAAACCACTCAGTTGATTTGATGGGCAGGATATCAAATGTTTAATAAAGATGCAAAATTCACGTGCGATTCTGCCATCTCATAGATCATTCTTTTAAGCTGGTCAGTATTTTATAAGAACCCACTTGTGTGTGTAAATCAATGTTTCACACACAAATTGCTGGATTCTATGAACGGTGTGCAGATTTTCACATGCAGAATTGCACACCGTCCTTTGATATGGCTAAGAAGCTAATTAGTACTAATAGAGTGCTGACAATCAAATATCGAGGTTAATTGGCAACAAATTGGGTTTGAGTGTGCATCTTGTATAGGCCCCACAGTTATTCTATAGAGGTTGCATAAGAGTTACCAAAATATTGAAACCATTGGCTGATTGGCTGTAAATTTGAAACGTTTAAGCATTTGTATACCTGACATAAGGGTTATTCAAATATAATTTCTTTTTTATTGCTGCATTTTGCTATAGAAAAGAGCGCTCAAGTTACAGCAGAAAAGACAGAAGGAGGACTTGGAGCGAGAGCAGCAACGAGATAAAGAACTGGAGAGAGAGAAACAGTTAACAGCCAAACCAGCCAAAAGGACATAAAATGTGCCAGCATGTCATCTTGTCCATGATTGACTTTTTTTTGGAGTTGGCAGACTCTCTCACCAGAGGTATTAAATGCCAAAAATACCTTCTGCACCGCCTTTCTTGAGAGTGGATCGTCCATGACCATTTCAGCCATTCAGAACTCCTCATGTAGCAGACTATGCCGATTCCATCAATGTGGAGACAGTTAAAAAAGCTATGCAATTACTTTAGCAGGTCTAATTCTCCTCACTTTTAGCAGCTATTTTATTTGCAGGGGGGGGGGGTTCTTTGCATTTTGATATCTTGTTTTGACAAGATTGGCCTTCTACCGTATGTTGTGTTTCTACAGCCAAAAAAGGTTGAATGAGATTACTATAAAACTCAGTTAAAGCTTTGTTTCTTTTCTTGTAATCCTTTTGATGTGAATACAAAAAACAAACAGAACTACTTGAATTCCCCATTCCCCGGACATCCTGGAGGGACTGCACTGCATCGAAATAGAGCATATGGCATCAGATAAAGATCATAAGACCTGTCCGAGCTGCCTAGGTTCACTGGTGCAGTATCTTATAGCCCAGGTAATCTCTAGTTTTATCCTCACAACTGAAGATCCTCTGCTCGTTTATATGTCTTATCACCGCCAGCCTTCTTTATGTTGTGCATAAATCTGTCCCTCATAACTTAGACTGCACCATTTGTTATTCTTGGAACAGTCTCTGCTTTGTATGCTTGGAAGTGCGGCCTGAAAGGGGAGAGAGAGCGCCCCAGCTAGTGCTTTATCAGTGATTTTTATAGAGGCGTTGCTACCATTTTTGTTCGTGGTACGCTTTTTTAAAAATTATTATTTATGCATTTAAATAATTCCACAAGTATCCATTTGATTAAGAAACACAGGGCAATACAAATAAAATAATATAAACAGTTAATATACTATCTGCCTAATAAAAAAGCAGTTGGGGAACACTGGAAGATGCTGGCCAGGAGTGAGAGGATTTAAAAGATTTATCTGTTATATTTGAGGACTCAATTTCAGAAGTGTCAGTCAGAGTTATACTGCTTAATTCCTTTATGATTGAACAAGAGCAAAATGGGATTTTGAGACTGTTTTTAAGAACTTTCAACAACTTTTTTGTGGTCAAAGAGTGTGGTTATAACCTGGAGGATACCTTTTCTCTCGTACTCCTTGCCTGGTTGGCTGCGGAGGTGGTGTCGGGGTACTACTGTCATCCTTCTGTAGATTTCAGCCTCAGTCTCGCTGCATTTCTTCCTTTGAAGTCCACGCCATCCGACTATTCACTCCTCTACCTCTCTGATTAGCAGTCATTTATCGACCCCCCCTGAGAAGTCCCTTTCTTCCTTTCTCACCGACTTTCTCCTGGCTTTCCTTCTTTCTTGAACCTTCATCTCCTTCCCTCATTCTTGGGGATTTTAGCATTCATGCTAATGATCCCTCTGATTCTTATGCTTCTGAGTTTCTCGCTTTAACATCCTCTTTCAATCTTCAACTGTGTTCCACTACCCCTACTCACCAGAATGGCCAGTGTCCTGATGTTATCTTCTCCAACTGCTCACGCTCCAGTTTCTGCGCCTCAGCTCTTCCCCTCTCTGACCAATATGTGATAATTTTCACACTAACACCCTCCCCCACCCCCAGTCCTGTCCAATCTCCACCAATACGTTTAGGAATCTTCAGGCTATTGATTCTTGTATTCTGTCCTCCGTGTTTCAAACCTCTTGTCAACCACTATGTTATTCAAGTCTGTCAATGAGGCTGTCTCTTCTTATAATATCATTCTCTCCTCTGCTCTGGATATTCTCGCTCCTCCAATTTCCTGTTCTGTAAGGTGTACCAAATCCCAGCCTTGGCTGACCTCTAGAATCTGCTGCCTACATTCCGTTGCTGAATCTGTTGAAGCCTTTGGGTGAAATCCCATGCTCATACTGATACATTCCATATCATCATGCTGATCAATCCATAGACTGGTGGGTTGTGTCCATCTACCAGCAGGTGGAGATAGAGAGCAAAGCTTTTGCCTCCCTATATATGGTCATGTGCTGCCGGAAACTCCTCAGCATGTTCTCTATCTCAGCAGGTGGTGGTCACACACAGCAGCAGCTCTGGCTAGGTCTCCAAGCCTAATTTTTAGGTTTTGTTGAGTACCTGGGGTTGAGGGCTCTTCTTGAGCAAGTGCAAACCTGGTGGCGCCAGGTCCCTCCTTTTCTCCCCCTCCCGCTGGCTCCGTTAAAAAAAAAAAAATTTTGAACGTCCTTAAGGGCATTTATTTCGACGTTTATTTAAATGTTTATTGCAGCTACTCACTGGGACACCAGGTCGTTACAGCTCGGAGCGAGAAGCAGGTAATTTTTACCTTTTTATAGCGGGCAGGGGGTTCCCCGATCGATCTCCACGTGGCCTATGGCGTCGGAGGGCGAGGGCACGAAGAATCGCTCCCCGGACCGCGTGTGCGCTTCTAGCGGGGATGCGGGGGTCTTAAAATCTGATTCGCCCTTGTTTGGTGTCAGTTTGGAGGCCGGTCAGTGTCCCGGGTCTTCCTCCGGTGCGGCGGTTTTTCCCGCCATAAACGCCCATCCCCCGCTGCTCGCCTCCGCCATCTTGGCCGGCCACTCTGCTCGGACGGCTTCTTGGGCCGCCCTTGAGCTGGGAGAAGTTAATGCCATGGCCGCCCTTGATTTGGGCGATGGCAAAAAAGCGGCTAAAGTTAAGCGCCGTTCTTCCCGCGCGGCTCCTTCGCGGAGTGTCATGCCGGACGCCATTTTGGATGCACAGCATGTTTCTCCCCCGCTCTTGCGAGCGCCGGTTGATGGTGCGTCTAGGGCTGTGGCCCAGGCTGCTGAAGTGCACAGTCTGGGGGGGTTTCTCCCCCGAGTTTATTTTGCTGCTGCATCAGGCCTTCCTTATGCAAAACGCTGAGGCCCCCGGAAGTAAACGCCCTCGGGTGGATTCCCAAGCCTTAGAGGACTCTGTTTCCTCTGATGTAGATGAGGGCAGCGTATCTGAGTTCTCCCAACGGTCCTTTGGGGATTCCTTGGAGGAGACGGATTCCTGCTCAGATGGAGCGGATGACCCCTCTGCAGCGCGGATCTTTCGCTCAGAGGATTTGCCCAACCTGTTAGTGCAGGCCATGAGCATTTTGAAGATTTCCTCTCCGGAGGACGTCTCTCCCTCAGCCCCTGTTGGCTCCGCCATTATGCTGGGGACGAAGCGCCCGCCTAGAACCTTCCACGTGCATGATGCCATGCACACCTTAATTTCGGCTCAATGGGATGTCCCGGAAGCGAGCCTCAAAGTGGCTAGGGCTATGTCCCGCCTCTATCCTTTGCCTGAAAGTGAACGGGAGGCCTTTCTTTGGCCTACCGTGGATTCTTTAATCACTGCGGTGACTAAGAAAACGGCATTGCCGGTGGAAGGTGGCACGGCCCTAAAGGACGCCCAAGACAGAAGATTGGAGGCGGCCTTAAGGTCGTCCTTCGAGGCGGCTGCCTTAAGTTTGCAGGCCTCAGTTTGCGGTTCCTATGTGGCCAGGGCGTGCCTGACGATTGTTCAGCGGGCTTCCCCCTCGGATCCTTCCTTGAGGGCTGATTGGCCGGCCCTGGAATCGGGCTTGGCTTATTTGGCAGACTTACTGTATGATGTCTTGAGAGCCTCGGCTAAAGGTATGGCTCAGACAGTCTCTGCACGGCGGTGGCTTTGGCTGAAACATTGGTCTGCGGACCACGCCTCTAAGTCCCGCCTGGCTAAGTTGCCTTTTAAAGGCAAGCTGCTCTTTGGGGTCGAGCTGGACAAAATTGTGACCGATCTCAGCACGTCTAAGGGCAAGAGGTTACCAGAGGTCAGGGCTCGGGCCAGTGCTCGCCCCGGTATCTCCAGAGGACGGTTTCAGGAAGCCCGTCGGTACTGCCCGGGCAAGTCGGGCTCCTCTGCCCCCTCTTCCTTCAAGAGGAACTTCTCCCCCAAGCAGCATTCCTTTCACAGAGACCGCCGTCCCGGAGGTGCGCCCTCCGGTCCTCCCCCAGGGTCTCGTACCCAATGACGGGGTCCTGGTCCATGGCCCAGTGCAGATTGGAGGACGCCTGTCCTCGTTTCTGGGCGAGTTGACCAGGGTAACTTCAGACGCTTGGGTGCTGGAAGTCATTAGAGACGGCTACAAGCTAGAGTTCTGCCGACCCTTAAGAGACGGGTTTGTACTCTCTCCCTGCAAGTCTCCGGTCAAAGCTGTGGCAGTGCAGCAGACCTTGGACAATCTGATCCGCCTGGGTGCGGTCGTTCCGGTGCCAGAAAATCAGCTTGGCAAGGGACGTTACTCCATTTACTTTGTGGTACCAAAGAAAGGAGGTTCTGTACGGCCTATCCTCGACCTCAAAGGGGTCAATCGGGCCTTGAAAGTTCGGCACTTTCGCATGGAGACTCTCCGCTCTGTTATAGCGGCAGTGAAGGCAGGGGAGTTCCTGGCATCCTTGGACATCAAGGAAGCGTACTTGCATATTCCCATCTGGCCTCCTCATCAACGCTTTCTGCGTTTTGCAGTCCTGGGCCGACACTTCCAGTTCAGAGCCCTCCCGTTCGGGTTGGCTACTGCTCCGCGGACCTTCTCCAAAGTAATGGTGGTCATCGCGGCCTTCCTGCGAAAGGAAGGAGTACAAGTCCATCCTTATCTGGATGACTGGTTGATCCGAGCCCCCTCTTATGCAGAGTGCGGCAAAGCTGTGGACCGGGTGATTGCTCTTTTGAGCTCCCTGGGGTGGATCATCAACTGGGAGAAAAGCCAGCTGCGCCCAACTCAGTCCCTGGAGTATCTGGGAGTTCGATTCGACACCCAAGTGGGCAGAGTGTTCCTGCCGGACAATCGGATTGTCAAACTTCAGGCTCAGGTGGACCAGTTCCTAGTAGCCTCTCCGCTTCGGGCTTGGGACTATGTGCAGCTGTTGGGCTCTATGACGGCCACGATGGAAGTAGTGCCCTGGGCCAGGGCTCATATTACTACTACTACTACTATTTAGCATTTCTATAGCGCTACAAGGCATACGCAGCGCTGCACAAACATAGAAGAAAGACAGTCCCTGCTCAAAGAGCTTACAATCTAATAGACAAAAAATAAATAAAGTAAGCAAATCAAATCAATTAATGTGAACGGGAAGGAAGAGAGGAGGGTAGGTGGAGTCGAGTGGTTACAAGTGTTTACGAGTCAAAAGCAATGTTAAAGAGGTGGGCTTTCAGTCTAGATTTAAAGGTGGCCAAGGATGGGGCAAGACGTAGGGGCTCAGGAAGTTTATTCCAGGCGTAGGGTGCAGCGAGATAGAAGGCGCGAAGTCTGGAGTTGGCAGTAGTGGAGAAGGGAACAGATAAGAAGGATTTATCCATGGAGCGGAGTGCACGGGAAGGGGTGTAGGGAAGGACGAGTGTGGAGAGATACTGGGGAGCAGCAGAGTGAATACATTTATAGGTTAGTAGAAGAAGTTTGAACAGGATGCGAAAACGGATAGGGAGCCAGTGAAGTGTCTTGAGGAGAGGGGTAGTATGAGTAAAGCGACCCTGGCGGAAGAGGAGACGGGCAGCAGAGTTTTGAACCAACTGGAGAGGGGAGAGGTGACTAAGTGGGAGGTCAGCAAGAAGCAGATTGCAGTAGTCTAAACGAGAGGTGACAAGGGTGTGGATGAGACACTCTTTGCTGCAGCGCTGGACTCCGGTGTCGGAGGATTATGCTGTGCGCCTTCCCTTGGACCCAGCAGTGCGCAAGGCGCTGAGCTGGTGGCTGAAGACAGACAAGTTGTCTGCAGGGATGTCTCTTGTGACCCCGGAGTGGATTGTCGTCACGACGGACGCCTCTTTGACGGGCTGGGGAGCCCACTGCTTGGGAAGAACAGCGCAGGGGCTCTGGTCTCCTGCAGAGGCAAAGTGGTCTATCAACCTCCTGGAACTCAGAGCCATTCGGTTGGCGTTTTTGGAGTTCCTCCCGGTACTGGCGTTGAAGCCAGTACGGGTCCTGTCAGACAATGCCACGGCTGTGGCCTATGTCAGCCGCCAGGGAGGTACCAAGAGCACCCCTCTAGCCAAGGAAGCTATGAATCTATGCCAGTGGGCGGAAGCGAACCTGGAACAGCTGTCAGCGGCCCACATTGCCGGAGTCATGAATGTCAAGGCGGACTTTCTCAGTCGCCATACCTTGGATCCCGGAGAGTGGCAGTTATCGGCTCAGGCGTTCTTGGACATGACGAAGCGCTGGGGCCAGCCGAGCCTAGATCTGATGGCGTCATCGGCCAATTGCCAAGTGCCGCGCTTTTTCAGCAGAGGACGGGACCCTCAATCTCTGGGAGTAGATGCTCTTCTCCAACAGTGGCCGACACAGGAGCTTCTCTATGTGTTCCCGCCCTGGCCCATGTTGGGCAGGGTACTAGACCGGGTGGCAAAGCATCCGGGCCGAATAATCCTGGTGGGTCCCGACTGGCCCAGACGTCCTTGGTATGCGGACTTGATAAGGCTATCAGTGGACGACCCTCTGCGGCTGCCAGTGGAGCAGGGCCTGTTGCATCAGGGTCCCGTGGTGATGGAGGATCCCTCCCCCTTTGGTCTTACGGCCTGGCTATTGAGCGGCAGTGTCTGAGGAAGAAGGGCTTCTCAGACAAGGTCATCGCCACTATGCTGAGAGCGAGGAAGCGCTCTACTTCTACTGCTTACGCCAGGGTTTGGCGTACCTTTGCAGCGTGGTGTGAAGCAGGCTCACTTTCTCCCTTCACTGCTCCAATTTCTTCAGTGCTGGCGTTCCTGCAAGAAGGTCAGGAGAAAGGCCTGTCGCTCAGTTCCCTTAAAGTCCAGGTAGCGGCTCTGGCTTGCTTCAGGGGCCGCCTGAAGGGTGCTTCCCTGGCTTCGCAGCCAGATGTGGTACGTTTTCTCAAGGGAGTTAATCACCTGCGCCCTCCTCTGCACTCAGTGGTGCCTGCGTGGAATCTCAACCTGGTGCTAAGAGCCTTGCAGAAGCCGCCTTTTGAACCCTTGTCTAGGGCATCTCTGAAAGACCTGACGTTGAAAGCAGTCTTTTTGGTGGCTATCGCTTCAGCCAGAAGAGTTTCCGAGCTCCAGGCGCTCTCATGTCGAGAGCCTTTTCTGCAGTTCACTGAGGCAGGAGTGACTATTCGCACAGTGCCTTCCTTCCTGCCCAAGATTGTTTCTCGCTTCCATGTGAATCAGCAGCTCTGTCTCCCTTCCTTTCGTAGGGAGGACTACCCAGAGAAATACTCTGCTCTCAGATATCTGGATGTGAGACGAGTCATCATCAGATACTTGGAAGTGACCAATGATTTCCGGAAATCGGATCATCTGTTTGTCCTGTTTGCAGGTCCTCGTAAGGGTCTGCAGGCTGCTAAGCCTACAGTGGCAAGATGGGTCAAGGAAGCCATTGCAGCGGCTTATATGGCCGCGGGGAAGGTGCCGCCTATTCAGCTGAAGGCTCACTCCACTAGAGCTCAGGCGGCCTCGATGGCAGAGGCCGGGTCCGTCTCCTTGGAAGAGATATGCAAGGCGGCAACTTGGGCATCGGCCCATACCTTCTCCAGGCATTACCGCTTGACTGTGGTGGCTCGGGCGGAGGCCCGGTTTGGAGCTTCAGTGTTGCGGTCAGGGATTTCTATGTCCCGCCCTGGGTGAGTACTGCTTCGGTACATCCCACCAGTCTATGGATTGATCAGCATGATGATATGGAAGGTAAAATTATGTATCATACCTGATAATTTTCTTTCCATTAATCATAGCTGATCAATCCATAGCCCCTCCCAGATATCTGTACTGTTTATATTCTGGTTGCATTTCAGGTTCAAGTTTAGTCTTCAGTTCCTGTTAAGGAAGACTTCGTGTTCAAGTTTTTTCAATTGGATTCTTCAAGAGTTGAGACGAGTTTGTGTTACAGTGAGCTGCTGCATTCCTCTCCCCTCCGTTTTACGGGGCTGGATTAAGACATAAATTCTGCCGGCGTTCCCTCCCGCTTCGTGCGGCTGTAGGGCAGCTTTGTACCCCTCCCGCTTCGGCGGTGTTAGGGTCAGTCAGCTCCTCCCGCGGTTGCGGTTGCAGGATAAGCCAGATCCCCCCGCATCGGCGGGGTGGTGTCCCTCCCCCGCTCCGCGGGGATGAGCTGGACGGATTCCCCTCCCCCACTTGTGTGGGGATGAGCTGGGTTAATTCCCCTCCCCCGTTTCGGCGGTGGTGAGCTGGGCAGAGTGTCCCTTTGTGGGTGTAATTCTCTAAGTGCTGAGTCCTGCGGATGGAGCTTTGATATTGACATACTGAGGAGTTTCCGGCAGCACATGACCACATATAGGGAGGCAAAAGCTTTGCTCTCTATCTCCACCTGCTGGTAGATGGACACAACCCACCAGTCTATGGATTGATCAGCTATGATTAATGGAAAGAAATTTATCAGGTATGATACATAATTTTACCTTTCAGATTCTTGCTGACCTCCTTCTAGTCTGCTCATTCACTTGCCAAACAGGACTACTACATCCACTTGACAAATTCTCTTGGCTCAAACCCTTGACGTCTCTTTGCCACACTGAACTCTCTCCTCAAAGTGCCTTCACCTCCAACCCCCCTTAGACTGGCTGAGTACTTTATGATAAGGTTCACAAGATTAACCTTGAATTTTCAACCAAGTTATCGCCACCTCGCCTTCCCTCAGTCCATTCTCTCAACCCTCCTTCAACTTCTGCTTCCTTTTCTGAAATCACTGAAGAGGAAACTGCACATTTTCGTTCCTCCTCCAAACTAACTACCTATTCCTCTTATCCTATTCACACACATCTACTTAGAAGGGATAACAGTAGGAGAGATAGTGCTATCTGTTAAATCCTCAATCTCACTTTCCACTGCAACTGTTTCTGATGCCTTCAAACATGCCTTAGTTACACCACTCCTCAAAAAACCTTCATTGGACCTAACCTGTCCTTCCAACTGTCGACCCATCTCCCTCCTCCCTTTCCTATCCAAGATACTGGAGCATGCTGTTCACTGCCATTGTGTTGATTTTATTTCATCTAAAGCTATTCTTGATCCACTTCAATCTGGCTTTCGCCCTCATCATTCAATGGAAATGGTTTTCTAAAGTCTCCAGTGACCTGTTCCTAGCCAGAGCCAAAGGTCTCTATTTTATCCTCATCCTTCTCGATCTGTCTGCTGCTGTTGGGCACTGTTGATCACTGCCTACTCCTTGATACGCTGTCCTCACTTGGATTTCAGGGCTCTGTTCTTTCTTGGTTTTCTTATCTCTCCCATCTCACTTTGTGTATACTCTGGCGGATCCTCCTCTACTTCTATCCCACTGTTGGTTGGTGTACCTCAGAGCTCTATCTTGGGACCTCTTCTTTCCTCCATTTATACTTCTTCCCTTGGTTCTATGATCTCATCCCATGATTTTATGCTGAGGACTCCCAGATCTACCTCTCCACACCAGAAATTTCAGCAGGAATCCAGGCCAAAGTATCAGCCTGCCTGTCTAACATTGCTGCCTGGATGTCTCACCACCATCTGAAACTAAACATGACTAAGACTGAGCTTCTTATGTTTCCCCCTAAGCCCAACTCTTCTCTTCCCCCATTCTCTGTCTCTGTGGAAAACAATCTCATCCTCCCTGTCTCATCAGCTTGTAACCTTGGGGTTATCTTTGACTTCTCTTTCTCTGCACATATTCAATAGACTGCTGAAACCTGTCCTTTCTTTATAATATTAACAAAATTCATCCCTTCCTTTCTGAGCACACTACCAAAACCTTATCCACACTATTATCACCTCTCACTTAGACTATTACAGCTTACTTCTCACAGGCTCTCCCCTTCTATCTGTTCAAAATTCTGCTACACGACTTATATTCTGCCAGTGTCGTTATGCTCATATTAGCCCTCTCCTCAAGTCACTTCTTTGGCTCCCTATCTGTTTCCACAAACAGTTCAAACTCCTCTTATTGACTTACAAGTGCGTTAACTCTGCAGTTCCTCAGTACCTCTCCACTCTTATCTCTCCCTACACACCTCCACTGCCAACTCCAGATTCTGTTTTATCTTGCTGCACCATATGCCTGGAATAGACTTCCTGAGCCAGTACATCAAGCTCCATCTCTGGCCATCTTCAAATCTGTGCTAAAAGCCCACCTTTTTGATGCTGCTTTTAACTCCTAACCCCTATTCACTTGTTCAGTACCCATGTATGTTTTATTATTCCCACCTTAGTAATTCCCTTATCCGTTGTTTGTCTGTCCTGATTAGATTTGTAAGCTCTTTTGAGCAGGGACTCTCTCTTCATGTTTAAGTGTACAGCGCTGTGTATCTGTAGTAGTGGTATAGAAATAAGTAGTAGTAGTAGTAATGTGGCCACAAATACTTAGAACAGGAGGAGACGTTTCTTAGACATGAGAGTTGACACTAAAGCATTGGATGATTCATTTCTTCTAGCATATCCTTGCAAATGTATTATTCGTTATTTAGGTGTGAAGTATGTGTTCTTTGAATCGGAACATCTAAAGTCTTTCATTGATCTGAAAAATTTATCTGAAGTAGGGTAACATCATATGGTTAATTGAGAATTGATTTGTGGGGGAAATTGGGCTAGGCCATTTGCCTTGAGAAGTTCTGAGAGAAGAGGACATTTTTCTGTTAAGTGAACATTATTTTGCCTTGTTCTTTGGGCACTTAAAGATTGGGGTTTAAAGGAGGAATTGTAGGTTAGTGATAGGCAGAATAAAATATAAAAAAGCAAACTTTATCAACTGATCTCCATACTCTTTTCCCCCTAGTTTTAAAACTTGAATTTTGTACCACAGCATTACCAGATAGCCACTAGCAGGCACTGCAGGACCTAGTTTAGACCTTGTCCCGCCCACCCCTGGCACAGCTCTTCATTTATAGTCAGTTATTGTAATTAGGATAACAAGCAAGGAGTTATCTTACAGAGTTTTAATTACATTTCATTACTTCCTAAGAAGAAAACACTAAAGAAATCACACTAAATACATCACACAATATACCAGATAAGCTAAAGCCATTTTTATATTAGGATAATATCCTTAATACCGTAGCAAGTTTTAAATTATTGAAGAACTCAAAAATTCTAAGATCGAGTCGGCAGTCGGGTGCTGTCCAGGTTTTTGCATTGAGTGTCACATGTATGATTATCTCCCAGTTGGTGAGAGGTTATATGTGTGTGCCCGATGCAAAGAGCTCCTAGCTCTCAGAGAACGGGTCCATTCTTTTGAGGCTAGAGTAGCAGACTTGGTGGAGCTGAGGGAAACAGAGAGGTACATACAGGAGACCTAAAGGGATGTTGTAGAAATGTCCCACCAATGTGACACCAATTTTTAAAAAGGGTTCTAGGGGTGATCCGGGAAATTATAGACCGGTAAGCCTGATGTTGGTGCTGGGCAAATTGTGGAAACTATTATAATGAATAAAATTACAGAACACATAGACAAACATGGTTTAATGGGACAGAGTCAGCATGGGTTCAGCAGATGGAGGTCTTGCCTCACCAATTTGCTTCATTTCTTTGAAGGTGTGAATAAACATGGATAAAGGTGAGCCGGTTGATGTAGTGCATCTAGATTTTCAGAAAGCTTTTGATAAAGGTCCTCATGAGAGACTCCTGAGAAAAATAAAGAGTCATGGGATAGGAGGCAAGGTTCTGGTGTGGATTAAGAATTGGTTATTGGACAGAAAATAGAAGGTAGGGTTAAATGGTCATTTCTCTCAATGGAGGAGGGTGAACAATGGTGACGTAGGGATCAGTACTGGGACCGGTACTATTTAACATATTTATAAATAATATGAAAATCGGAACAACGAGTGAGGTGATCAAATTTGCAGATGATACAAAACTATTCAAGGTTGTTAAAACACTTGTTGACTGTGAAATATTGCATGAAGACCCTAGGAAATTGGAAGACTGGGTGTCTAAATGGCAGATGAAATTTAATGTGGACAAATGCAAGTGATGCAAATTAAAAAAAAAATAATCCGAATCATAGTTACCTGATGCTAGGGTCCACCTTGGGGGTTAGCGCTCAAGAAAAAGATCTGGGTGTCATTGTAGATAATACTCTGAAATCGTCTGCTCAGTGTGCGGTGGTTACCAAAAAAGGAAACAGGATGCTAGGAATTATTAGGAAAGGGATGCTGAATAAGACCGAAAACACTATAATGCCCTTGTATCGCTCCATGGTACATCCAGAACCTTGAGTAGTGCGTTCAGTTCTGGTCGCTGTATCTAAAAAAAAGATATAGCGGAATTAGAAAAGGTTCAAAGAGCAACCAAAATGATAAAGGGGGTGGAATTCCTCTTGTATGAGGAAAGGATAAAGAGGTTAGGGCTGTTCAGCTTGGAAAAGAGACAGATGAGGGGAGATATGATTGAGTTCTACAAAATCCTGAGTGGTGTAGAATGAGTAGAAGTAAATTGATTTTTTACTTGTTCCAAAAGTACAAAGACTAGGGGACACTTTTTAGGAAGTTACATGGAAATACTTTTAAAACAAATAGGAGGAAATATTTTTTTTCAATCAACGAATAGTTAAGCTCTGGAACTCTTTGCTGGAGGATGTGGTAACAGCGGTTAGCGTATATGGGTTTAAGAACGTTTTGGACAAATTCCTGGAGGAAAAGTCCATAGTCTGCTATTGAGGCAATCATGGGAAACAACTGCTTGCCCTGGGATTTGTAGTATGGAGTGTTGCCACAATTTGAGTTTCTGCAAGGTACTTGTGACCTGGCTTGGCCAGTGTTTGGAAAACAGGATACTGGGCTAGATGGACCATTGGTCTGACCCAGTATGGCTACTCCTATGTTCTTATGTTTAGTATTCTCCTAATTATATATGAAGTCACTCCCTTCACTTTAGTGGTCTAAGGCAGGGTTAATGCATACAGTATTTTTTTTTCCTCTTCTAGAAAATAGGGGACAGGACTTGATATAGCACCTATCACAAAACACCTAGCTACCCACCTGGGGTTACCTTGCTATCACTTAGAGGGTCTATCCCCAGCACAGCTCAAGTCTGCCTATATCTGCCGCTTGTGCTCTACACTAGCACCGTCCTCCCACCGATTGGGTCTCAAACGCCTCTGGGCACGTCTTGCACTCTCAAATTATCCCCAATGATTTCTAGGTTACTGGAGGCCATACTCCTAGTGGTCCCACAGTTCCCAGAAAGCAGTCATAGACCCAACACACAAACCACCAGGATTCTTAATAAGTCCAGACAAGCAGGGACAATAAACTGAAAATGTTTATTGTCTGCACCTTTTCTGTTCATTGTTCTGATTTTTTCAATCAGCAAAACAACAGCAGGTAACTGAAATATGGATCAATTATAACACTAACTAAACATTTGTATACTATCTAAATAGTACCTGGGGCAATCAGGACATATAGCTGCTCACAAGTTATCAAATATAACTGTTCACAGGGCTTCCGCAATGAGATCTCTCTCTCTTCTCCCTGGATGAAACTGGAGGCAAAACCAGAAACTCCTGGGTAACTTCAAACTCCAAGCCAATCTGAGCCCAGAACAACACCATTTGAAAATAGCTGGCCACATCACTTCAGGCAGTTTCTCTTTGTGCTTAAACTAAAGGAGGAATCATTCACTTATCTGCAACAGTTTAAAACATGCACCACCTGCTGGCCAAACTAGAGAAATACATTGCAGGAAAATATCAAAACAATTATCATAGGCTTAAAAACCCACTTTTCTGTCACATCTCCCTCCTCAAGAGAGAGACCCCAGACTGTGGCCTCTACAAACTGCTGGTCTGGTCTCAACAGTCCAGCGTCAGGGCAGTTCTGGCTTTTCCTTTCTGGAGAGTCCATCAGCATTGCTATGTTCATTGTCCTTCCAGTGCTTATAACAGAAGTGTTTACCACACTCAGTACATTCTAACAGTTTTAATCCTGTATGCTTCATTTTGTGAATAGTGAGGAGTATCTTCTGACAGAATCTTTTTCCACACTCAGCACATGTGCATGGTTTTTCTCTTGTGTGGTTTATCTGGTGCTTTGTTAGCTGTGATTTGAAAAGAAAATAAGCAGGTAAGACCACATTTCTCCTTCCTTAGCATTCATCAGACCAGTCCACGATCTGTGGGATGTATCATAGCAGTTTCCAAGACGGGTGGCATGTTTCCTATTGTTTTTCTATTTCTACCTTTTGTCTGAAGGTTTTACCACAGACTGTACATTTAGGTGGTCTCTCTTCAGTGTCTGATCCCTCTGCTAATGTCTCTGCTAGGAGGTCAGATATGGGTTCGCTATCTTGACACACTTCTGGTAGTCTACACACAGCTAGTACCATGGCTGTGCGATTTGCATGGGCCTTTAATATATTTACATGAAAGGTACGCTGCTTTCGGTCTTGAGAGGTCATAGATATAACATAGTTTGTATTATTCAGACACCTTATGACCTTGTAAGGTCCTGTCCAAGTAGCCTGAAGTTTATTCTGATGTACTGGAACTAAAACAAGTACCTGCTGGCACTCAAACTTCTCTATTTCAGGTCTTACGATCAAACCAGGTCTTTTGCTTAGTCTGGACTGCCTGCAACTTACCTCTGACAAAGCCCACAAGGTCTTCTAATCTCTGCCAAATATTAACTACATATTCAATTACAGGAGTGTCAGCGGTGTCAACTTTCCCTTCCCAATGTTCTCTTATTAGGTCAAGGGGCCCTCTCACCCTCCAACCATAAAGCAGCTCAAATGGGAAGAACCCTGTAGACTCCTGAGGTACTTTGCTGTATGCAGACAGTAGGTAGGGCAAGTATTTCTCCCAGTCTTGGTCTCCTGTTTCTATGAAAGTCTTTAACATATGCTTTAATGCCTCATTAAATCTCTCCACTAACCCATTAGTTTCAGGGTGATTTGGTGTGGTACATACAGATTTCACTCCACAGTGTGCCCACAGATTCTGGATCATCTTGGACATAAACTGCCCTTTAGTCAGAGAGTATTTCTCGTGGATATCCTACCCAGGAAAATATTTCTAGCAGGACGATGGCAATTTTCTCTGATTCTATTAAGGATAAGACTACCATTTCAGGATATCTGGTAGCACAGTCCACCACTGTCAAAATATATCTTTTCCCAGTCTAGCTAGGGACAGCGAGAGACCCCACTAAATCCACAGCTATTCTCTCAAAGGGCTCACTAATAATAGGTAAATATTTCAGGGAAGCTCGGTGGTGATCTTGGGTCTTACCCACTCTTTGGCAAGCATCACAAGTTCGGCAATAGCTACGGCTCAAGATCCTGGCCAGTAGAAGTTCAATGCCAAGCTAGTGAATGCACGTCACCTCCTGATGTCTTCTAGTGGAATGTTGTGTGCTTCTGTAGAAGTTGTTCTCTGTATGCCCTGGGCACTGTAAGCTGCTTGCCTACTGTCCAGGGCCTATTAGGATCAACAGGATCAGTCAAGCCCCCTTTGCATAGGATATGAAGTTAGTCACTTCTGGAACTGTAGCTGCTAGAAGCACTGGAGAGCCTCCTTCTGTCACTTGGTCAGCTGGTTCCACCTGTGTCATTTGGAGGGGCTGGTTTATAGGAACTCACTGTGTTCTGATGTTTTCACCTTGTAAAGGGCCACTAAATCAGACATTATGAGTAACAATCAGGCTTACTATTTATAAGTACAGTTTTTAAAAATCATTAATTAGGTTGAGACCTGGAAGCATCTAACATCTTTTTTTTTTCCTGTACCTACATCAAAAGAAAAAGATGACATGTGGGAACTTGCTCCGTTTGCTTCATGGAATGCAGTGGTATATTATAAAAAATGCACTTGCCTTTTTTTTAATACTAATATTTCACAGAGAAGGAATGGAATAATGAGGGAAGGGTTTCCTTCCTGCAGAACAGTGCAGAGTCAGTCTAACTGTGCCAACATTGTCCAGTACAGCACACTTATTAGCTGCCAAGTTCATACAACATTAATTATGTTCAGTGGAAGATAAATCGGTTGGCTGTGGCTGCTTGCTATGTGAATATTCAATCACTTTCATTATTGCTTCCAAGTATTACATATTAAGGGCATTTGTTTTAATTTATCCAGTCCTTACATGCACATGGTTTTGCTTTTTAAACCCAAAGGTTTCCTATGATAGCATTGTGCTTATTTGAATTAGTTTTTCTGTACAAGTTTTGCTTGATTTATCTGTATTTGAAATAAAAATTGTTAAAACACATCTTGTCAAGCGGGGGGGGGGGGGGGGGGGGGGGGGCTAGGTGGGGGCTATGTGGAGGCGGGTTGGGGCTACCCAAACTGGTCTTCACAGGGCTCCACAATTGCTAAAACTGACCCTGCATTTGAAAACTGTTTTCTCATCTAGCTTATCTTGCTGCACAGGTATGTAATGTCCTTCCCAATCAAATTGAACCATTATAAAATATGGTCTTTTTTTTTTAGAAAACAACTGAAGGATTTTCTTTTTAACAAATTTTTAACTTACATTTTATCTGATTAAATTGTTTGGTTTTTCTCCAGAGATTGGTCTTCTTATCTTGTAATCCGCATTGAACTTCAGTGTCTTTTGCGGACTATAAGAGAATGTTGGTATTGGAGTGCTGTGTGTGTGTGTGGGGGGAGGGGGTTCATTCAATCAAAAAATTGAATATGAAGGTTGTAAGATAATGGGATGTCAGACATTAACATGCCTGAATTTTCCAGATCGGGTGGTGCACACAAGGGCCAGGTCACCTCCTCACTGTCTCAAAATGTCAATGTAACACTACAGTTACCTTTTCCTTAACTTATGCTTTCCAGAGTCTTCTCATTTCTTTAACCAGCAAGGATGTGCTGTTTGATTCAGTGGCACAGCAAAATCTGCAGCAGTTAAATTTATACAGTAGTAGCTAGTGGTGAGAAAACATTAAGAAGGTAAATCAGGCCTTCTGTGAAATAGGGAAAACTACACTTGAACCCTGATGGAAGTTTTTTTTTTTTTAATTAATTTTATTTCAGTGCTATATAACAAAACAAGGCAAATATGCTTCAAGTGTTTATAAATGTATTTATATTTTATAAATGACCTAGAGGGACTTCCGGTGGAGCCGCGCGGCAAGATGGCCGCGGTTTGAGAGAGCTCCGATACACCGCTGATGGGCTCTCCGCCCCCCGCTCTCGAGAATCCCTCCATGGCGAGCTGGCAACACCTAAAGCTCCACAAAGCATGCGGACATATTTAGAATACCCCCTGGAACGTTTGGGAGTGCAGCGCAGCCGAAAATAGTGACTCGCGCGATCAGATCCAAAATGGCGGTCGGAAGTGCAGCGCACGAGAGCGTGAAGAACTACCAGAGCTGAGGGCACAACGCCCAGAGTAAGAAATCGGGGGCTTGAAGCGAGGGCGGAGAAGGGAGTGCAGACTAGAGGATAAGGGGGAGTGCAATAAATTAAAACGCACAAGTTTCCTTCCGGATTCCCCTCACCCCCCCCATTCACAGCGAGTGAACAGGGGAAACGACGCTGGAATATAGCGGGGTTAAGACCAGGTTCGCTATAACAACCCCTGGAACATTCGAACATCTACCTCAAGTAAATTAAATCTTCCACAAGTGCATGCAGTCTTTAATGTGGATGCTGTGAGGGTGTGTAGTGAATTTACTTGCACAAAGATTGTACCTGAAAGAGGAGAGAGGTGGAACATCGTGCTTGGGGATCCTAGAGTGATACGGGGCCAGCAGCGCGAGCGGGACTGAGTCAGCCGTAGGTGGGCTGATTTCAGTTCATACTTGCTTATATTTCACACAAGCGCACAACTAACTCAGTGGAATTGAACCGCTCTCCTTGGCAGTTTGGAAAATCTGAGAGAGCTCCGGACCCGCGGACGTGGCCCCCAATTAGTGGAAAACGGCGAAAGGAGGGTTTGCGGAGCCCAGGCATAAGGTATATAACATCTTGGGATATATACACTACGAGCATCCACTCTGCAAGATCAGACGCTCAGTATTTACAAAGTCATAACGTACTCTATATGGAGCAATTTCTGAAGCCTAAACTCACAGGAACAACTCGAAGCGGGACCAAATACGATAAAGGGAAGAGTCCCATACTGAGCACAGGAGCCAAAATGGCAGAAGGGAAGGTGGAAAAGCTGGGGGACTTTTCTGAAAAACAACTAGCACAGATAACTATGGCGGTCAGTGCTGCACTTAACCCAAGATTTGACTTGCTCGAACGACAAATGAGCAGTTTGGAAGCTACTATGGCAGACACTGTAAGACGCATGGGAGAGGCGGAGAATAGAATCTCAACGGTGGAAGACACAAGAGCACAAGCAGCACAAGACGTCACCCGATTAATGGAACAACTTAAAGCTCAACAAGACAAGATCGAGGATATGGAGAACAGAGCAAGAAGATGTAATTTAAGAATTGTGGGCTTATCAGAATCAATCCCTGAAAAATCCCTGGGACATTTATTAGAGCAATGGCTTAAAAAAGAATTGGCTTTATCAGACAGCTATGGAGAACTGTGTATAGAGAGAGCCCATAGGCTTGGCCGCCGGCAACAAGGGCAGCAGCGACCTAGACTGGTGATTATTAAAGTGCACAACTATTTACATAAAGAGGAGATAATGAGGGGCTTTAGACTGAAAAGAGATACTTTGAAATATGACGGGAACCCGATTAAAATATTTCAAGATTACTCAGCCGGAGTTCAAGAGCAAAGACGCCGGTTTCATCCGCTCTGTACAACTCTGGTGAACAAGAGAGCACGGTTTATGCTGATTTATCCAGCTATTTTGAAAATTCACCATGAGAATCGATGGCGGTCCTTCCACACAGTATCAGAGGCTCAACAATTTATTGACGCAGAGTTCATGGTGCCGGAGGAGGCACCACCGTGAACATGACTTCCAATTTACTGACTGCATGTGGAGACGGACTTTGTGTTCGGCTTGCAGCCTTAACGAAAACAACAAGGAGACAGTTATGAAAGTAATGTTATATCTACTGTATAAAGTGGTTTAAGAAATGTTATGTTGCATGTTCCCAGAGTATTAACTGTTGATTAGCAAGTTGCCTGAAGGTTCTATAAGGAAGTTCCGGGGGAGCATATGGGGGGGAGAGGGGAGAATTCCATCCCCCCTTTCCGGATTAGGGGAGAACAAGGGGCTCGGGGGAGGGGGGAGAGTCAGGAAGCGGTACTACATCCAAGGAAGGGAAGTAGTTAGGGGTTAGGTAAGGGCACGGTCCTTAATGGAGGGGCGGGGGGAGGGAGAGTTCACAGGGGATTTCAAATCAAGGGTGGGAGGGATTTTAATAAGAGGACATAGGTCTCTAATCCAGATTAAACAAAAGAATAACTTGCATAGGAACTGCATGGGCATGAAGAGAAAAGCAAATAACAGGATATACCTCTCACAGCTACTGGGAAAGGGCTGGGACCCAGTGGCTGAATGTTACAATGCGCATTGTTATGGTATCAAAAAGTTTAAGAAATAACACATTGTAAAATAATCACTTGGAATGTGGGAGGTATTTCCTCTCCCATTAAAAGGAAAAAGATACTAGCGCATCTAAAGCACCTTAAAGCAGATATTGCGTGCCTGCAAGAAACGAAACTGACAGCCGCAGAGCATGAAAAATTGAGACAGGGCTGGGTGGGACAAGTGATCTATGCATCTCCAGAAGGGCGGAGAGGGGGCGTGGCAATTTGTATACACCGGCGGCTAGCGTGCACGGTGGAGACGATCTTACAGGATCCTAAGGGGAGATTCGTGCTGATTAAAATATGGTTGCAAGGGAGGGAACTATACCTTTTAAATGTATATGCTCCCACTCCCCCAGATGACTCTTTCTTCCCTAGACTGTCTAGGCAGTTACTCCCTTATGAAAGTAAGCAACTAGTGATTGTGGGAGATATGAATGTATTGATGGACCCAAGAATTGACTGTTCGAAGGGAGACCAGGAGGGGAGAGAGCACCGCAGGGGAGGTCGAATGTTAAAGGAATTTAGCAATTCACTGTCTGTCATAGATACATGGCGTAACTTACACCCAGGCTCGAGAGAATATACACATAGATCTAGGGCGCACGGCACCTGGGGCAGAATAGATTATATGTTTACTTCTCCCACACTATTTGCGTGTATTAAAAACACTAAAATTGAAGAAATATTGATATCTGATCATAGCCCTGTCTGGTTGGAACTGGAGGCACCTGGGAGCTACCAACCGACCAGGCAATGGAGATTCCCCAGTCACTTAGCAAGGGATAAGTCTTTTCAAAAATTTTTAGTTACAAAATGGGAAGAATATGGTTGGTTTAATAGACAACATGAATCTAATCCCCAATTATTTTGGTGCACTGGAAAGGCAGTTCTCAGAGGTAACATAATTGCCTTTATTGCAAATAGGCGGAAAAAAAACTCGGCTAGCCTCCTGCACTTAAATAGACAATTACAGAAAGCCAGAAATCGATATATGACTCGGCAAACCATAACTAATAGAGACTCTTATCTATCTATCCAAGCAGCGGTGAATTCCCTGCTGCATGAGAGAATGAAAAAAAATAGAATCTTTCAGAAGTATAGCTTCCACAGGTTTGGGAATAGAACGGGGGGAATGCTGGCTCGGATAGTTAGGAGACGGGAGGGAGGTAGAACCATATCGGTACTAAAAGAAAAGACGGGAAGCCTCACCAATTGCCCGGATAGAATCCTTCAATTGCTCCAAGAACACTTTGCACAACTATACACAGCTGAACACCCGGCTGGGGAAATACAAATGAATGATTTTTTGAAAAGAGCCAAGATGCCAAAACTCGGGGATCTAGATATAGCGGGCTTAGAAGCTCCCATCCAACCTAAAGAATTAATAGAGGCAATTAAAGGACTGAAATCCTTTTCAGCTCCAGGGGTGGATGGGTATTCCGGAGAATTTTATAAGCTATTACAACCTCACTTAATACGGCCGCTCTTTGAATACCACCAGTCGGTGATACAAGAAGGGAAATTTCCCTTATATGAAAACACCGCCTGTATTTCATTACTGTTGAAGCCTGGGAAAGTGGTTGAAGATCCAGAATCCTATAGGCCTATTTCACTAATCAATGTGGATATTAAGTTGTTAGCAAAGATTATGGCTTCACGACTCGGTAGATGTATACCTAGTGTAATAGATCCGGCGCAGGTGGGCTTTATTCCAAAAAGACATTCTGTTGTACATATACGGAGAATGTTACTAGCAATGGCACAGTGTCAGTTCCACGAGACACCAGGGATATTGGTGAGCCTTGATGCCACTAAAGCTTTTGACAGAGTGGGGTGGAGTTATCTGTTCTATGTATTGAAGTGGATAGGACTCCCTCCTGGAATAATCCAAACTATTGAGACTTTGTATTCTGGCATGGAAGCATGAATATCAGCTAATGGGGGACTTTCGACACGGTTCAGGATAGGGAGAGGAACAAGGCAGGGTTGCCCCTTGTCCCCACTATTGTTTGATATAACGCTAGAGCCACTGTTGCGCCTTCTTAACTCCGACCCCAGAATTCGTGGGGTACAGCTGGGGGGGCAGGAGATCCGAGCGTTGGCTTACGCGGATGATGTTCTTCTACTATTGACTAAGCCACGGGAATCATTTGAAGCGGCACTATCTCTGATAAAAGAATATGGGATGTTATCGGGATTTGAACTCAATCTCTCTAAATCTTGTGCGATGCCTATGAACTTGGGAACTGAGTCCCTCTGGCGGGGGGAGGCCCCCATTAGGTGGGAGACGAATAAGCTGAAATACCTAGGAGTATACATCCCGTGCGATAGGTCCGCTATGTATCGAGTTAACGTAGGCCCATTAATGGAGATGACTAAAAGTAAATTGATGATGTGGAAAGAGCTCCCGCTTACCATCTGGGGTAGAATAGCACTATTTAATATGATGGTGGCCCCTAGATGGTTATATGTTTTTCAACAACTACCACTCTTTTTGAAACACAAAGATGATAAGCAGTTACAGCGCTTATTACAAACATATCTTTGGCAGGGAAAGAAACCCAGAATATCATACAGCCAAATAGTGACGCCAAGGGAAGGAGGTGGCATGGGACTTCTAAATATCAAATTCCTAACGACTGCATGCTCCATGAGACATATAAATGATTGGTATCGGGGGACATCTGAGTTCTCCGCCACATTGGTGGAGACTTCGGTGTTTCCGAATATACATTTCAGTCATTTGCTACACACGGGTGCCCCATTACCACCGATGGCATTTATGAGGCATCCACTTTTGCGACCCCTCAGGGAGACTTGGAGATGGGTGTGTAGAAAGTATCATTTTTCTTCTCGTGTAACCCCGTGGGTGTCAATTTGTAATAATCCTGCATTCCCACCCGGCAGAGGGATTAATATATTCAGTAGTTGGGCAAAAAAAGGGATTGTATACTTGGCACACATAGTCACAGAGGAGGGACGCATTCTGGAGTACGCGGAACTCCAGGCCAGATACGGAATTTCCCCAGTGCATTACTTTGCATATTACCAGTTGAGACACTATGTGGCCACATTAGAATGGACAGATATTACAGAAGATGTGGTGGAGGTTCTATCTGAAGAGTTTACATTGGGAGCTCAGCTGCAGGTGCCGCTAAAATTTCACCATAGACAACTCAAAGATACTACAGCAGAGCTGGATTTCCGGCGTCTAGCACGAGAATGGTCGGGGGATCTGGGTTGCACATTTACTGAGGATGACTGTAGGACTTATTTAAAATCCATTTATAAGCAGAGACTTTCCATTCCGCAGAGGGAACGGCTGTATAGGTGGCTGCTTAGGACTCACATATCTCCGCAGAGAGCACATAAAGCGGGATTTAACACGACAGGTGTGTGCCCCAAGTGCAGCCAGCCTGCGGCAACCCTAGGCCATATGTTCTGGAGCTGTCCCTATACAGCAAGATTTTGGCAACAAGCACTAAAGGGAATAGATCAAATGTGGGATTGTACTCTCCTGAGGGAGCCGTTAATCTTATTTAACTTATTTAAATACACAGTAGACCCACCAGACGGGTTTAGAGCGTTTGCAAAGATAGCAATTTATTTTGGAATAAATACTATACTACAATTTTGGAGAGCACAAGAGGCGCCCCCATTACAGGTATGGCGCTCTCAATTAGTACAGCAAATGAGAATTGACAGGTGTGGGATACATGATTTGGAAAGCACAAGTGGTTTAAAGTTCCAGGCCCAATGGGAGCCCTTATGGAATACCCTTACACCGAAAGCACGTAGTCTTCTCTTGAATTTTTGACTTATCCGTGAGAATATCTGAAATTGGCCCTACCCAAAGAACTGAGTGATGGGATAAAGCCCGTCTATGTCTTCCTTTTAGATAGGGCCCTCAGTGTATTTTGCAAAGTATTGAACTCACTTCAAATATCAGAGAGGTGAAGTCGGGCCAGTTGTTTATGCTAATGGTTAGAGCCCTATTCAGTCCATTCTATTATATAGAAGTTGTGGAGACACCGAGTGGGGAGGGGGGTGGGTTGAGAGGAACACAAGATCAGTTCAGGCAGGGAGGGAGGGTAGGAAGGGGGGAAAATATAATAAAAATAACATATATTGTTTATTCTAGTATTGCACATGAGATGTTAGAAGACAATTTTTGTGTTATGCATTTTCTTGACAAGCATTTGTTATGTGTCAATTTATTAATAAAAACGATTTAAACATAAATGACCTAGAGATGGGAGTAACTAGCGAGGTAATTAAATTCGCCGATGACACAAAATAATTCAGGGTCGTCAAGTCGCAGGAGGAATGTGAACGATTACAGGAGGACCTTGCGAGACTGGGAGAATGGGCGTGCAAGTGGCAGATGAAGTTCAATGTTGACAAGTGCAAAGTGATGCATGTGGGTAAGAGGAACCCGAATTATAGCTACGTCTTGCAAGGTTCCACGTTAGGAGTTACGGATCAAGAAAGGGATCTGGTGTCGTCGTCGATGATACGCTGAAACCTTCTGCTCAGTGTGCTGCTGCGGCTAGGAAAGCGAATAGAATGTTGGGTGTTATTAGGAAGGGTATGGAGTCCAGGTGTGCGGATGTTATAATGCCGTTGTATCGCTCCATGGTGCGACCGCACCTGGAGTATTGTGTTCAGTACTGGTCTCCGTATCTCAAAAAAGATATAGTAGAATTGGAAAAGGTACAGCGAAGGGCGACGAAAATGATAGTGGGGATGGGACGACTTTCCTATGAAGAGAGGCTGAGAAGGCTAGGGCTTTTCAGCTTGGAGAAGAGACGGCTGAGGGGAGATATGATAGAAGTGTATAAAATAATGAGTGGAATGGATCGGGTGGATGTGAAGCGACTGTTCACGCTATCCAAAAATACTAGGACTAGAGGGCATGAGTTGAAGCTACAGTGTGGTAAATTTAAAACGAATCGGAGAAAATTTTTCTTCACCCAACGTGTAATTAGACTCTGGAATTCGTTGCCGGAGAACATGGTACGGGCGGTTAGCTTGACGGAGTTTAAAAAGGGGTTAGATAGATTCCTAAAGGACAAGTCCATAGACCGCTATTAAATGGACTTGGAAAAATTCCGCATTTTTAGGTATAACTTGTCTGGAATGTTTTTACGTTTGGGGAGCGTGCCAGGTGCCCTTGACCTGGATTGGCCACTGTCGGTGACAGGATGCTGGGCTAGATGGACCTTTGGTCTTTCCCAGTATGGCACTACTTATGTACTTATGTACTTATGTGTTATAATCACAATACAGGAAAGACTTTGTTCCAATAAAATTATTTCAAACACATCTTTCTCTTTATTTTTCCTTAACAACTTTTCTTAGCCAAAGGGTAATCTATGAGAGAGAAAAGCTATACACTGTGTGTATTTTGCTAACCATTCCCCAAATTTTCCCACAATTTTAAGCCCTTCATTCTTCCACCTTCCCTGAGAGGAAAAGTGGGTTTGTTGCAGGGAAAAGTGATTTTATTTCTTTGAAATTCCAGTTTTCCATAATATTTTATTAGCTGTTTTGGGCCTTTACATGGTGCTGATATGGGGACAGAAATCTGGGTGAATCTCTCCATAAGGGCAGTTAATAAATCCCCGCTGAAATGTAATCCACTCTACCCGTCCCTGCAAGAATTTAATGGTACCTAAAATAAAATTCTGGTTGGCTCTCTGTTTCTCTCTGTCTTTGGGTTTGTGCTGTGCAGTCAAGAAAGGAATGTTGGAAGTTGGAACAGTCTCTGGTGCGCCCATGTAAAACTCATCTCTGATTGGCTGGCACTGTGTGCTGAGAGGTTGCCACATGCACGTGCCAGTAGGTCAGGTGACCACTGATGCTCATGCCTATGTCAGAGCTGAGGCGCATCAGCCTGGGACCAGAGAGGATTAATGGAAGACTTTCTGTATCTGCGCTGTTTATGTTTATTCCATATTTGATATACTGCCTTTCTGTAGATACAAAGCGGTTTACATATACTAGTTAAAGCAATGAGGAGGAGGAGAGGTAGCACTCAAAAAACTTGGTAGGTGAGAGGCTGGCGCAGGTGCAGTTTGCACTTCCATGGGAACCCCACAGGAACTGCTTCCATCCCCACGGGAAGGTCTCTAATTACATTTCTAAGATTAATGTTTTTTTCAGAAGTCTTGTGCTCTGTTTTCCACTAGAGGGCGCACACTGTTCTAGGTGAAGCTGTGAATGTCATGCTCTTGTTACCTTGAACTGTGGTCTCTGATCAATGTTTACTGTGTGAACCTGGAAGATGAATAAAAAGGATCCTTTGCAGCTTGGGAGATGTTTGTCATCCTGTGGAAGAAAAGAGTAGGGGCACTGGACAGCCTTTGAGAGAAAAGTGTACCTGAATGTAACTCACCTTGAGCTACTACTGAAAAAGGTGTGAGCAAAATCCAAAATAAAAAGAGGGAGTAGGTGAAGGACAGGTCTCGAGCGAGGGATTGCAATTATAAACACATGTTCAGTATACAAAAACCATGGACTTGTTAACCAGTCTTTTAGTGCATTTCAGTGTTGAAAACCACTTTTACAGTGCTTCAGTCCATTCACCCAGGGACACAATAACCTTTATGAACTTGGACCGATGCAGTTTAGACTTCAGGTAATGGCCAAGTCTAGTCCTAGAATTTCTCTTATTGAAATTCACAAAGATCAGATTAGTGACTGTGATAAAATATAGAAAGTTTTGCCAGAGGCATGATATTAACACTTCCTTTCCTGCATTGTGTTAAAGACAAAAATGAAGGGCGGTGAACCCTATGCACGATTCAGACTACCTAAGTACATAAGTAATGCCATACTGGGAAAAGACTAAGGGTCCATCGAGCCCAGCATCTTGTCCACGACAGCGGCCAATCCAGGCCAAGGGCACCTGGCAAGCTTCCCAAACGTACAAACATTCTATACATGTTATTCCTGGGATTTTGGATTTTTCCAAGTCCGTTTAGTAGCGGTTTATGGACTTGTCCTTTAGGAAACCGTCCAACCCCTTTTTAAACTCTGCTAAGCTAACCGCCTTCACCTGTTTAGGTTGAGCTACTTTTAAAGGTGATAAAAGACATTCTTAAACACTAGCTCTTAATAACCCCTAGTGATGGACATGGGGTGTCTAATCTATGCATTGTTCAGTCCAGGCATGTAACCACTGTTAAAAATTGTTAGAAGATATCAGAAGCAAATCCTTTCTACAGATAAAATTTATATGTTTTGAGATGAGTGGTGTACAAATCAGGGTTAAAATATGATATGAAGATATGATGCTGGGTCTTGCTGTTTGCCTTATTTTCTGAAAGATTAGCACTGAGCACTGCTCCCTGTACTCTACTTTTGTCTCAGAGTCCGGGGCATAGCCAGACACCCAGTTTTGGGTGAGCCTGAGCCCAAAGTGGAAGAGCATGACAACTAACCCCCCAGCGACCGGGTGTGTCTCAGCTCTCTCGTTGTCAAAGCCTTCATTTCTTTGCCGCCAGTGAGCAGAAACTTACCTGCTGCACATGCCGGCCCCAAGCCTTCTCTCTGACCTGGTACTGCCTATGCAGAAACAGGAAGTTGAGTCAGAGCGAAGGCTTGGAGCTGGAGCGAGCAGCAGGTATACGTTGCTGCTGGCAAAGAAATAAAAGTCTTTCAAAGGTACCGGGGGGGGGGGGGGGGGTGGTAGATGGAGTTCAGACACTGCATCTTGTGCAGGGGAGGGAGAGATACAGGGAGTCTTCAGCTGGTGGGGCTTGGGGAACCCTGACACCCACATCAAAGATGCATCATTGCTGGGTGGGCCTTTACCCACTTGTGGCTATGCCACTGCACAGTGTGTCAAGTTGGAACAGGACTAGAGCTATGGATGGTTCCTTTAAATCTGGGCTTCCTAAAGCTGGTCATCGAGGGCTATAACCACTATTCTATGATTTCCACAATGAATATGCATGTGATATATTTGTATACTCTGCCTCCATACCTGCAAATACATTGCATGCATATTCATTGTGGAAATCCTGAAAACCAAACTGGGTTGTGGATCTCTAGGACTGGAGTTGGAGATCCCTCTTGTAAATACCATTTGATTGGTTCGATTCTATAAAATGAATTTTCCAAACTGTCAGCTGTCTATATTGTTTTGGATTTTTAAATCATCTTTATTGGTTCAATGCAAGTACATTCACACGTTCATAACATCATACACCTCAGAACCATAAATTTCCATTAAAGAAGAATTTCATAAACCCACCCAACCGAACTCCCACCAAAACCTACCCACCTTTGAATATAGTTCTGTGTGAGATTTAATTACATAGTTAATCAGGCATTGAGTAAACGGCTTCTGGCCAACGGTGTTAAACTAGTCCAAAAGGGCTCCCAAGTCCGAGTAAAACGTCTGCCTACTAGTGAGTCCATGTCCCGTGCTCCACAGCGCTCCAGTGAGGCCTGCTGGATCATCAAAGATCTCCATTGTGCTAGTGTGGGTGAGTATGCAGACAGCTATCGTTTGAAGATACATTTCTTACCCAGTAATGTTGCCTGTTTCAAAAAAATCAGTGTACCCCTTAGGCACTGGGCAGGAACAATTAAACTGATCAAAAAGCGTAAGAACTGCAGGTTGCCATTTCCAGTGCCATAATGTGGAAACCTGATTTGCCACTTACTGCCAAAAAGGTTGCACTATGGGACATCCCCAAAACAGATGTCCCAGGGTCGCAGAGCTCTGTGTACATTTGGAGCATGTGTCATCTGTTTGCAGAGTAGCTAGAAAAGCGCAATGCGTGGAAATGTACATCCTTAGGAGAAATTTATATTGAAGTTCCCTATGTAAAGTGTCACCTGTCTGGCTTCTGCATTGGAGAACACAGCGTTTAAACCACTCACTCAGCTGAATACCCAAATCTGTGTTCCACTTATTCATATAATGCTCATATTCCAGCTCAGACATACGTTCTTGTAACTCTTTGTGATAACATTTAAGAGGAACCAGATTTTGGGCATCCAGCTAATAGGCCTCTAATTTCTCATGTGAGAACAAGAAAAACACCCGGTGTCATGTATCGCCTGGAATCTCAGGGGTAGTGAGCCCTTGGGCCACTGCCAAGGGGCGGCAGCGGCAGGAGAATCACCCAAACACAGACAAGGCAGAACAGACGTACCAGCAAACCCAGGACCGGAACTATCAGGCGAAGACTGCAGCCGAGGCAACTCAAGCTGGAGCAAGCAGGACAGGAAATCAGCCCAAACTTCACCTGCACTTGACCGCCGTTCCTCAGGAGTTGAGCCCCTGGGTGCAGGCGGCCGACAGGACTCACCGGTCAGGGCAGGAAGGCAGAACTGCAGGAAACAGCAGACGGCGGGCGAACAGCAGGACACGTCCAGAAAACACACCGGGGTTCCAGGCCGTCAGAAAGCAGCAGAAAAAAAACAGAAAACAAACCGGGTCTGGGCAGGCAGCAGACAGAAGAATAAACCAGGGGAAAAGCAGGGTCAAAGCCACAAACAGCAAAGAGCACAGCAGCACTCCAACAACTCTCACCAAAGGAAACTCCTCTGAGGACCTCTGTTGCAAGGCAAACTAGAGAATTTCCCAGGTGATTAATAAAGGCAGCATACCAGGGAGTTCACCAGGTACGTGTACTGCTTAGTTCCAAAAAAGTCCCAAAACAATCTGGAAGGCTGGAAAATCCGGACCGGACCGGACCAGCATATCTTCTGGAACATGGGAAACGGAAAGTCATCAGTTCACAGCAGCCACCAGGTCTAACCACAGGGGGCGAGGTGACTGAGAGCAAGGAACCTGGGCACCACCGTGACACCTGGAGGTAAAGAAAGTATATATGCCGTAATTGCCAATAAGAAAACCACACCGTTCCCAGTAGACCATGAGCTGTCTGTAATTCTGCAAATGGTTTAAGTTCACCTTCCTCATTAGTCACCTGGAACAAGTAAAATCAAACCACTTCTTGGCCATGGTACAAAAGTTGTATCTACCATTCCTGGGGCAAATGCTGCATTACCACAAATTGGAAGCAACGATGTAAAAGCAGAAGGTAAAACCACAATTTTACAAACTGACCCCATACTACATGCAATGTCACATAGAAAAAGTTCCATGGAGCTCCCAGCTCCCTCTCTACGACTGAGTCAGAAAAACACAAAGTACCCGGGAACCAGTCAGCAATATGCATCATTCCACATGCCAATGTAAAAAGTCGGATATCCAATAACCCTAACCCACCCTTCCCTCTAGGCAACTTCAGCACTGATGGTGGCACCTTAGCTTGCCTGCCGCGCCATAAAAATGTATTCAGCTCTCTGTCAAGCCCACGGTTATGCTTAAAAGTAAGTCAAATGAGTAACATCTGGAGTAGATATAGCCATTTTGGGAAGAGTATCTTACTGTATAGCGCTATACATACCAGTAAGGAAATAGGGAAATGCTGCCAAATCTGCAATTTCTGAGAAGTAAAGGCCAGTAGGGGTTGAACATTAAGTGTGTATAAATGAGATAAATCTTGAGGGATCCACAGCTCAAGATAGTAGATCGCCTCTCCTGACCAAGATAACAAGAAGGTTTCCCTCCACTGCATCTGAACTGATTCTTGCAATGAAAGGACCAAAGACTTCTGCAAATTAAGCGACAGACCCGGGAAATATCCAAATTCATCCACTGTATCACGGTAATAAGTACGGGTTTGCAAGAGTGGCCAGCATATCATTCAAATACGCTAATATTTTCAGCCACTCCTTACGAAGTGGGAGTCCTACGATAGCTGGGTCTTTCTGTATCATTCACAAGAGTGGTTCTAAATTAAGAGCAATGACAAGAGGGGGCAACCTTGTTGAGTACCCCGTTCTGTCAAAAAATGTGTTTGTTCATATTCCATTGACCATAATTGCTGCTCTAGGAGCTGAATAAAGTGTGCGCAAGGCCTGATAAAACCAACCTGTTACTCCCACATGACGCAATTAACACGGTCAAATGCCTTTTCAGCAAAATGCCAAGCTCCTGCAGTTCCTGTGCCTTTGATGCCACCAACAATACTTTACGCACATTCATTACCGAGTGGTGGCCAGCAAGAAACCCCACCTGGTGTTCTATCAACCGCGGTAAAATCTGTGCAAGCAATTTAAGGTCTATGTTAATCAATGATATCAGCCTGTATGACTCGCATAAGTTACGTGCTTTACCCGGTTTTGAGATAAGGGATATAAGCGCATCATTAGTTCTCAATGGAAATGAGCCTTGCTGAATGCCAGCCTCGAAAACAGCTTGTAATGGACCAACCAAGTGAATTGACAGCATTTTATAAAATTCTGGTGAATATCCATTTGGCCCTGGTGCAGTTTGCGATTTCAGTTGCTTAATACCTTTCTGAATTTCTTTCACTTGTAATGGCACATTCAGGTGCTCTTTATCTAATTCAGTAAGGATCGGAAGACCTGCGTCTTCTAAGTAATCCGCCAATTGTGGGCCTGCATTATCTGATGGAGCTGCATAGAAAGCAATTAAGTGATCGTAAAATGCACATGCTATATCCACTGGTTTAGTCAGCACTTTCTTTGTTGGGGCCAACCAACTGGTCACATAGCGGGAATCCTGACAGTGTTTTCCTTGTCCTTTCATGAATAAGTGTCTCTAAGGCCACCTTAGTGGTTATGAACGCTTCTTCCATTTGCTGATTTGGATGGGTTTATATATGCTCTTTTGCTAATGATAATTTCTTTTCCAAATGCATAATACACTAGGCTATATGTCAAGTGCGAGCACACATGTAGGAAATAATGAGGCATATTTTCAAAGCACTTTGGGAGGCTAAGTTCCATAGGTTTCTATGGAACTTTGGGAGGCTAAGTGCTTTGAAAATGAGCCTCAATGTCTCTTTTTAATACACTTTAGCTGTTTCCCCAAAAGCGAGTGGGATCCTCTCGATGTTGCACATTAAATAGTGAAAAATCCTGTCATTTGTGCTGCAAGAAGGACTGAAATTCTTTATCCTCCTGCATATAGGCTGGAAAATACCAACCACTAAAACCCCTTGGTGTTGTCCCCCAGCTCCAAACGTATCCAAATAAAAGACCTCCATTGGACCTATCTCTTCCCTCTGCACTCATTGAAAACGAGACTGAGATAACAGCAGAATGTCAATGTGAAACCATGTGTGGTGCACACGAGAGAGATGGGAATAGTCTTGCTCCATCAGGTGCAGCAAGAGCCAGGGGTCCACCAGTTCTAGGGCTGAGCACAAATAAAGAACACCTTTAGCCAAGGTTTGCTCTGCTGATGCAGGCTTCCTGCTAGATCTGTCATTCCGGTAGTCCAGTACCCAGTTCAAATCACCGGCCAGGGCCACCGGTTGAGAAAGATCACTTGTCCCCAAAGCTGCTATTTTTATAAAGAATCCATAGTCATAATTATTTGGGGTGTATACCACCAAGAATGAGAAATGTACCCCTTCACAGTTAAAATGCAACAAAATATACCTCCCCTCTGTATCTTTACATACCAATTTAATCTCCCCAGGCAAGTTCTTCCAACTTAATACTGCCATCCCTGCCTTTTTCTGTGGTGATGAAGCGCAAAACACCTCCCCTACCCAACCCTGACGTAATTTTGTATGTTCTTGATCAGTGAACTTTGTCTCTTACAAACAAGCAATGTCTGCATGATGATGTTTTTACAAAGTCAGAATTTTCTTCATTTAACAGGGGAAGAAATACCTGACACATTCCAAAATATAATTTTCAATTTCCCATCAAGTAATTCCCATTGCTATTATTTCAAGGAGGTCCAGTAAGGTCACTGTTTGCCTTCTAGGATCCCAGCTTTCTCCAGGGGGAGTTAACAACACACAGATGAAACATGGCTATATACTCCCTCATAAAAAAATATACAACTTTAAGATTCCACCTATGACCAATCACCAACCACTCTTTCCAAGTGTCACCGCCTGCATTCAACCATTAACGCAGAGCTAATCCCTCCCTCCCAATCCTTCCCCCTCAACCTCCCTCCTATCCAGAATATTGTCAAGCCTAATAGAAGCCAGGCTGGCAAGGGATACATCTTGATGCTTTTCAGGGTCCCAACCCCTACTGATGTATAAACATAAACACTTTAATCTTTCTTATAAAACTAGTGCTCCCCAATTTTGCCACACTAAAACACAACTCATATTATCTGCTTCTCCTCCATATATTGGTTTCAGTCTGGAGCGTCTGTTGATCTTGCCATAGTACTGATAAAATCTTTAGCCTCAGTGATGTTATCCAGTACTTGCCATTTCCCTCTGTGGTATATTTTCAGGGTCATATGGTAGAGAAACATGAAGCGGTGTTTCCGCTCAGCCAAAAGATTACAAAGTGGATAAAATTGTTTATGAAACTCCGACAGTGCAGAGGAATAATCTTGGAATATACGCACCACATGTCCTTCATGAAGTAAATCCTCTCACTTTCCTTTGTATTGCATCAGGATCTCCACTTTATAGATGTAGTTATGGAGTTTAATAATTACCACTCACAGGTACAAGTCTCTAGTTGTTTTGTGTTCCAAATGATGTGCACGTTCCAGGCGTGCTGGGCCTAATCCATTGTGAATTGGCAAAACTGAAGCTAGCCATGCCTCTAATGCCGAAAGCAATCCTACATCTGCCAGCAACTCTGGTATGCCCACCAAACGGAGGTTCAAGAGAATCCGCCAAGGCGGAGAATTCAGATGTCCCACGAGAAACCACAGGAGTGTGAAAGGAAAGGTGAGAGGTTGACCACGGATACCAAAGACTGGAGAGATGCACGCTGGAGTAAAATAAAGGATTTTTTTACTCCAGAGTGCATCTCTCCAGTCTTTGGTACCCGTGGTCAACCTCCCACATTTGCTTTCACACACCAAACGGAGGTTTCCACAGCATGATCTATTCTCCAGATCCTCCAATTTGGCTGCATGCTGTTGCACTTGGGTCTTTAATTCCTCCACTGCTGCAGGTTCCACTTGGGAGTTGTCGTCCAACGCAGAAACTCTCTGCTCCAGTTGAGTTGTACGGGAGTACATCTCAGTGAGAAGATTTTCCAAATTTGAGATTTGAGTGGATAAATTCACCAGTTGCGGTCCCAACGCCTGCAACACTGCTTTACTCAGCTCTGCAAGTGCTGATTCAGTAAATTGAGAGACTGCAGCCAGCATGGGACCCTCCATCTCATCCTCGTGCGACTTTGCCCGGTCTCCAGTTTCACAGGGCGGTTTAGAGGACATATCTCCCCCTGATCTGCAAATAAATTTGTCCATACAACTCCTCGAGCTGATGATTTTGCCGGAGTCACAGGTCAGTTGTGTTTCAATGGTGAAATTAGCAAATAAATGGAGTTGGGACCCTGGAGCGATCTGACTAGTGTCTTACCACTCTCACTGCATCACGTGACCCCCTCAGCTGTCTATATTGTAAAACGCAGTGGGGTTTTTTTACCCAGTCCTTAAGACATCCCCAGCCAATCTGGGTTTCAGATAGCCACAATGAGTATGAAGGAGAGAGATCTGCATAAAATGGAAGTTTGTATACAACTCTCTTATGTGCAGTCTTTGTGAGTGTCCTGCAAATGTGACTGACAGGATGAACCCCTGCTATCTGGGGTGCAAAGCAGTAACACAGCCACTGTTGGGCCCGGGTGGGCACAGGCCTACCCATGTTGAATTCAGGCCCACCCAGCAGTGATATGACTGGTGGGGAACCCCAAGTCTCGCCAGCTGAAGACTCACGGCATCTCTCCTTTCCCCCCCCCCCCAAGCTCCTGCTGCCTTTAAATCCTTCTCTTCTTTACAGGCAGCAAGTAGGTACTCATACCTACTGCTCGTGCCAACCCTGAGTCTTCCCTCTGATGCAACTTCCTGTTCATGGTGAGGCAGCCATGGGCATAATATATATAAGAAATGATATTAAAAGTGGTGTTTGAATTCTAGCTTTTTACCTTGCAAGCAAGATAAAGGAATGCAGGCTGGAATTAATTACTAGAAGTCTAGCGTTTGCCGGGCTGGGTTAGAAAGGTCAGAGACAGGAATTTCTTTCACCCTTGTGAGTGATGGATTGCTAAATGCTGGCACAGCTGTAAATTATTATGAATGAATAAAGGAATGAGCTAGACATATGACACATTGTAGTTTAAAGCTGAAATACTATTTCAGAAGTTCTTGATATGTAGATTTTGTTATAAGAAGATAGCTTAGATATATAGACCATTATAAGTATGTAGAATATGTCTTATAAGGATGCTTACTTTAGAATATGCTGTATTCTGTGTAAATTAATAATTCTGTGTGGAATGTTTGTATTATTCTTTGTCTGACGTTCTAAGCAAAGACTGTAGTGAAGAGGCCAACATGTGTTTTGACTTATCTGCAGTTCTGGCTGGTTCAATGTATAAGCTGATAGGTGAAAGAGGTCAGAACTAGTCAGCTCTCTTCTCCTTGATTAATTATAGCTAAGTGTAGGACTGGCCTCCTGAAAGTAATAACAGACCATAGCCGTATGCCATTAAGTAAGATTGGCTTTTGACCCCTTTAATGAATGCCAGAGTTTAGCTAGCAGGTAGTATGAAGCTGATTAGGAATATGAGAATAACCAATGTTAGATTGGGCCTCTTGGTCTCTAAGGGAACCCAGTTTAAGCTATAGATGAGAAATCAATCATAATGAGAAATGTAAGAGTTCTGGAGACCAAATGTCTGGTGTAAGGGGCCCCAGGTCACAGGTCAGTTTAGGATGTCTGGAACCTATGTAACTGATATTTTAAAGTAATGATTGGTTGAGGCCAGGTAACCAATCTATTCCTTAACCAATTGGAGAGTAAGGGGGGGCAAGGCTAGGAGGGGGATAGAACAGTATTTAAGTAGGAGCAGAAGCAGTTTACGTCAGAAGAAAGGAAGGAGAGCTGAAAGAAAGCTGGAAGACAACAGGAGAGAAAGAGAGCAGAAGGAACAGACAGAAGAGAAGAGAGCTGAAGAGGACAGACAAAAGCCATAACATCCAGAGAGCTGAGAGAGAGAGAAGAGAGCTAGAACTGATGTCCTGCTTTGTTTGCTGGCAAATAAAGAAGATTTCTCCCTCATTCTGGTGTGTGCTGTCTGACTCCTGAAGTATCACAAATTCCTATCTCAATTCCTGCAACAATGGGACCAGGAAGTTGCATCAGAAGGAAGGCTTGGGGTTGGTGTGAGCAGAAGATGTGAGTCACTGCTGGCAGAGAAGGATATAAATGGTACTGGGAGCTTGGGGGAGTGCAGTTAAGAGGACCCCACTCCGTGACTGCTGGGGTGAGGGAGGAGATGCCTGGCAGGGTTTTTGTGCCCACCCACTTTGAGATCAGACCCGCCTAAAATTCGGTATCTAGCTATGCCCCTGGTGCAAAACCACTGTAGCTGTGCTTCAGTTAATCTGCTTGTCTATACAGGGACACAGTAACTTCCCTTAAACTGCAACTGTTGGTTTGAAAGTTAGGGGTGAAGATCCATCCTGATACTATAAGTAAATGACAAATCTGAGCAGGTTCACTTTATTTTCAAGTGGCTGATGATGTTGACAGGTATTAGAAGATCTTGGCACATGCACTTCCTCTGTTTTCACTCAGTAACAGCCACATTGCTCATTTCCCTTTTGTTGGAACTGGCTTCCTGTTTTAAATTTGGTGCACGAGCTGCTCTCTTCCTTGTGCTGCTGCTATAATGTGGAAGTTGGCACCGTGCCTCCAGCCGCTGATGCCAGGACTTCTCATGCATACTCAGTTCATGCAAAAAACGGTGCATGCTTTGAGAGTCCTGGAGCCACCGACTTCTGTTTTACAGTAGCAGCACAAGGAGGAGGGGAGAGGCTCGGGCATTTCTTTGGCTAGTGAGGATTAGGTATCCCCACCAGCTATTTAAGAAAGTAGTACAGGTTTGGAGGGGGCTCGAGGCCTCCCCCCCTTGACTACACCACTGTTGTCCCCTAACTGCAATGTGCAGCCCACTGCCATTTTGCATCCCGTAACAGGCTAGGCAATTAGGGGGGAATTCTGTATATGGCAACTAAAGTTGGGTGCACGCAAATTTGGCAGTGCGTCTAAATTATGTGTGCAGCTTAATTCATTAATAAGCCAATTGGTGCTGATAATTGGCCAATATCAAGCAATTATCGGAACTAATTAGAATTTGCGTGCAGAACTTTCTATTCTGTAACGTGGTGTGTGTAAATTCTAATGTGTGGATCTCAAAAGCGGACATGGCTATGGGAGGGGCATGAGCATTCCTAAAAATTACATGGGCTATTATAGAATATGCCCGGATCATGACTGAGTTAGGTGTGGGCATTTACACCAGGTTTTAGTTGACATAACTGGCCATGCCTAAATTTTAGTCATGGGGACGGCTCTACGTGTATTCTATAAACTGTGCCTAACCTAGGTGAGGTTTATATAATAGCGGTAAGCACGGTTTTGTCCATGCCAAATTTTTTTCAGCGCCATATATAGAATCCCCCCCTTTATGTACACTAACCCTTGCACTTTCTGTCACGCTAGCATGGTAAGTTACCACAGCTGCGCACTATTTCATGTACTAGCTGCAGAGCACACTTTAGTAAAAAGGACCCTGCCTTACTACTGTTTTAGACTATTTTTCATAGTGTATTGTGTTGGTTTTTTTTTACTACATTTGTACCCCGCGATTCCCACTCATGGCAGGCTCAATGCGGCTTACATGGGCAATGGAGGGTTAAGTGACTTGCCCAGAGTCACAAGGAGCTGCCTGTGCCTGAAGTGGGAATCGAACTCAGTTCCTCAGGACCAAAGTCCACCACCCTAACCACTAGGCCACTCCTCCACTGTTGCTACTATTTGAGATTCTACATGGAATGTTCCTATTCTAGCAACATTCCATGTAGAAGTCAGCCCTTGCAGATCACCAATGTGGCCGCGCAGGCTTCTGCTTCTGTGAGTCTGACGTCCTGCACGTACGTGCAGGACGTCAGACTCACAGAAACAGAAGCCTGCGCAGCCTTCTACATGGAATGTTGCTAGTGGAATAGCAACATTCCATGTAGAATCTCCAATAGTAGCAACATTCCATGTAGAATCTCCAATAGTATCTATTTTATTTTTGTTACATTTGTACCCCGCGCTTTCCCACTCATGGCAGGCTCAATGTGGCTTACATGGGGCAATGGAGGGTTAAGTGACTTGCCCAGAGTCACAAGGAGCTGCCTGTGCCTGAAGTGGGAATTGAACTCAGTTCCTCAGTTCCCCAGGACCAAAGTCCACCACCCTAACCACTAGGCCACTCCTCCACTAGTCAACTCCATTAGTGAGTTGACTAATATTTAACATTAGTCAACTCCATTAGTGAGTTGACTAATATTTAATTGTAAGCTCTACAATGTGGTAAATTCCTTGTTATTACACCTTTCTAGAATTTTATTTGAATAGCTATATTGACTTAAGCATGTTTACCTTCTGCACCCAGCACTGTATCAAACTGAACTACAGTAGCAGTCTGGCTTTTATGTAAGATTAAACAGTGGCAAATTATTGTAGTAAACAGCTGGGGGTTCTAGCAGAAACAGAATTAATTAAACCGTATGCATATTCTTGCTCAGAAAGACACTTTGGTTTTCAGGTAAGGGGTTGTTTAATGCTAACCTGTCTTGATGCGTTTGGCAGAACAGACTGTGATTGCTAGTGATCAGAGTTCAGCAGTGCCAGGCATCGCCCAGCCCTTCCTAGACTTTGAACTAGGCTTGCTTGCTTCCCATCTGCGGTCTGTTCAACCAGAGCCAATCAGGTGCTGATTCTTTCACAGTGACAGACTAAACCTCTAATCAGGCAATAGAGGTCAGGCACCAGTCACCTTGTGATACTATCAAAACAATTTTCAGTTCATAAAAATGGCTTAGCACAGGTACCTTGCACAACTCAACCCCTCCCCTCCCATAAACCACTTGGACAAATTCTTTGAGGTAAATTTTTATTACCTAATATATAACATTTTAGCAATTCAAGAAATAGGTCATCACTGTACAAAAGCAATAGACGGTATGTCTAACTATAACTAATACTCACACCAATGCAGCATTCATCACCAAGAAAACATGTATCTGCTTATTATTATTATGCACTTTGGCCACAACATGCCAACTAATTTCTTTGGTTAAAATCATACTGCTGTTCTTTGTAACTTTAGGCAAGTCCCTTAACCCTCCATTGACCAAGTACAAACTTAAGGGCTCTTTTATTAAGCTGTGTTAAACACGAATGTGTACCTAATGCAGCACAAAATGAAGTACCAAGGGATGTTCTACAGCATCACACGGTACTCCTGAAAGCTGCAGACACTAACCCCTGGATTCTATATAGCGCAGTTGAAATTGTGCATGCAAATCCAGATTTTCACACGCAATATACCTTAAGCCAATGGTGTGTGTAAATGCTAATGCACGCTGCCAAAAAGGGGAACTGGAATGGGTAAGTCCTGGGCGCTCTGAAAAATTATGCGAAAGGTTATAGAATACACCTGATCTGCACCTAACTTAAGTGCCGGTATTTACACCAAGTTTTACTTGGCGTAAACGGATGCACCTAGTGTTAGATGCTGGCATAGTTGCTAGGTATATTCTATAAACCGTGCCTAGATTTAGCACCACATAGAGAATCTAGTCCTAACCTTGAACTAAAAATGTTTTGTTTGTTTTTGAGGGAGGTGTGTCGAGGCAGAGAATAGGCATTCTTGTGCTAACCAGTTAAAACGTCTACATTATCGTGTACTAACTTGTTAGCACATGGATACTGTGTGAGCCCGTGCCACCTACAAAACGGGAGACAGAAAATGCTCATGCGATAATTAAAAAAAAAATGGCCATTACTAATGGTAAGATGAGCACATGACCGTAAATACAAAAAAAAAAAAAAGCCATGGTCTTAACACACAGAAAAGACCAGCGGTAGGGTGTGCTAAGGCCATTTTTTACCGCAGCTTTGTAAAAGGACCCCTTAGATTGTAAGCCTTCCGGGAAACAGGGAAATACCTACTGTACTTGACTGTAACCTGCCTTGTACCACCACTGCAAAAGACATGAGCCAAATCCAAAGAACTAAATATATGTCAGTATACAGCCAAAATGTATCTGTATGGCTTTAAGGGGATATGGGGACCTTGAAATACTACTGAAAAGGCATGGATTAATGAGAGAAAGCCAACATGGATTTAGTGAAGGGAAATTTTGCCTCACAAATCTATTACATTTCTTTGAAGGGGTGAACAACATATGGATAAAGGTGAGCTGGTTAATATTGTATATCTGTATTGTCAAAAGGCGTTTGACAAAGACTCCAGAGGAAATTGGACAGTCATGGGATAGGAGGTAGTGTCCTATTGTGGATTAAAAACTAGTTAAAAGATAGAAAACAGAGAGTAGGGTTAAATGGTCAGTATTCTCAATGGAGAAGGGTAGATAGTGGGGTTCCCCAGGGGTCTGTGCTGGTACCGCTGCTTTTTAACATATTTATAAATGATCTAGAGATGGGAGTATCTAGTGAGGTAATTACATTTGCCGACGACACAAAGTTATTCAAAGTTGTTAAATTGCGAGAGGATTGTGAGAAATTAAAAGAGGACCTTACGAGACTGGGCGTCTAAATGGCAGATGATGTTTAATGTGAGCAAGTGCAAAGTGATGCATGTGGGAAAGAAGAACCTGAATTATAGCTACTTAATGCAAGGTTCCACATTAGGAGTCACTGACCAAGAAAGGGATCTAGGCGTCGTTGTTGATGATACGTTGAAACCCTCTGCTCAGTGTTCTGTGGCAGCTAAGAAAGTAAATAGAATGTTAGGTATTATTAGGAAAGGAATGGAAAACAAAAATTAGGACGTTATAATACCTTTGCATTGCTCCATGGTGCGACCACACCTCTAATAATGTGTTCAATTCTGGTCGCTGCATCTCAAAAATGATATAGTGGAATCAGAAAAGGTACAGAGAAGGGCAGCGAAAATGATAAATGGGATGGGAAGATTTTCCTATGAGGAAAGGCTAAAGTGGTTAGGGCTCTTCAGCTTGGAGAAAAGACAGCTGAGGGGAGATATGATAGAGGTCTAGAAAATAATGAGTGGAGTGGAACGGGTAGATGTGACTCGCTTGTTTACTCTTTCCAAAAATACTAGGACTAAGGGGAACGCAATCAAGCTACAAAGTAGTAAATTTAAAATGAATCAGAGAAAACTTTTCTTCACTTAACGCGTAATTAAACTCTGGAATTTGTTGCCAGAGAATGTAGCAAAAGCAGTTAGCTTAGCAGGGTTTAAAAAAAGTTTGGGATGGCTTCCTAAAAGTCCAAAGACCATTATTAAAATAGACTTGAGGAAAATCCACTGCTTATTTCTAGAATAAGCAGCATAAAATGTATTGAGTTTTTGGATCTTGCCAGGTACTTGTGACCTGGATTGGCCAGATGCTGGGCTTGATGGACCTTCAGTCTGTCCCAGTATGGCAATACTTATGTACTTATCTGGTTATTAGTCAACACTGGTCCAGGTGTCTCTTGAAAGAAGCTCAGGCCTCTGTCCAGTATCTGGGAGTGAATATTCCAGGAGATCTGTGATAATGCTAAGGCCATCCTGCCTAGTATAATGGAAAGACTGTGCATATGGAGTGCATTGTCATTGTCACTGTTGTGGAGAATCTTTCTATATAATATGCTTATAGTCTCATGCTGCCTTTATTTATGTTTAAACTGTTTTATTAACGATTATCACAATACAAAGTAATGTAGAATATGCATATAGCATTGCTTGATATACAAAACAGCATTCTTGCAACATATTCAACTTTGCCAAACACTTTTCATCCCCATTTTTCTCCCCCCTCCCCTCTTAACGATTCCTTGGCCCATGTTAACATTAGATTTTAAATGACTCATGTTCCTAATATCATACACTTGAATACTTCATTAGGTAAGATAGTGCTTATCACAAATATCAGAAAATGAAACATTAAAGCTCTAGAGCACTGCCAGGCTTTAGCCATATACATCACACTCAACCCCTCCAGCCCCCCACCCAGTCCCTCCTCCCCCTTGCAAGCAGATCCACTCTAGACTAATTTGCTACTACATGGTGCCCTAACTCTCCAATATACCGCTATTTATCAGGCATTGACAAGCAGACTACGTCCCCTTGGGCTGAGTATTTGCAGATATGGTGTCCAAATCTGTAGAAAGCGCACTCTACGTTTAGGCGATTGTTTTGAATCCCTAGCCTCCCAAGAGGCCAGAAGATGCACCTGATTGCGCCAATGCCAGTAAGCTGGTCCTTCCGATGAGACCCAGTATTGCATAATGCATTTCCGCGCTACCAAGCTCAGCTTCCTGCATAACATTATAGCAGGGGCGCCTAATGGAGCAAACGCTCTTGGTTGATCCAACAGAAACTGCCGCTCCGTTCCTTGAACACTGTTCCCCAATCGAATCAAAAACCCTCTTACCCTCTGCCAAAACATGCGCACCTTGGGGCATTGCCATAATGAATGATATAACGAGCTGGGACCCCCTCCGCATTTAGAACACCCCGAGTTGTCCGGCCCCAACATATGAGCCAGTTGTGTTCTAGACATATACCCCCGTAGGACCACTCTATAACCACACTCCCTCAGCCTCTCATCTGTTACCAACGCCCGGATGCCCTTCAAGGTGGCTGACACATCCCATGTTGCCAGGGAGGTCCCCAGATCTTGTTCCCATTTTCGCTTAAGATCAACATATTGCCTCTGGGACTTACGCCTAGCCAGTGCCCCATACAATGCTGATACAGATTGTTTCTCTATCTGTAACTCCTCAAAAAAAACCCTTAGCAGCTCCCCCATCCGCCCTCTCAGGGGTACTTGGCTCAAGGATTTCACATAGTGTCGGACCTGTGCATAGGCAAATCTATTTCCCCAAGCTGATCCCACTTTATCTTGAATGGCGTCAAATGTTATCATTTCCCCATTGTCCAATAATAGGTGTTCCAATCTTGTGATGCCCAGCCCTTGCCATCTGCCAAATGTCGGGTTATCTATCCCTGCTTCAAAAACAGGATTGCCTACGATTGGAATTTGATCTGTAACGTGTGGGTGGCCCCCCATTTGCCGCATCCACCACTGCCACGCCTCCCGAAGGGGCTGCAGTATTATACTTTTTTTAAATTTAGAAGGGAGCTGACTACGAGGTAAATGGAGCAATGCTAATATGTCATAGGGAGCAAAAAAAGCTTCCTCCAAGCCCATAGGTGTGTAATATTGTGTGGCATTCACCACATCACCTAAGTGGCGCAGCAAACACGCCTGATTATATAGGAACACATCCGGGATACCCATTCCCCCCTGTCTCCAGCTCCCTATTAACAGATTTTGGCTAACTTTGGGCTTTTTGCCTGCCCAACAAAATCTACCAAAAAGATGCATCATCCGCCTCAAATCAGACCGCGATAGGCGTATGGGTAAAGTTTGAAGAACGTACAACCAGCGCGGAAACAACACCATTTGTACTACATGTATCCGTCCCATTAATGACAGTGGCAAACTCATCCAAGAGTCCAATTTAGCTTTAGTATATTCCAGTAAGATTTTAACATTCAACTGATATAAATCTAATGTATTCATTGTGAGTCGGATTCCTAAATATTTAAAAGACTCTCTAGCCCATCTCAACGGAAATTCAGGGACCCAATCCCTCTGGTTCACCTCTGGCGAAGCCAGCGCTTCTGATTTGTCTAGATTAATACGGAAACCTGAGTAATCGCCATATTCACGAAAGGTTTCCAGTAACGTGTCTAAGGATTCCCTTGGGTTTGTGAGATGTACCAAAATGTCATCCGCAAATGCTGCAATCTTAAACATGTGGGTCCCTAAGCCAACTCCCCGGATCAAAGGGTTTGCCATGATATCTCTGATAAGGGGATCTAAAACCAAAACAAAGAGAAGAGGGGACAATGGGCACCCCTGCCTTGTGCCCCTCCCAATACAGAAACTTTCCGATTCTATCCCGTTTACTCTCAGGGTGGCACATGGGTTGGCATATAAAGCATGAATTGCCTCAACAAATCTCCCTGAAAATCCATAATGTTCCAGCGTATCAAAAAGGAACTTCCAGTGAACCTTATCGAAGGCCTTTTCCGCATCAAAGCTGATCAGCAATGATGCTACCTTCGCCTGCGAGCTGTGTTCTAGTGATGTCAGTATTGCTCTCAAGTTTTTACTCACTGCTCTACCTCCCACAAATCCCACCTGACTTTCATGAATCAACCTTGGGAGCAGCCTCGCCAGTCTATTAGCCAAGATTTTTGCCAACAACTTGGTATCATAATTTAATAGGGAGATAGGCCGGTACGATGTCGGCTCTAGAGGGTCCCTCCCCGGCTTCAACAAGACTATTATTTGAGCCCTATTCAAGTCTGGGGGTAACCTCTGTCTCTCTATCAGTTGGTTCAAAAATCTAGTAATTGCAGGTATAACTCCTCCTTCCATTAATTTATAGAATTCTCCCCTTAAACCATCAGGTCCCGGGGCTTTTAGTCGCGGGCTGCGGGCAATAACTAGACTGACTTCATCCTCAGTAATTAATTGATTGAGACTGTCCAACTCTTGTATTGTAAGCTTTGGTAAAGCCAGATTTTCTAAATACATCTGATTTAACAGACCGTCTTCCTCTGGGGAAGCATACAGCCCTTGATAAAAGGCCCGAAAAGTTTCACATATTGCTTTATCTGATGTGTGGAGCCCTCCCCCCCTTTGCCTCAGTGCCAAAATGTTCTTAGTCCCTCCCCGGGGGTTAATTATTTTTGACATTAACTTGCCTGCTTTATTACCGTGTTTATAAAGCATATATCTATAGTAGAGCTGTGACTTGTGTGCCCTTTCTTGCAAAAGTACATTTAAGGCGGTTTGAAGCTCTAACACTTGTTGTTTATCACCTATCGCGTGTGTCTCCCCATATCTCCTCCGTGTCTTACAAAGTTGGTTACTTAAACGCAAGATCTTTCTATCTCGTGTCTTCCTCACAAAGTGCGTGTGACTTATAACTTCGCCTCTAAGAACCGCCTTAGCCGCTTCCCAAAACAAAACTGGGTCTTCTATGTGTTCTTGATTATGAGTGCTATATTCCGCCCAGCGAGCTTGTAATCTACCTTTAAGCACTGGATCTGAGCTGAGCTCCAGGGGAAATTGCCATTTATATTCCTGTGGGGTTGTACCACTTGGTATCCATTCTATCTTAACCCAGGCATGGTCCGACACCATGTACGGTCCTATCTCTGCTGTTGTCACTTCCCCAAACATCTGACGTGATGTCAGAATATAGTCAATTCTCGACTGAGTGGAGTGAGCCCGCGACAGGTGTGTATAGTCTTTCTCACCTGGGTGCAGCACCCGCCACACATCAACCAGGCCTAGCATCTGGCTCAATTGTAAGAGGCCTCTATTATTATAACATGAAGAGGCCGTCTCCGGGGCTGATCTGTCCAGAGAGGGGTCCCAAGCTGCATTTAAATCACCCCCCAGCACTATAGCTGCGTGCGGTTGCCTGATCAGAAAATTAATCAAAGTTTGATAGAACTTCCTATCGTATCTATTTGGAGCATAAACATTACAGATTAGCAGTTTCTGTCTCCCAACTACCACTTCCATTATAACATAACGGCCTTCAGTATCAATCAGAAGTGGATTAATTACCGAGGCTATGCCTTTTCTAATTAGTATCGCTACTCCTCCCTTTTTACCTTGTGCATTTGCTGCTATACAATCCCCAACCCACCAGGTGCTGAGCTTGGCATGTTCAATCTGGTTCAGATGCGTCTCCTGTAAGAGTGCTATGTCTGCTTTCTGCCTATTTAGTTGTTGTAAAATCTTAGAGCGTTTGATTGGCGAATTAACTCCGCCTACATTCCACGTTAGTATTCTTACTATTCTTGGATTTGAAGGTGTGTGCCTATATCCACAGATGTCCACTGTTGTAATCGAGGGGGACATCCCAGCCTCTGCCCCCCCCCCACTTGCACCTCCACTGTGCCAGCTTCACTGTTATGTTCTACATCCTTTCTAATTAAGACTTGTGTCCTGCTTGCATCCCTCTTCCCTCCCCCCCCTCCCCCCCCCCAAATCCTGTATCCCTTATTCTCAGGTCCACCAATTAGGACCTCGACTTCCTTACGTCTCTCCCTCCCCCCTCCGCATTATACAATGTTACATTAAACATAACTTTCATTGTCAGGCTGATCAGACACTTACGGGGTCTCACCCCTCTTACCAGGGGTTCAAACCGGTTCACCCACTGGCCATGTCTGCCATATAGTGTCTTAATCAACAGCACAAGATGAGAAAAAAAAAAAAAAAAAAAAAAGTCAAGTCTAACTCACAAACCATTGAACCTTAACTTTCCAACTGCAGCCATCTTGCCAAGCCTTCTGCTACTATAAGTGGTCCATCTTTGTTCTTGGCTGGGAGATTGCTGTATTGTCATATACTGACCAGTCAGGTCTCTGCTGACTTTTCCTTATAATATTACTCAGTGTTCTCAGAGTGTTCTCTTTTCTATGCTGTTCAACTTGCATCTGAAGATATTGTTCCCAGCTGTTGTAGAAATTCTTTAGCCGCCCCTGCCGTCTCATATGTCTTAGTAATACCGTTATGCGTGACCCGCAGTTTGGCAGGGTATTGTAGTGCAAATCTTATTTTCTTTTGAAATAGTGTTGAGCAAACCTCCGAAAACTGTCTCCTCCGTGTTGCTACCCCTGCTGAATAATCTTGGAAACATCTTACTGGTATTCCATCATACTCCAATGCTTTTCCAGTTCTCAGCAGCTTCATCACTTCTTGTTTTTGCGCATAATTCAAAAATCTTAGAATTATCACTCTTGGTTTATTGGTGCCAGTCATTTTCATCCCGATGCGATGAGCCCGTTCTATCTGTATTGGCCCCGAGGCTTCTGGGAACTGTAGTTCACTGGCAAACCAGCGTGCCAAAAAGACCTCCAAGCCCCGTTCGGGTAACGCTTCTGGCAGGCCCACCACTCGGATATTATTTCTCCTGGACCTATTTTCTAAGTCCTCAATCTTTTCCTCCATCGCCTGCAGCTTTTTTTGAGTTATATCTTGTATTGTCTCCACCTCCGTTACTCTATCCTCAATTTCACTCACACGTGCTTGAAAGCCTGCACAGTCCCGAGAAAGATCCGTGAGCTGTTCTTTTACCTTTTCCAGGTTAGTGTTTATGGGGGAGAGCCGGCGATCCAACATGTCTTCTAACACTGAGGACATTTCTGAAGTTATTTCGGCGATCCAGGCCGATGACACTGTCGGGCCCGGCGGGCTTGCGGGCGGCGCCATCTTGTCTTCTGCTCCTCTACCACGGAGCTTATCTTTATGTATATTTTTCGCTGCCATCACGCCGCCAATTAATTTAAAATGTTCGTTGCCGGCCTCTCTAGCGATTCAGGCTGCGGCGAATTTCAATTTTAGATCGCGGTTTGTGAGCTGATCATGCGGAGGGGGGATTGAAGCCGGAGAGATCTTTTTTCTTCAACCCCTCGCGGTCATGACGTCACTGGAAGTTCATGCTGCCTTTATTTAATGCAAACTGGTCTTATGTGTGTTACACAATGTGATATAGAGAGGCTACACAAGGTACTTTGAGGATTTTTGTGGTGTAAGAGAGCGAGTATTACATTGCAGATTCTGATGCAGTTTAGGGAAAAAGGAGGATGGGGGTTATTAGATATTTATAATTTGGCCTGTGGGTTGCAACAGGTGTGAGACTGGATAAAGGGCACAGCAGAATTGTTACTCTGCCCAGTGTCTGGGATGTACTTATTCATGCAAACCTGGACAGTTAGATAAACAATTTATTTGGCACCCCAAATGGTAATATACGAGACCTATATGAAAGTGCAGTGGCAGAGGTTAGGGGTAGTCCATATGTTTCACCATTATTGCCTTTGCTTGGTAACTTGAATTTTAAACTGGGGTTGGACACTCTCATGTTCCTGGAATGGAATGCTAAGGGTCTGCGGTGGGTGGGAGATACGATAGATGGACAGGGGTGGGTGGCTGCTTCCCTATGGCGTTCTTCAAACAATGTATGTTGACCTACATTTCAGGGGTAATTTTGGTTTTCTGCAAGTGCAACATTATGTTTTTAACCTGTAGGGACGTAACCCAACTTTGAGTAGGAAGCCTAAAGTTAAAGAATGATGGGAAATTGAAATGCAGATATTACAACACTCTTATTGGCTCACTTCCCAGGGATCTAATTTGATAGGCTGACCCAGGATTGGAGTGTGGACCTGGCTGGCAGGTAGCAATGGATTGTCTGATAAGGAATTTTCATGAGATGAATATGATTTCTATAAATATGGTTCTCCAAGAGGTAGAATACCAATTCTTACTCAGAATACACATAGCACCATGTAGAGCTTGTAGGCCAAGTCAAGTTCAGAAGGAAAAAGCTACCTTAGGACATATGTATTTGTCATTGTTCCAGTGTCTAACTCTTTTGGAAGCAAATTCAGTTTTGTGTTCCTTATTGTATTGTAATAATGTTTTACAATCTACATATTTGCTTTTCCAGGGGAGAGGCAATAACCTACCAGGGGAGTAGAAGTTGTTTCTTTTCAAAGCTTTAGTACAGGCAAAGAAAACTATACTTTTATTTTGGAGACTGAAGACAGCTCCTTAGTTTTTACAATGGGAAAGGTTAATGTTTGAAATGTTGATAGTGGAGAGGCAGGATCCCGGGCAAGGAGAAATTTTCAATCTGTCTGGGAACCATATTGGGTAGATACTTACAGAAAGTGTCATCTGATTCTGAATCAATAAAAAGTACATTGTGGGGCTGTTGCTGCCAGAGGCAAGATTATCCTCTATGTATTTTTCTTTAATTCTTGTCTTATGTTTCATTTTCATATGCATTACACTTACTCAGATTTTAAATGCAAATCTATCTCGTGCATATTAATTGTAACATATTAGAAGTAACTATGAAAAAAGTCCATAATCCATAAGTTATTTTATTAACATACCATAATAAAGTTTAAAATTACAACTTTATCTTGCATGCACTGTTAATATCACTTTAAATATATATTCATCACCAACAACTTTCCCCAAACATATAGAGAGCGGCTTTGGCTGAAAAAAAAAAACCAAAACTAAATCTGACACCATCAACAATCTTTTATGCTAAATGTCCATGCTTTTATTTTTTCAAATCCTTTTACAGCAGTTCACTATGTCTTTATCTTGTCCTTTTTATGAATAAGTTACTTACCTTAAAGCCTTGCTGTCCCAGGTCGATAAGTTCAGTGAACTGATACATGAACACTACTTCTGAAGTTAACTGTACTCAGCAAAAGACATACACTCTTGATTTGAATTACATCCAATGAATCTTGAATCACAATCCATAAAACTTGACTTAAAGCAATCCTTAACTTAGAGCTTCATGTTTAGCTTGAAACCCGACACGGTCCCATGTTTCGCTACAAAAGCATTGTCTGGGGTTCAGACTGCAAAATCAAGCATACCACAATACATTGTTAATATGTGTCCCAGCTTGAGGCCCATCCACTGGAATAGTGGTGGGCCGAGTTACATAGCTTAAACTGCTGAAAAGCACTGACTAGGCCTGAAAATCTGATGATGGCCTTGTTGCTGAGCACCTGCAGTAGCAGGACTGCTTGATAAGCCTTATTAGAATTTAGTGTGACATTCAAAAGCAGTGCAAAAGCCAAGATCAAGGAATTGATGGCAAAAATCCTAAAAAGTTTGGTTCAGAAAATGGAGTCTGCTGCAGTTAAAATGGCTCCCAGTATCACAAGACATAAACTGATCTCTCCATATTAGGAGAGATGTTTACAAGTCCGGAAATTGACGTTATTAAGAAATTTCAGGGGGGGGGGGAAGAGGGAGCAGGTGGGCACCTGACCTGCGGTTAAGTATGATTCACAGATGAAAAAAAAAAAAGAAAAAAAAGTCTCTCTCCATTGAGTTGTATGGACTGCAAAAACTATAAAAGAAATGTAAATCTGACCTGAAATCGGAGTCCTTCCCCGACACCAGTCAGAGGGTGAAGCTACGGTCCGTTGAACCTAGAATTTGAATGATGTGTGTACCAGCTGGAAGTTTCACTTGGTGAGAATAAAGACTATTTCTATCACTAAACTTCTCCAGCCTGAGTTTCAATCTTTTGATTATCTATCTGTCTCTTTGAACTGTCTCACACAAATAGTATACACATAAGTAAATTATCTTTCACTCATGTATACATTATGTGGGAAAATAAATGGCCAAAGATTCACATAGATCCTAGAAGCCAGAAAGCCGAGGTCATGGGAATTAGATTTGAACTGCGCCTTCTGTCACCCCCTCTACACCTCCGTGTCCGAAGGCGGTCCTTTGGTCCCCTGTTCACCTGACCGTGGAAAGGGGTTCCACGGAGGTCTAGAGAGGGGTGGATAAAACAACTCCTAAATAAACAACATGCAATATAAAGCTCTCCCAAATATATTTCCACAAACTTTATCACCAATAAAAAACATATTTTACCTCACAAAATGTTATGGACACTAGCAAGCCGGCGGACCACCAACCAAAAAACATCAGCGCATGCATGTTGAAGCAGCCCAGTTGTCAGTATTAATAACTCAAGTCAACAGACCCCACCCCTATTGTTGGTGATGAACGTATATTTAAAGTGATAGTAACAGTGCATGCAAGGTGATGTTGTAATTTTAAACTTTATTATGGTATGTTAATAAAATGATTTTTGGATAATGGAAAACTCTTTTCAGTTACTTATAATAATATTTTGTATGGAGTAGTAACTATATTGGAATTGCAGGTACCCTATACATATTCACTGAGGATATTCAGAAACACAGAGAAGGTTGAGTTTGCTTTAAACACAAGGTTAACAAATACTGCCCTGAGTTTTCAGTATGGAAGCTAGCAGAGATTGTGAGACTTGAACTTCCTAGCAGCAGTGGTGTACCCAGAAGGTGATTTTTTTTTTTTTTTTTTGGCTGGCATGAGGCCTTTCCTCTCCTTCCCCTACTCACCTTTCTTTTGGCTGAATTCCATTTGCCACGTCAGCCTATTTTTCAGTAAGAAAGCTCTGTTAACAGGTGGTTATGACAGACACCAGAGTGGGGGAAGGGGGGACAGATTCAAGAGCAACAGGAGGACCACTTTCTTCATGGATAGGATGGTGCAGGGGCATAGCCAGACACCCAAGTTTGGGTGGGCCTGGACCCAAGGTGGGTGGGCAGAACTCCGCCTTGTCCTACAAGTGATTTGGTTTCTCCCTCTCTCGCCTGCATGCTATATGGTCTTTCAAACATCTCCTCTTCCCCGTATATCTTTTAAATAGCAGATTTTCACCAGCAGCAAACAGTTGTTGGGAGTTTTTGGCTGGTGGGGCTTGGGATCCCTGTCAGCCACATTATAGGTATGCTGCTACTTGGTGGGCCTGAACCTAAAGTGGATGGGCCTGGGCCCACCCCAGCCCACCCTTGGCTACGCCACTGGGATGGTGGCTGCATGGAAGAGACGCACAGTAGTTTCAGAAATGTAAGAGAGTCTGGGATAAGTGCAGAGGATTCTTGCCTGCAAAGAAACAGAGATGTACTGGCCCTGTGATCTTCCAACAGGAAAAGGGCAGGCTGGATGGGCCTTGTGCTCTTAATCTGCCCTCAAATTCTGAGTTTCTCTGTCACTAGCCAGTGCAGAATGGGACCATTAGGGTTAAAATGCTTCTCAGAGGTCTCTCAGGTCACTGATTTGTACAAAATTCAGCCATGCAGTCAGTGATGTTATATTTGCAAGAAAAGCCCGATGAAATCATCAACTAGCGGATTTTGTCCCCATTATATACTGCAATCCCATATTTTCTTGCTTGAAAACTAGGTTGTAGGCAAGAATACATGCAACGTTGTTTTGAACCCTGACCTTGATGCTGCTTTCCTTACTCTGTCAATAGTGCCTTTATTCTTGTTCTGCCAGATTATATAGTGCTGATACCTGTTCACGTAGGACAGGAAGTGAAACTGTTTCAAATGAAGGAAAACTTCAGAATGAGAGGGCATAGGATAAAGTGAAGAGGTTACAGGCGCAGGAGTAATCTAAGGAAATACTTTTTTTACGGAAAGGGTGGTGGATGCATGGAACAGCCTTCCGGAGGAAGTGGTGGAGACAAGGACTATATCTAAAATAGAGCAAGCGTGGGACAGGCTCTGTTAGGGTGAGGAGGGGATTAGAGAGTTGCATGGGGACAGAAATCTTACCCATCCCTGCCCATCCCCGCTGGAATCTTACCCATCCCCACCCATCCCCGCAAAAATTTAACCCATCCCAACCCGTCCCCACAAGAATTTAACCCATCCCCCACCCATCCCCGTAAGAATTTAATGGTACATAAAAGAAAATTCCAGTCAGCTCCCTCAGTCTCTCTCTGAATTTGAGCCACAGCACTGTAGGCAAGGAAGGAACGGAAGTTGGAACACTCTGGTGTGCACATGTAAGACTTGTTTCCAATTCACTTGCACTGTGTGCTGAGAGGTCGCCACATGCATGGGCCAGTAGGTCAGGTGACATCCGATTCTCGTGCCTGTGTCAGAGATGAGGTCTGTGCACCAGCCTGGTAGCAAAGAGGATTAATAGTAACTGACAGCAAATAGACCTGAACGGTCCATCCACTCTGCCAATAGTCACACTCATGATCAGTTCATCATTAGATCAACGAGTGTGATATTATATACTTGATTATGGTCTTTCTTTCGTGTTTCTGGAACAAAGACCACAGAAGTCTATCTGGCCCTATCCTTATGTTCCAATTACTGGAGTTGCCGTTGAAGCCCACTCCAGTCTATTCGTCTTCTCATTTGTGGGACACAGACCGTAAAAGTCTGTCCAGCACTGTCCTCATGTTCCAGCCACTGAAGTTGCTGTCTAAGCCCTTTCCAGCCCATCCTAAACCAGATTGCCATGTATGAGCCACAGACCATACAAGTCTGCCAGGTATCAGCCCTAGTTCATCACAGCCAGAGTCGCCATCTAAGCGTCACTTGACACATCCACACACATGCAGCCATTTAAGGTTAGGTTTTATATAACTTCCATTTTCTAATTAGAGATCCTCTGTGTTCATCCCACGCCTTTTTGAATTCCGTCATCATTTGTGACTCTACCACTTCCTTAATGGAAGACTTTCCACATTTGTGCTGTTAAAGCAAGGAAGAAGAGGAGGAGGAGAAGACAGCACTCAAAGAAATTGGTATTCGGTAGATGAGAGGCTGGTGCAGGTGCAGCTTACACTTCTACGAGAAGACCACAGAACTGCTTCCATCCCTGCGGGAACCCCGCAGGAACTGCCTCCGTCCCCGCGGGAATCCTGCGAACCCCGTGCAGCTCTCTAGAGGGGATAGTGGATGCTGCGGATGAGCAGACTGGAAGGGCCATTTGTTCTTTAGCTGCCATCATGTCTCTATGTTTTTCTATGTTCCTGCCCCAAAGAGCTAACAATCTAAGGGGCCCTTTATGCACAAGAAAAGGTTTACTGCACAAAACATTTTGCAGTTTGTTTTTGCCTGTTAGTGCATGCTAAACCACGTGAGCTATTTTATTTTTAAATTTTCAGGGGGTGGGACATGGATGGAGAATGGGTGTGGAAGTGCTAAAAAGTGCATTCTGATTAGCATGCACTAACTGGATAACGTGGAGTTAATGCAGGAGCACTCTCCTTTCCCTTTTATTTTTAACTACTATGGTTTTTTAAACCTTAATTAGATTGAAACCTGGGAGCATTTAAAATCTTCTTTTCCCTGTGGGTATATCAAAAGAAAAAGATAGTCTGTGGGAAGGACTGGCTATCCAAGATGGCGGATTGAACCAGTAAAGGGGTGGTAATCCTTTTTCCTCTTTCCTGTGTCTCGAGAATTTGGCCATGCCGAAACGAAGGGGGAGGCAGGCAGCCATGGGGACCCCAAGCCAGCTTCCCATTCTGACGGCGGGTCCTATCGAGTCCTTTCTGCGGAGGTCTGGAGTGCCAGTGCGGTCGGAAAGCAGCACGCAAGTAACGCCCAGGATGAGTGGAGATCCAGGGGCAACGCCTGTGCTGGATGTGACCTTGACCCCCGACCAAAGAGCTCCTCCCCCGCAGCACTAGCTCTCCAATTTTGGAGGCACTCCCTCTGCGGTCTGGAATTGAAGCAGAGAAGGAAGGTTTGGGGTCTCAAGAACAACAATTGGAGAGTAAGGGAGTCGAAAAAGATTTTGATTCCCAACAGGCAGCGGAGAAATCTTCTGTAACTGCAGGTAATCAGCTGGCTACAGGTGAAATATTATCAACTGATCAGGTACAAACTTTAGGTTTTTCTAGTTTTTTGGAAGAGAAACCAGCTGAGGTTACACTCGAAAATTTATGGGCTTTAATTGCAAACCTGTGGAAGGCTATATGTCTGCAAATCCAAGTTTTGGAGACACGTATATCTAAAATGGAAGAGAAAATGGAAATAGTAGATACTGGTATGAAACAGCTTTTTGAGAAAGAAGAGACTCGGGAGAAAGAATTGGTTAAGACTCAAGATACTCAAATAACGATTATTAAGGATATAACACATTTGAGAAGGAAAATTGAGTCCATGGAGAATTCTTTGAGAGTCAACAATTTGAGATTTTTGAATTTCCCCAGGGATGAAGCTATTCCCCATTCTCCCAGGTATACTATTTACCAGGCAAGCCACTATCAGCTCAATTGAATGGTGATGAAGCTGACCAACCTTTGGATGTGTCAGCAATTTTGGAATCAACAGATATAGACATGGAGGGGCATAATCGAACGAAAACGCCTATCTCCATGGGCGTTTATCTCCGAGAACGGGTCCGTGAAGGGGCGGAGCCAACCGTATTTTCGAAACAAATAGACGCCCATATGTTATTCGCTACTTTGTGAGCTGGGCGTTTTTGTTATTCAGTGATAATGGAAAATGAAAGCGCCCAGCTCAAAAACGAATACATCCAAGGCATTTGTTCGTGGGAGGGGCCATGATTCGTAGTGCACTAGTCCCCCTCACATGCCAGAACACCAACCGGGCACCCTAGGGGGCACTTTTACAAAACAAAACAAAAAGGTAAAAGAGCTCCCAGGTGCATAGCACCCTTCCCTTGTGTGTTGAGCCTCCCAAATCCCCCTCAAAGCCCACTGCCCACAAGTCTACACCATTACTATAGCCCTAAGGGGTGAAGGGGGGGCACCTACATGTGGGTACAGTGGGTTTGGGGGGGTTGGACGACTAACGCATTAAGCAGCACAATTGTAACAGGTAGGGGGGGATGGGCCTGGGTCCACCTGCCTGAAGTCCACTGCACCCCCTAATAAGTGCTCCAGTAACCTGCATACTGCTGCCAGGGAGGTGGGTATGACATTTGAGGGTGAAAATAAAAAGTTGTGAAACGTCATATTTTGTGCTGGGAGGGGGTTTGTGACCACTGGGGAAGTCAGGGGAGGTCATCCCCGATTCCCTCCAGTGGTCATCTGGTCATTTAGGGCACTTTTTGGGGCCTTATTCGTGGAAAAACAGGGTCCAGGAAAAGTGCCCTAAATTCTCACTAAAATCGCATATTTTTCTTCCATTATCGGCGAAAGGGCGCCCATCTCTGTTCGCCCGATAACCACGCCCCAGTTCCGCCTTCGACACGCCTTTGACACGCCCCCGTCAACTTTGTCCGCATCCGCGACGGAGTGCAGTTGAAAGCGTCCCAAATTCGGCTTTTGATTATACCGCGTTATTCGTTTTTGTGAGATAAACGCCCATCTCCCGATTTAGGTCGGAACTTGGGCGTTTTTCTCGTTCGATTATAAGCTGGTTAGTGTCCACATCTACTTTATTGGCTACAGTGGAATGGACCATAGATAAAACTTGGATAATGAAGATGTTCTTCAAGAACAAGGCCAAGGAATTTATGGGACATAAAATACGCATTTTCCCAGATGTAGCTAAAGATACGCAAAAAAGACGACAATTTCTTTTGTTAAAATTGGGGGTACTTCAGATTGGGGCAACTTTCTATTTGCGCTATCCGTGTAAATGTTGTAATACGTTACCAATCAGTAAAATATGTTTTTTTTTATCTATCGCATTTAACAAAATTTCTTGCAGCTAAAAGATTAATGGAGTAGATAACGTTAATGACTAAGTCATAGGAGTTATCATTAGAGCTGTTATATTGACACTTTGTTAAACACAGGTTCTTTAGTTAATTTTTAATTGTTACAATATTTTCCTTATATTTCCACTTTTCGTAAATCTTGGATTTCAAAATGGAGGACTTGAGAGTATATAATTTACTATTTTTGTTGCTTCTTTAATAATTGGTAAACTGGGCAATGCTATAATAATGAGTAATTTCAATTACCCCGATATTGACTGGATAAATGTTACAACTGGAAGTGTCAAGGAGATAACATTTCTAGATGTAATAAACGACTGCTTCTTGGAGCAGCTGGTCCAGGAACCGATGAGAGGGGGAGCCATTTTGGATCTGGTCCTTGGTGGCGTGAAGGGCATAGTGCAAGAGGTGGCGGTGTTGGGTCCCTTGGGAAACAGTGATCATAACTTGATCAAGTTTGAGCTACTATCTGGGATGAACCCGCACAGGAAATCTACTGCAGTTGCATTTAATTTTCAAAAGGGCGACTATAATAAAATGAGGAAAATGGTTAAAAAGAAATTAAAAGGATCAGCTGCAAAGTTTAGGACACTCAATCAGGTATAGAAGTTATTAAAAAATACCATCTTGGAAGCCAAGTCCAGATGCATTCCACGTATTTGCAAAGGTGGAAAGAAGAGAAAACGTCAGCCAGCATGGTTAAAAGGTGAAGTAAAAGAAGTAGAAACTATTATAAGGAATAAAATTACAGAACACGTAGACAAACATGGTTTAATGGGACAGAGTCAGCATGGATTCAGCCATGGGAGATCTTGCTTCACCAATTTGCTTCATTTCTTTGAAGGCATGAACAAACGTAATTAAAGGTGAGCCGGTTGAAGTAGCAAATCTAGATTTTCAGAAAGCTTTTGACAAAGTTCTTCATGAGAGACTCCTGAGAAAATTAAAAAGTCATGGGATAGGAGGCACTGATCTGTTGTGGATTAAGAATTGGTTATTGGACAGAAAACAGAGGGTAGGGTTAAATGGCCATTTTTTCTCAATGGAGGAGTGTGAATAGCAGAGTGCCACAGGGATCTGTACTGGGACCAGTGCTGTCTAACATATTTATAAAACGATCTGGAAATTGGAACGATGGGCGAGGTGATTACATAGTAACATATTAGATGATGGCAGAAAAAGACCTGCACGGTCCATCTAGTCTGCCCAACAATTTAAACTCATATGTGCTACTTTATGTGTATATCTGACCTTGATTTGTTTCTGCCATTTTCAGGGCACAGACCGTAGAAGTGTGCCCAGAACAAGGTCCAGCCCCCAACCACCAGCCCCGCCTCCCTCCACAGGCTCTGCCACCCAATCTCGGCTAAGCTTCTGAGGTTCCCTTCCTTCCGAACAGGATTCCTTTATGTTTATCCCATATATTTTTGAATTCCGTTACCGTTTTCATCTCCACCACCTCCCGTGGGAGGGCATTCCAAGCATCCACCACTCTCTTTGTGAAAAAATACTTCCTGACATTTTTCTTGAGTCTGCCCCCCCTTCAATCTCATTTCATGTCCTCTCGTTCTACCGCCTTCCCATCTACGGAAAAGGTTCGTTTGCGGATTTATACCTTTCTAATATTTGAACGTCTGTATCATAACAACATCTGTATCATATCACCCCTGTTTCTTCTCTCCTCCAGGGTATACATGTTCATGCGCGCAAGTCTCTCCTCATACGTCTTGTAACGCAAATCCCATACCATTTTCGTAGCTTTTCTTTGCACTGCTTCAATTCTTTTTACATCCTTAGCAAGATACGGCCTCCAAAACTGAACACAATACTCCAGGTGTGGCCTCACCAACGACTTGTACAGGGGCATCAACACCTCTTTTCTTCTGCTGGTCACACCTCTCTCTATACATCCTAGCAACCTTCTAGCTACGGCCACCGCCTTGTCACACTGTTTTGTCGCCTTCAGATCCTCAGCTACTATCACCCCAAGATCCCTCTCCCCGTCCGTACATATCAGATTCTCCCCGCTTAACACATACGTCTCCCATGGATTTCTACACCCTAAATGCATCACTTTGCATTTCTTCGCATTGAATTTTAATTAAATTTAATTGAATTTTAATTAAATCTGCGGATGACTCAAAACTATTCAAAGTTGTCAAAATGCATGCAGATTGTGAAGAACTGTAGGAAGACCTTAGGAAACTGGAAGACTAGGCATCCAAATGGCAGATGAAATTTTTAACATAGGCAAATGCAAAGTGATGCACATTGCTAAGGTCCACTTTAGAAGTCAGCACTCAAGAAAAAGACCTAGATTGTAATTTGAGCAGGGACTGTCTTTTCTTCATGTTCAATTGTGAAGCGCTGCGTACGACTGGTAGCGCTGTAGAAATGATTTGTAGTAGTAGGTGTCATTGTAGAGAATACGCTGAAATATTCTGTCCAGTGTGCGGTGCTGGAGGCCAAAAAAGCAAACAGGATGCTAGGAATTATTAGGAGAGGGATGCAAAATAAGACCAAAAATATTATAATGCCTCTGTATCGCTTCCTGGTGCAACTTCACCTTGAGTATTGTGTTAAATTCTAATCACCGTATCTCAAAAAAGGTATAGCAGAATTAGAAAAAGTTCAAAGAAGAGCGACCAAAATGATAGAAGGGATGGAACCAGGGGCGTATCTGAACTGCGGTGGTAGGGAGGCCAGGGCCAGAGTGAGGGGGCACATTATAGCCCCCCCCCCCGCCGCCGCCATTGCCGATCCTCCTCCCCCCAGCCGACAACGTGCAGCGACGTCAGACTCAGAAGAAACTTTCGGCGCCAGCTTTAGTGGAAGAAATGAAAGAACCTTGGCTTGGCTGGCGGGGGTTGGGGGTCCCCCGCCAGCTGATGGAATTCTTTTAAAGGCAGCCGGCAGCGGCAGGAGGTCGCGGACCTCGGCTGGCGGGGGTTGGGGTCCCCCGCCAGCTAAGGTAGGCGACAGCAACGGAGGGGGAGGGTTGGCAGCGGTAGGGGGGGTCCAGGGCGAAATCTGCGGGGGCCCAGGCACCTGAGGCCCCACGCAGATACGCCCCTGGATGGAACTGCTCCCATATGAGGAAAGGCTAAAGAGGTTAGGGCTCTTCAGCTTGGAAAAGAGATGGCTAAGGGGGGATAGGATTCAGGTCTACAAAATCCTGAGTAGAGTGGAACAGGTGGGTGGAGTGGAACAGGTGGAGGTGAACTGTTTTTTCTCTCATTCAAAATGTACAAAGACCAGGGGACACTCAGTGAAATTGCACAGAGATACTTTTAAAACAAATAGGAGGAAATATTCTTTCACTCAAAAATAGTTAAACTCTGGAACTCATTGACACAGGATGTGGTAATGGAGGTTAGTTAAAAGGTTTGGACGAGTTCTTGGAGGAAAAGTCCATAGCCTGCTATTGACATGGACATGGGGGAAGCCACTGCTTGCCCTGGGATTGGTAGCATAGAATGGAGCTACTAATCGTGTTTCTGCCAAGTACTTTTGACCTGGATTGGCCACTGCTGGAAGCAGGATACTGGGCTGGATGGACCACTGGTCTGACCCAGTATGGCTGTTCTTATGTTCTTATCAAGGGAATGGCCTAAACATTGCTGTGAACGGCTGAGAGTGCAGTTCCAGAATCCTTGGACCTTCTTGCACCTGGAAAAGGACTGTCCATTAAAGGCAACAGAGCCACAGCCCAGCCTCCTACCCAAAGGAAATTTCTCCCAAACTGAAGGTCATGACTTGCCAGGCCCAGGATGAGCTTACACTTTCAGCTGGTCCTCTGGTAGCTACTGAGGCATCACATTGCCCAGACCCTTCACCAGCATCTACAAGTCTTCCGCGAAGAAAAGGCATCCCCGAAAGGTAAATTTACTGAGATGCACCTGAGAGGCTGCACCCCCTCCCCAAAGTTACAAAGGCACAGCCATCACCAATGCAACTGACCTAATGAACCCCTATTCCACACTGGCCAAGCCTCCGCAGGGACCTTCGACAGCTAGTCAAGCAAGCTGGGCCTGTGGACTGAAGTAAGGGGTGGGAGACTGAGAAGTCCTGGCTCTGCTGGGATAAAGACTTTGGTCCGAACCTCAAGGAGCAAAAGGCCCACATACCATCCCCAGAGATGCAGGCCGTGAACTGCCTCCCAGGGGGTCAGGCCTACCTCACCATCTGCTGGAGGTAAAGAAATACTAAAGGATTCCAGCAAGCACCAGCTCTCATACTGGTGATGTCACTTGAAAAGTTCAGATTCTCTACCTCCATCTGCTAGTCAGGAAGGGACAAGACCCATTTGTGCGGATCAGTCTAACCAGATGATAAGACATACTTGTTTACAAAACATTTTGCCTAGATTTATTAAATAAATGCATAACTATTCCATTTTTTTTAAATTGTTTTTCTTTATTGAGTTTATATTACATTCAGTCATACAACTTAAATGTCAGGAAGAAGGAAACGAAAACAACCATTAGGTTGTTTAACAAAGGAAATAATTCAAAATATTTTTAGACCACAATAAAAGTTGTGGCAAGACACAAGGAATAAGTTTTAAAGAACATGGAAATACATTTTTAGTCTAAGAGCAGCAACATGCGCACTACTCACAGCCGAATATCAGCGATTAACTATTGAACTTTCAGGTTTGATCTCCTCTATTTTCTCTAGCGCTAATAAAGACTTTCATTTTTTGAGGTTCAAGAAACATATAAGTCACTGATTCCAAAGATACAATGCATCGACATGGAAATTTTAACATAACTATTCCATTTTTAAAGACTTTGCCCAGGGCCGTGCCTAGGGTCTCCGGCGCCCCCCTGCAGTTGGCCCCGCCGGCACGCCCACCCCCCCCCGAAAATGATAGCTACACTACCCGCCCTCTTCTCCCCAGATCCTTTTCCTTTTTGTTTAAATTTACCTCTCCGGCGCGCGGCAGCGTAGCGTTAGTGAGAAGGAGGCGGCGCTCCCCCGCCCCGACGTGTCTTCTTCCCTTCGCTCAGTGTCCCGCCTTCTTCTGACATCATTTCTGACGTCAGAAAAAGGCGGAACCGAGCGAAGGGAAGAGACTGACATGTCGGGGCGGGGGAGCGCCGCTTCCTCACTAACGCTACGCTGCCACGCGCCGGAGAGGTAAATTTAAACAAAAAAAAAAGGACAAGGATCTAGGGAGAAGAGGGCGAGGTAAGCATGGTGCGGCGGGGCACCCCCAGAGGATGGCACCCTCCTGCCATGCTTACCTCGCTTACCGTGTCGGCACTGCCCTGACTTTGCCCAGTTTACCATGACACTTCACCCGGGCACCTTTTAATACAGTCATGGAGTACCTCTCTCATCAAGAAGGGAGGAATATCCTGTATAGATACAGATAACTTTTACTGGCCTAATGTGTGTTGCCAATACATGTGGGAAGTAATTTTACAACAAAGGGTTAATTAGAAAAAGAAAAATCGACCCACACTTGTATTTTATAAAGACAAGTGAAGCATTTAACTGCTTTTAACCAAAAGGCTCCTACAATAATCCCCAATAGTAGACAAATGCTCTGAAAGTTCAAGGAAAGTGCAATTATGTGCATGAACTCTAAATGTGGGTACACACCTATTTTTTTTTTTTTAATACAATAGCTCCACCTCAGAACACAGGCAAACCTCTTAAAAGTATACAGTGGTGGAAATAAGTATTTGATCCCTTGCTGATTTTGTAAGTTTGCCCACTGACAAAGACATGAGCAGCCCATAATTGAAGGGTAGGTTATTGGTAACAGTGAGAGATAGCACATCACAAATTAAATCCGGAAAATCACATTGTGGAAAGTATATGAATTTATTTGCATTCTGCAGAGGGAAATAAGTATTTAATCCCTCTGGCAAACAAGACCTAATACTTGGTGGCAAAACCCTTGTTGGCAAGCACAGCGGTCAGACGTCTTCTGTAGTTGATGATGAGGTTTGCACACATGTCAGGAGGAATTTTGGTCCACTCCTCTTTGCAGATCATCTCTAAATCATTAAGAGTTCTGGGCTGTCGCTTGGCAACTCGCAGCTTCAGCTCCCTCCATAAGTTTTCAATGGGATTAAGGTCTGGTGACTGGCTAGGCCACTCCATGACCCTAATGTGCTTCTTCCTGAGCCACTCCTTTGTTGCCTTGGCTGTATGTTTGGGTCATTGTCGTGCTGGAAGACCCAGCCACGACCCATTTTTAAGGCCCTGGCGGAGGGAAGGAGGTTGTCACTCAGAATTGTACGGTACATGGCCCCATCCATTCTCCCATTGATGCGGTGAAGTAGTCCTGTGCCCTTAGCAGAGAAACACCCCCAAAACATAACATTTCCACCTCCATGCTTGACAGTGGGGACGGTGTTCTTTGGGTCATAGGCAGCATTTCTCTTCCTCCAAACACGGCGAGTTGAGTTCATGCCAAAGAGCTCAATTTTTGTCTCATCTGACCACAGCACCTTCTCCCAATCACTCTCGGCATCATCCAGGTGTTCACTGGCAAACTTCAGACGGGCCGTCACATGTGCCTTCCGGAGCAGGGGGACCTTGCGGGCACTGCAGGATTGCAATCCGTTATGTCGTAATGTGTTACCAATGGTTTTCGTGGTGACAGTGGTCCCAGCTGCCTTGAGATCATTGACAAGTTCCCCCCTTGTAGTTGTAGGCTGATTTCTAACCTTCCTCATGATCAAGGATACCCCACGAGGTGAGATTTTGCGTGGAGCCCCAGATCTTTGTCAATTGACAGTCATTTTGTACTTCTTCCATTTTCTTACTATGGCACCAACAGTTGTCTCCTTCTCGCCCAGCGTCTTACTGATGGTTTTGTAGCCCATTCCAGCCTTGTGCAGGTGTATGATCTTGTCCCTGACATCCTTAGACAGCTCCTTGCTCTTGGCCATTTTGTAGAGGTTAGAGTCTGACTGATTCACTGAGTCTGTGGACAGGTGTCTTTCATACAGGTGACCATTGCCGACAGCTGTCTGTCATGCAGGTAACGAGTTGATTTGGAGCATCTACCTGGTCTGTAGGGGCCAGATCTCTTACTGGTTGGTGGGGGATCAAATACTTATTTCCCTCTGCAGAATGCAAATAAATTCATATACTTTCCACAATGTGATTTTCCGGATTTAATTTGTGATGTGCTATCTCTCACTGTTACCAATAACCTACCCTTCAATTATGGGCTGCTCATGTCTTTGTCAGTGGGCAAACTTACAAAATCAGCAAGGGATCAAATACTTATTTCCACCACTGTACATGTACCAATATTCCCTCTAAGGACTGAGATGACATTAGCAAAAAGTTTTCTCTGCAAGCAAAGGACTGAGTTGAGGTGAGTAAAACTTTTCCATTACATTCCCTTGTGAGCACTTCTTACGTATACACACACACACACACACATACATACATAAACACTCACAGGGAAGTTGGAAAGAATTTTGTGAGCCATGCTCTCTGTAAGCTTTCTCTACTTGTTTGTCTATAGTTTAACTGTGTTTGTAGCTAATCTGTATTTTACTTAGCTACTGGATGTTTAGCACAGCTTAAAAGGAGCATCACAAAAAAAAAAAAAAAAAACCCTCCCAAAAAAAGGCCAGTAGGGGCACTTTGAACACAGCAGGGAAGGACCCCTCCACTGGCTACCAGTTGCCTCCCCCAGCACCTTTATTACTGATGGCATTATGCACAATATAGTCACTCCAGGGAACTATGTACCAAAAAAAGAAAAAAAAAATCTAAACTATGCACAGCAAAATACAACATATTAAACAGAACAGTATTTGCAGTATTCTGGAAATATACGCAGGTACTTTAACACGTGGCTCTCAGTCAGCACTAAATCCCCAGTCCAGCATCTTCCTGTTGGCCATGAGAACAGTGGTTTTCAGCAGCACTGTAACAAAAATCCTGAGATCACTTGCATCCATAAAAAAAGAATATATTGGGACAGATGAGGTCCATGTTACCTATCAATGTTTTTGGTAGGCTGCCAAAGGGACACCAGTTTTCACCTTCACTAGCCTTTAGTTTGCTGTTGAGTTACCAAACATTAGATACAGCTAATATGTACCGAGTGGTTAGAGCAGCAGGCTGAGATTCAGGGAAGCCAGAATTTCTTACCCCTCTGCTGCTTTGAGATCTTTGATAAGTCACCGAATCCTCCGTTGCCTCAGGTATAAAACAAACTGTAAACCCTCCAGGGGATAGGAAAATATCTACTGTACCTAAATGTAACTTGCTTTGAGCCATTACTGAGAAAGGTGGGATCTTAATCCAAATCCAAAATCTAATACTAGGCATGATGTGAAGTACCAAGAAAACAAGTAGACAAATGGTCTTCAAAATCCAAACTGGACAACAAAACAGCAGATTGATGAAAATCAATGTCCAACTTTATTCCCCACATAAAATCATAAATAAATATTTAAAAGCCTGAAGTTGCTCCCCCTTCCTTCCAGCATCTGTCCCTTCTCTCTGACCTTTCCTTCCAGCATCTGAGCTTACCCCCACCACTGCTACTGCTCCAGACCATTTTGTATGCATTTGCAGGAGCGATATGATTCAGAAATTAGGACCTCTTCCCTGAGGAAGACATCAAAACTTGGCCATGTTGGCAGAAGTTCTCCTGTGATTTAAAATGTGTGCCATTTCTAAACGATAAGTGCTGCTTTTATGGCTCTATAAGCAGTTATAGTAGTTAAAGTTATGAAAGGTTTTTTACAAAATGAGTATGAAAAAGCTAAAAATGGGGTAAAAAAAATTTACAATCTTATATAATAATTCTCACCTCCAACGTTCTAATCTTGCTGCCTGTGTCCGTGGCTCCTTCGGAGTTGCTGAGCTAGGATCCAAAGTCAGGCTGACGTCACCGTTGCCATTATGCTGTGAACTTCAGAACCCCCGAAAAAAAGAAAAAAAAACCCCAAAACATTCCATGCCTCACAGCTGATCCATGTCCAGTGACCCTCCTCTCTCCCCTGCCCCCCTGCAGCCACCCATGTCCAGCGACCCTCCTCTCCCCCTGCCCCCCATGCAGCCACCCATGTTCAGCGACCCTCCTGTCCCCCTGCCCCCCCCTTCAGTCACCCATGTCCAACAACCCTGCTCTCTCACCTGCCTTCCCCTCCAGCCATCCAGGTTGTGTAGCGAATTCTTCGGGGCAGGCAGGAAAGATCCCCGGTCCTGCCTGCCTGCTGCTGGTGCTGACCCTCCCCCGCTGCCGGATCGCTGTTCAAAATGGCCGCCGAGACTTTCAAGGGCAGCCTCCAAGATTACAACAGAAGTCTCGCGAGTCTGTCATTGGAACTCGGCGGCCATTTTGAACAGCGATCCGGCAGCGGGGGAGGGTCAGCAACAGCGCCAGGCAGGCAAGATCTGGGGATCTTTCCTGCCTGCCCCAAAGAATTCGCTACACAACCTGGGTGGCTGGAGGGGAGGCAGGTGAGAGAGCAGGGTCATTGGACATGGGTGGCTGGAGGTGGGCAGGGGAGAGGGTCGCTGGACATGGGTGGCTGCAGGGGAGAGGAGGGTCGCTGGAGGGGGAGCGAGGGAGGGGGTGAGGGGGGTCCTGAGACCAGAGAGGTGGGGGTGGAAGCACACACTGTCTCTCACATACACTCTCTGTCTATCACACTCTCTCTGTCACACACACACAGTCTCACACATACAGACACTCTGTCTCTCACACAAACACACACACTGTCTCTCTCTCTCATTCTCTCTCTAACACACACACTCCATCTCTCATACATACACTCCAAGGAAAACCTTGCTAGCGCTCGTTTCATTTCTGACAGAAACTGGCCTTTTTTACTAGTCTTAAATAATATAATTGGGTTGATCAATGAGGATTTGCGCCTCAACCATAATGTTGAATGAACATTGAAAAATATGTTTGTGTGGTGAGAGCAGCATGGATATCTGATGATCCCCATTATATGAAAGCTACGCATCAAGGTGATTTTTTAATAAAGTGAGCTTATCCACAAGTTTGTGAAAGATTGATTGAGACTTCATGGAACTTTAACAGATTGATTAGAAAAAATATATATAGTTGTTTGGGACAATATATATTCGGACCAAACTCCAGACCAGCAGCAGCAAAACAAAGGACAGAGGCTGCAGGCTGCACTGTGCAGATCTGCAGCTGCCAGCTCTGCTCCGGAGCAGGAAGCAATGTCAGAGGGGCAGAGACCAGCAGCCGTGAATATGCACAGTATGGCCCTATCATGACTGCCTTTGTTTTACTGCTGGCCTGTAGCAGCGGCAGCAGCAGCATCCAGAGTGGCAGCAGGAGAGAGATGGGGCAGGTTCCAGTGCAAATGCTGTGCAGCAAGCCAGGGCTGGTACACAGCTTCTACAGAGAAGGTGTAAGATTGCGCAGCTTAGAAAAAGCACTAATGTGTACTTATGCATACATCAACATAGTAACATACATAGTAGATGACGGCAGAAAAAGACCTGCACGGTCCATCCAGTCTGCCCAGCAAGATGAACTCATGTGTATACCGTACCTTGATTTGTACCTGTCTTTTTCAGGGCACAGACCATATAAGTCTGCCCAGCACTATCTTCGCCTCCCAACCACCAACCCCTCTTCCCCCCACCGGCTCCGCCACCCAATTTCGGCTAAGCTTCTGAGGATCCATTCCTTCTGCACAGGATTCCTTTATGTATATCCCACGCATGTTTGAATTCCGTTACCGTTTTCATCTCCACCACCTCCCGCGGGAGGGCATTCCAAGCATCCACCACTCTCTCTGTGAAAAAATACTTCCTGACATCTTTTTTGAGTCTGCCCCCCTTCAATCTCATTTCATGTCCTCTCGTTCTACCGCCTTCCCATCTCCGGAAAAGGTTCGTTTGCGGATTAATACCTTTCAAATATTTGAACCATAGGCGTAGTTTGACTGTTTCATTTGGGGGGGCAAAGGATGGGGCGGAGCATATTAGCATATTCATTTGCATATATACATATGCAAATGAATATGCTAATATGGAGGAAGGAAGGAAGGGAAAAAAAGCTGCCTTTTTTTGGGAATAACCATAATGAATATGTATGAGATATCAAGCCAGCTCTTTCTCCCTTCCTTCCTTCCTTCTTCCACTCCAGTAGTATTTCCCCACCCCTTTTCCCATACCATGCCAGTGTTGACCTTAGAAATGCATAAGCTCTATATGTAGATCCTTCAAGAGGTAGTGTGTCATGATTTAGGCTCTACACCCTTTCTGATGTTTTGGTGCCACCTCAGTAAAGCCAACACACAATCTCTCCACTGCAACACACTATACACAAACTTGTGCAAAAACACACTCATAACCTTACTAAACCATAACAGCACTAATTCCAAGGACAGGACGAGCTGCAACCTTATGCGTGAAAAGGCAGAACTGTAATTACACCAGGCTCTAAAACACCAATACACTACCTCGTGAAAAACACATGACACAACAGACATGACACAAGGAACTAGAAAGCAAAAAATATGAAGGCAAAATACTGAACTGGAAAGTTAACTCGATGTCAGACTCAGCATGCAGCAATACCAGAAAAATTGAAACTTACATGCAAAATTTCACAGAAAGCTGACATATTCCAATTAATAAATTCTGAATAAAATACTTTTTTCTACCTTTGTTGTCTGATCATTTAGTTTTTCTATTCGCTTTGGTCCCAGTGTCTTCTGTTTTATGCAGTGTCTTCTTTCCATTTGATATTCCATTTAATAGATTCAAAATAAAATAATTTTTTGTACCTTTGTTGTCTGGACATTTTACTGTTCAATCATGCTGGTTCCAGTTTCCTCTTTTCCTGTCTTTCTGCTAATTCTCCTTCAACTGCTTGCTGTCCATTTGTCTTTTCTCTTCTCTCCTGTCTTATTCCATTCCTTCACTACACCTACCTTTGACACATTATTTCTTTTTTAGCTGTTTCCTCTGTTTTTGTTTTCTTTGCTGCCTCTCTGTTCACTTAAATTTCACCCTCATCCTCATCCTTCTCCTTTTTAGTTTTCAGCTATCAAATTCCATTTCCTTCTCTCACCCACTAGCTGCCCCATTCCTCTTCTCAGTCCTTCCTCCAACCTTCCATTTCCTTTCATCTTTAATCAACTCTCCATTACCACATTTCTGCCCCCCCCCCCCCATCACTATCATCCTCTCATTTGTTTCCTTCCCACCTCCCCTTTGGCCTCTCCCAAATAGTTCCACCATTTGCAGCATCTTCCTCCCTCCAACCTTCTAGCCCAGCACGCCTGCTCCCTTTCTCCCCTTGTAGCCTAATATCTCCCTGTCCCTTCCACACACACATCCACACCCCAGTATCTTCCAGCCCCCCCTCCCTGTGGTCCAGCATTTCTTCCTCTCTCTCTCCCCTCCCTCCAATTGTCCAGCATTTCTCCCTCACTCCCTTCTGTCCCTGGATCCACAATCTCCCTCTTTTTCTCTTTCCCCTCTAATGTATATCTATCCCTCCCTCTCATCCATCCCCATGTACAACCTCTCTTCCCTCCTTCTTCTCTCCCACTGCCCACATCACTCTCAGTATCTCCCTTCCTTGCACCCTGGGCCCAACATCTATCTCTTTCGTTCTCTTCCTTCCCCTTTTAGCATCTCTCCCATCCCCATACAGCATCTCTCTCTGTCTCCCTCCCTCCCACTTCCATGTTCCAACATTTCCCCTTTTCTCTTGCTGTCCCTCCCTCCTCCTCCACATCCAGTATTATTTCTCCCTCTCTCTCCCCCATGCATCTCCCCCCACCAACATTCCCCACCTCTCTCGCTCACCTCTACCTAGCATTACCCCATCACCTCAACAGTGCTCCTGTGACTGTCTCTCCCTGCCACCAGCCAGCATGCTGCCTCGCTCTTCCTCGCCGGCGCTGCCTCAGTCCCTGACTCCCTGCAGCATTTTTGTCCATCGCCGTCAGCGCTGCCATTCATTCTCACAGGCAGCCTCGTTCCCGCTCCCCTTTGCCGCTTCCACTCCTCCGACCGGCTCTCTCTGATGCACTTCCTGTTAAACAGGAAGTGCATCAGAGAGAGCCGGAGGACGCGGCAAAGGGGAGCAGGAACGAGGCTGCCTGTGAGAATGAATGGCAGCGCTGACGGCGACGGACAAAAGCTGCAGGGAGTCAGAGACCGAGGCAGCGCCGGCGGGGAAGACACAATTAAGCCCCGCCAGTTCGCCGGTGCAACTCGTTTGGGGGGGCAATGCCCCCCCTCGCCCCCCCCCCCCAATCTACGCCCATGATTTGAACGTCTGTATCATATCACCCCTGTTTCTCCTTTCCTCCAGGGTATACATGTTCAGGTCAGCAAGTCTTTGTTCATACGTCTTGGAACGCAAATCCCATACCATTCTCGTAGCTTTTCCTTGCACCACTTCAATTTTTTTTACATCCTTAGCAAGGTACGGCCTCCAAAACTGAACGCAATACTACAGGTGGGGCCTCACCAACGACTTATACAGGGGCATCAACACTTCCTTTCTTCGGCTGGCCACACCTCTCTCTACATATTTTTTATAAAAGTAATTTCCACAAGTAGAATATGACACACAGAAAATGCTTTAAGAAATTACATTCGAAGTGGTTAAATAGGAAAATCCCATTTTCAAAATTGCGGTGACAATAAAATAAAGCTACAGGCCATAGAAAGGTCATGCATTTACATATTCCAACAGACATTCAATTCTGTCCCAAACAACCCGACTTTTATAAAGGTTCACAGTCCAAAAATCACTTATTATTCAGAACTTCATCTTAATTATATTACTTTCTTGCCGGGGATCTTCAGAGTAACTGACAGCATAGACCATTTGGGATCAGCATCTGACATCTATTTAATGAGCACGGGTAGATCGATGACGATGTGTACAGCGCCATAAATGTATGGGACGCTGATCCCAAATGGTCTATGCTGTCAGTTACTCTGAAGATCCCCGGCAAGAAAGTAATATAATTAAGATAAAGTTCTGAATAATAAGTGATTTTTGGACTATGTACCTTTATAAAAGTCGGGTTGTTTGGGACAGAACTGAATGTCTGTTGGGAGCAAGTCCCCACACCAGTACTGTAGGGTCTTTTAAAGTGGATTTACACATTCCAAGGCAGTAAGTGTGAAAATGTACAGTGCATGTGCAAGTCCGTGCATACATGCTTTAACAAGTGCAATACAGGAGTCTAGGAGATGCCCTTTACTGGACACACACAAACCCTGCAGCTCGGGAAGAGACAGGAGTTCTCTCCTTAGAGATATTCAAGGATGGGTCCTATGCTTTTCCTCCAGGCGGCTCCCAGACAACCCCAACACAGGGATTCAAGGAGGTTAAAGCCAGTCCCAGGTATCCATGTCTCCTAGGCCCCCCCCCCCCCCCCATGCTCAAAACTAATGACAGCATTAAAGAGCTGTTAGCACCTGATTTTCACACACATTATTGTGTGCAAAATGATCAAAGAGCTCAAGCACCTGTGTTAACATGTACACTAAACATCACTGCAAATACATTTAAATGGATGCAAATGAGGTCAGTCAATATTTCTTCCCAATGCACCAAAGGAAATAATGACCAATAATGCTGAAAATTTACTGCCAGGTCAGGGGCAGTGTGAAGATTTTCAGAAGAAGATTTCTTGTTGAGTTTTCATCTTCTTGCCAATGCAAGTTCGAGCACTGCTAATGAGAATCAAGTGTGTGCACAAGCCCAAATCAAAACCAAAAGTGAAAACACACAACGGTGCCTGTTTTTCTGCGCTTAAATATGAGCCCTTCAAAAATTTTAAGTACAATTTTTGAAAGGCTTGCTTAAAAGCGCAGACTAACAGCACCTGCTATGTGTGCTTGCATTTCCAGGTTTGTCTAGGCATGCACATAAGAGCCACACACAGCAAGCCCTTTGCTCACATGAGTTAGGCACAATCCTCTCCTTGCTTTTGGTTTATTACTGCCAATTAACTGCACATATCATTTATATAAGATTTCTCTTCTGCATCACTTAGCTATTTTTCTGCAGTGCTGTACTATGTGCTTTTACACTGCAGGATTTAATACTCGGCTTTGAGCATCGGCCTGCTAGTGCAGCAAGAAGCAAACCAGAAGCAGCAGACACTCAACAACTCACATGCCACACCCTCCCACTCTGTCCTTATTTGGTATCTCTCCCTCTCTTATCTCAAACTCAACCCCCAGCCCAAATACAGCATTTCTCCCTCTCCCCTCCCTCCAAATAGCGAGCTGTGAAGGGATAGAAGTTTCACCCATCCCCACAAGTAATCTCCTCCATCCCCACCTGTACCCATAACCTTCAGAAATAGTTATGTCATTTAATTATGTTACTGAAGTATGTATTCTACCCAATTTGATAAAAGCAGATCACATAAAAACCACTGGGTCGGAGCATGGTGAGAAGTGGAAAAAGTGGTTTGATTTTTTACTATTAGGGGTAGACCCTGTTACCCACCCCTTTTAGTTTTTTTTTACCCCTGACGCAGCCAGAGGGCGAAACGTGGCCACATCGGGTAAATGTTTTAATAAACCACTTCTCATTTTTTATTCTACCCAATTAGTATTTCCCAATAAGCAAAGGCACTTTACTAATTTGGAAATATTAATTGGGAAGAATACATACTTCGTAAAGGAGTCTCTGGCAGAGCCTCTAATGTATTCTAATTCTCCCTGAAGAATAATGTTTGCATTACTTTGAGCCACATATTAAATTTGGGCTCGCTCTAATTGACTGCATTTTTCACTACAGCAAAATATAGAAGTCTATAGACAAGCAAGGCAGATTATATATAAAAAGAAAAAAAAAACATAAAAGAGAAAAGTGAAAAGTGAAAGAAAATGTAAATCATTACCTAGTACAATGCTTAAGGAGAATATACCAGAATGAACCAACAGAAAACTAAGGGGGAATTCATCAAGAAGTGTTATAGCCTTAACGTGCATTAAGGGAACAGCTCCTACCACCAGGATAAAACTATAACCTGAGCAGGAACATTAACTACCGTCAACAGAACCTCTCTCTTTATAAATTAATTTTACTATTACTATTATCCTATATAATAAAATGCACCTCCAACATTCTGAAGCTGACTGCATGGCTGAGGCATTCCTGCTCTCTGTATCCATCTCCTGAATTGACATCACGTACTTCCGGGTTCGTCACAAGCAGAAGTGACCAACCACATGAGGTTTCTCGGCTTCAGAATGTTGGAGGTGCATTCTATTAAATAGGATTGGTCAGTTCCTTGAAGCACAGCCAGAGCTCAGCGTCCTGCACAGTAACGCTCAGACACCAGAGAGAGAGGGGGGGGGCTGGCACCAGAGGGAGAGAGGGAGGGGGGCCTGACAACAGAGATGGGGGGTGGTATCTGGGTCACACACACACAGACACACACACTCTCTCTCTCTCACAGTCAATGTCTTTCTCTCTCTCACTCTCACACACTCTATATCTCACACTGTATTTATGTGTCACACAGGCACTCACACACTCTCTTGGTCTCATACACTCAGTCTCACAGAGAGTCTACTACTACTACTACTACTATTTAGCATTTCTATAGCGCTACAAGGCATACGCAGCGCTGCAGTCTGTGTCTCACACACACTCTCTCTCTCGCACACACTGTATCTGTGTGAAACACACTCTCTCTCTCTCACACACACTGAGGCATATTTTCAAAGCACTTAGACTTCCAAAGTTCCATAGAAACCTATGGAACTTTGGAAGGCTAAGTGCTTTGAAAATATGCCTCACTGTGTCTCACATACGCACTTGCACACACTCTCATTCTCACACCAGGGGCGTAACACCCAGGCCCACCCAGTTTTGTTTCAGGCCCACCCAGCAGTGGAGGCAGCGGAGCGGAGGGAGCAGGCTGAGCTCCGATCCCGCATCTGCCTCCCCAGCCCGCCACTGCCCCGCCGCCGCACCTTTAAATATTACAGTTTTGCTGGAGTCGCGGGCAGCCGGCATTGAAGACATCGGCAGGCTTACGCCGGTTCCAGCAGCCTTCCCTTCCCTCGTTGCAAGTCGGATGATGGCTCCGCCCTCTTCTGACGTATTTCCTGTTTCTACGAGGGCGGAGCCATCATCCGACTTGCAACGAGGGAAGGGAAGGCTGCTGGAACCGGCGTAAGCCTGCCGATGTCTTCAATGGCTGCTGCCCGCGATTCCAGCAAAACTATAATATTTAAAGGTACGGTGGGGGGGGGGGGCAGGAAGGAAACAGGGCAGACGGGAGAGGAGAGGAGGGTTGCTGCACATGGTGGAAGAAGGGGAGAGGAGGGTTGCTGGATGGAGGGAAGGGGAGAGGAGGGTTGCTGGACATGGTGGAAGAAGGGGAGAGGAGGGTTGCTGGATGGAGGGAAGGGGAGAGGAGGGTTGCTGGACATGGTGGAAGAAGGGGAGAGGAGGGTTGCTGCACATGGTGGAAGAAGGGGAGAAGAGGGTTGCTGGATGGAGGGAAGGGGAGAGGAGAGTTGCTGGACATGGTGGAAGAAGGGGAGAGGAGGGTTGCTGGATGGAGGGAAGGGGAGAGGAGGGTTGCTGGACATGGTGGAAGAAGGGGAGAGGAGGGTTGCTGGATGGAGGGAAGGGGAGAGGATGGTTGCTGGACATGGTGGAAGAAGGGGAGAGGAGGGTTGCTGCACATGGTGGAAGGGGAGAGGAGGGTTGCTGGATGGAGGGAAGGGGAGAGGAGGGTTGCTGGACATGGTGGAAGAAGGGGAGAGGAGGGTTGCTGGATGGAGGGAAGGGGAGAGGAGGGTTGCTGGACATGGATGGATGAGAGGGAAGGGAGAGAGAAGAAATGCTGGACATGGATGGAGGGGATGGAAGAATGAGGAAGGAGATGAGATGAGGGAAAAGGAAGAGAGGAGAAAAACTGCACATGGATGAAGAAAATAGGCAGAAGCTGGATCCACTAGACAGTCAAGTCTGCAGAGGACCCAGCTTTTACTTATGGATATAGAGCAAGAAATGAAGAAGAAAGGAGGAAAGTAAAGAAATAAATGGAAAGGAAGCCCTGGAAACGGAGTTAAGAGGACAGATAGCAGCAGAATCGGATACTGGGCCAGCATGATCAGAAAAACAGTCACCAGACAACAAAGGTAGAAAAAAATCATTTTATTTTCATTATAGTGTTTGGAATATGTCCACTTTGAGAATCAGGTGCTCAACATTAAAAGTTTATATTTATTTACTTATTTATGGCATTTTATCCCACATTAAACATGAATTAAATTGGAACCTGGGATCATTTAATTTTTTTTCCCTGGAGACAGTAATGCATTGCCCCCCCCCCCCCCCCCAGGCTCTCTCCACGGCTATAGCCAGCTCTGCAATTTTGAGGGGAGGTGGATGGGGGGGGGGGGAGGTGGACCGGCGCAGAGGTGGACCGGGGAGAGAGCCTGTTGTTAAACATTTACCAGCACACCACTGTCTAGTGCCCACCCATCCAACCTGTTGGCCCACCCAAAAATTGACTTCTGGCTACGCCACTGTCTCACACACACACTCTCTCTCACACAGACACACTCGCACCCAGACTCACTCTCTGTCACACACACACACTCGCACATTCACTCTATCTCTCACACACAGTCACTCTCACATACACTCTCTCAAACATACACACTCCGAGGAAAACCTTGCTAGCGCCCGTTTCATTTGTGTCAGAAACGGGCCTTTTTTTACTAGTCATTTTATAAGTTATTTCTTTCTGCACCACTTTATACTCATATTCAGTGGTTCCATTCATTTAAAGCGCTACACTCATTTTATACATGGATAAAGTGGTGGAATTGCCTTTTAGTCTATTTAAAGCATGGAAACAGATGTTTAAAAACAAAAATAATAAAGCGATACTTTGTTTTTAAATCAAACAATCCATATAAGTAACTTTGTCACCATTCATGCACATAAATTAGTTGGCTTAAATTATATTCAAAGCAGCTTAATTTCATGATGTATAACCTATGCTGGTCCCTAGTCTGCCCTTAACTACCATCAGCGCAAATTAAATAAGTAATTAATTAATTCCCGGTGCACTAACACTTACGACTTTGGTGGCACACTGCACCACGCAACAAGTTTTCCCAACCCTCGCTTCAGCCGCACTTGCGTTCTCTGCCTAAGATCATGCAAGAACTAACGACCGCGGCGCCCGTACATATTGGGCACGTGGACATCGCTACACGCATGCGTCAGCAGATCAGATGCTCTCTGGCACGTGGATCATGTGTCAGTGTGCCCTTGGTCATAAATCTCCTTAGCAGTGTTGCCAGGTGGGCGGTTTTCCGCGACCCGCCGCGGGAAATTTTTGCCTGTGGCGGGTTGCGGTTTTTTGGGCTGCTTTTTGGTCTTTTGGGCGGTTTTTTGGGCGGTTTTCGGCCGTGGGGGGCGGGGTTAGTGATGTTGTGGGCGGGGCCGATGACAGGGGCGGGGCTGATGACAGGGGAGGCGGGGCCGATGACGGCGGGGTTGATGACGGCGGGGGCGGGGTTGATGACAGCGGGGGTGTCAGGGGCGGGGTTTGAGTTTGGGCGGGTTTTGGGCTGGTTTGGGTGGGAAAAAAAATTTCCACCTGGCAACCCTGCTTAGTATAAGCAGTGTTGCCAGGTGGGCGGTTTTACCGCCCAATTGGGCGGTTTTCCGCGACCCGCCGCGGGAAATTTTTGCCCGCGGCGGGTTGCGGTTTTTTGGGCGGTTTTTTAGGCTTCCGGGCGGCTTTTTGGGCGGCTTTTTGATTTTTTTCGGCCGCGGGGGGCGGGGTTAGTGACGTTTTTGGCCGGGGTTAGTGACGTTTTGGGCGGGGCCGATGACGTGGGAGGCGGGGCCGATGACGTGGGAGGCGGGGCCGATGACGGGGAGGCGGGGCTGATGACGGGGAGGCGGGCCCGATGACGTGGGAGGCGGGGCTGATGACGGGGAGGCGGGCCCGATGACGTGGGAGGCGGGGCCGGTGACGGCGGGGGCGGGGCCGGTGACGCGGGGGGTGGGGGTTTGTCAGGGGCGGGGTTTGTGTTTGGGCGGGTTTTGGGCTGGTTTCTGGCCCGGATTGGGCTGGAAAAAAAAATTCTACCTGGCAACCCTGAGTATAAGCTTTCCTGTATCAGCCCTGGCATAAAGCAAGTGTGGTTGTGCAAAATATATCACAAGGAACAAGCTCTTAATTGTACAGCGCTGCGTAACCCTAGTAGCGCTCTAGAAATGTTAAATAGTAGTAGTAGTAGTTTTTGATTACAATCACATCAGCACCCTGTATTAATGAGTTTCAAGCGCAGGTACGCTATGAGAATACACTCAAATTTTGCATAAGATAGTCTGACCACACCCACAATTTCTTCTTAAGGTGGTTTTCTCCATTTTATTTAAATGAGTCCATAATTCTTCCAATAGTCTGTCCACCTGTCCATACTGATGCTAACCAGCCTCGACTGCATACTCCAGATTGTGCGCGAGGCGAGCACTTACCATTTAACTCACATAACATGCCCCGGCCGCCCATCCCTGTTATTTCTTGTACGGGAGCGGCATCTGCCTCAACCGGTCACAAAACGTACTTTGTCGCAACTCGCAATGGATAGCGGTTTCTAAACTTTCTATCTTTTTTTCTATTATGAAAATGCAGATTTCGGACATGCTACTACGCTCTCTTTTCAGATAACTTCCTGTTTCCGGCGAGGCGGGATGTAGAGGGAGGGAGTTAAAAAAACTTAGTTGTGCGATGTGTATAGTAGTGTATCATAGGGGACGGGGAACCGGAGAAGGAAAAGGCTGTGTGATTGTTAGTGGGCGACCTCAGGTATGAGCTTGATGATGGGGAAGGGGAGGGAGAGGTGCTGTATCGTGGATAAGGAGGAGAGTGGGAGAGATGGCAGATCATGGGGAGGGGAGACTGGATCCCCGATCCCGTGTGGGGAGGGGTGCTCGGAGTGTGAGTACAATCGAATGCGTGTGACTTGGTATCTTTGGGGTAGTGTTAACAAATGATTTAATGTAGTGCATAAAGTGACAGGAAGGAGCCTCACCCTGTTCCACGATACACTGGAGATTATTTCAGGCTCTCGAATGCACTGCTAAATGTTCCAGTCCTTGGGGCTGATTCCTGCAAGACAGCTCTGCTTCATCTGTTTATAGGGGAATGGGGTACCTGTGTGGGACGGTGTAAAAGCCAGATCTGCGGGATCCTCGGGATCCCCCAGTGTTCCCCGAGCTTCTTAATTGTTGAAATACTGTTGCAATATGCAACATAACATTGCTCGGGCCAGGGCCCTCATGGCTGGCACACCCTATTCTATTATATATGCGGGTTTGTTTGTTTAGTTTTGTTTTTTTTCTTTCTTCTTCATCTTTTCTTTCAAGTGTACAGCGCTGCGTACGTTGTCTAGTAGCGCTATAGAAATGATAACTAGTAGTAGTTCTTTGCCAGTGTCTCACTGCCTGTAGGACTTAAATGTGGCTATCGTGTATTAACGGGGTCTCCTGTGGGATTGCTCCGTGTTGTCCAGCAGCAACTCCCCGCTCAGGTTAATACCTTATACCCATTTTCCAACCCATTCCACTGCGTAATTACACCAGAAAAACCACAGGGCTAGCCTAACAGTTATGCGAATTAGGCAGTCATCCAAGGCAGCAATGAGCAGCTGCAGTCAAAGCAAGAAATATTCTGACAATTGCACAAACTCAGTGAATCCTCGGTAAAGTATGAACCCTTTAGCCATATCCTTCTTGTAAGGGTATAATGCTGAAGTGATCATAAATTGTTGAGGGGGTTTGAATGGGAACTTTAGACTTGGGGAGGAGCTAGCAGAGACGTGGACCGGAGGGAACAGACCTTGGGTGGAGACTTAGGAGGGCAGGGATTAGAACCCCACAACCAGTTGGATTTTCAGGATACCCACAATGACTACGCATGAGAAAAAATGCACATGATAGAAGCTGTGCATGATAGTTATTGTAGGTAATGTATTCTGAAACCCTGACTGGCTGTGGGGTCCCCCAGACAGGTATATGACACTCTGGATTAGGGACCTGGGTGAAGGCCAGTGAGGAAACTGGTAAAAAAGAGAAATAGGCCAATATAAATGATCAGGCAACAAAGGTAGAAAAAAAAAAGCATTTTATCTTCATTTTAGTGTTAAAAGTATGTAAACTTTGGACAATTGTTTTTATGTTGCAAAACACAAAAGGAAATGTTATCCCTGAGATATATTTTCTTTAAAAATGTTAGTCTGTGCACATATTCTAAAATTATGCACACGTGGAAGACAGTTATTTTAACAGTGCCCCTATATTTAGCCTCCTGTTCTATAAATGAATAGAATACTAACCTAACAGGTGTACTTTGAAGAGACCCAGAATAGCACTTTTCAATAGTTGGTCCCAAAGAATGGACTCAGCTCCCATCACATATCTGCACTGACTGACACAGCCTACCTTTAAAATGTACCTGACAGCTTATTTATTTTTGTCAGCATATGGACTTCCATAACACTGTTTTTAGGTACATGCAAGGCTGATCAGGAATTTTGGAGATAGGCGCAGGATATATTCAGTTAAGTCCTGCAGGTGATTTTTCTTGTAGCAGGATACTGAATTCTGATTTGGCAGTGCTGTTTGTTACTGGAAATGGGATCAATAATTATTTGCTCACCCATGTCTTATTTTGATGGTATTATACAGTGTTGATTCTGTTTGGTAACTTTGTAATTCTAGGTGCTTTGCAAATACACCTCCACATATGTTATATTTTGTAATCCACCTTGACCATAAAGCAAAACAACACTGCATCACTCACTTGTCCAACATTGTCCTCAGCATAATGTTTCTACTTATCCACTGTTATAAACTATACCAAAAAGGACTTACAAAATCAGATTGGCGAAGCAAGTCTTAATTAATTTATTGTCAAAAATAAGAAATACACTCTTGCAAGAATGGGTGTCTCTGAAAGCAAGTAGGCACACCCAGTCCTTAATGTTTACAGGTTATATACCCTTTATTTCTCTGGTTACATTAGATGTCTGCCCCTGATATTGATCACATTTACCCCGTCACTGCATCATTGCTAATTATCATATAACAATTAACAATCCCTTTTAAAAATTTTCCATTGACCAAGCCTGAGCCTCTATCCATTGTTAGCTCTTCTGCTCAGTTTGCATTTTCTTATCTTCAGACCTTGAGAGCTCTGCCTTAGCAATTTCGCACATGGCATGGTCTTCCCCCAACTCCCCCTTACTTCTTTTTCCTTTGTCTATAGTTCTTGCAGATGGTCAATGAGGAGGAGGTGTTTTTAAGACCCAGCATTAAAACTGCTTAGTTATTTAATTTCAAGACAAAAATTCTTGATTTAGGGCTCCTTTTACAAAATGTTGCTACTGATTAGTTGCACTGCGTGTGAAGAAGCTCATGGGAATTGAATGGGTTTCTTCATATTTAATGTAGGCTAATCTGTGAAAGGAGCCCTTAGGTTGTTGAGCAACTGAGGTCTTTTCCTCCTACCTCTTAGCATATATCATTTCAGACTCATTATTAAAGTCTAGCACTTTCACAGTGAGTAAGTGATTAGTTCTACACGTAAGTGGGTAGCCAGATTTTGGAATTAGTTTTGAACCTAGGAACAGGCCACATACTGACGCCTCCCCCTCAGACACCCCTTCTGCTATTTATGTTGCCCCCCCCCTCCGAAGCCTCCTACCCACCAACTTTCCCATCCGAAATAGAACAACAGCTTCTCCTCTCCCAAACTGCCTTCAATCGCAGTATTAAACATTATAACATCCCGCGGCCTATGTACCGGAGTGTATCAGGACATGTTGAACCGTTGACAATGCCGCATGACTTTGTAAACGGGGGGGGAGATATCACATGATCACACTAAGAGTGAATTCTGTACTTCGTATTTTTAAAAAGCACTATTCCGTGAGCCACACTTAATGTTAGATGCAGTTATAGAATAGCGCTTACGCCCAGGATTCGCGCCTAACTTTAGGCACAGCCATTTGCACCAACTGAAACGTGGTGCAAACGTATGTGTCTACATTAGGCACATTTCCCCATTATTCTATAAGAACACGTGTAAATGTAGAGGAATGCCCTATCCCACCCACGATCCTCCTATTTCTGTGCCCCTTTTTTCTACTCACATGTAAAATTTAGGCACAGACCCCCATGACTAAATTTGCCAATGCAAGTTCCAATTAAATCTAATTAGTGCCAATAGCTTGTTTAAAAAGCCAATTATTGGCACATGCAATTTTTGGCAACTTTTACATGCTAATATGTATGTATTGGAACAGATTCAGCACAAAGTCCCTGAAGAGGCCTTAAAGGTGAGTAGCAGCAAGCTACGTGTTCTGGGAAGACATTGTTTTCAAAAAGGGGATAGTGCTGGGCATACTTATAGGGTCTGTGCCAGAGCCGGAGGTGGGAGGCGGGGATAGTGCTGGGCAGACTTATACGGTCTGTGCCCTGAAAAAGACAGGAACAAATCAAGGTAAGGTATACACAAAAAGTAGCACATATGAGTTTATTTTGTTGGGCAGACTGGATGGACCGTGCAGGTCTTTTTCTGCCATCATCTACTATGTTACTATGTTCTTAACAAACAAAAGTGTCCTTAGCCAGAGGCTTCTTGAAGTGGCAGCCTTGGTTTCATTCAGTCCTGCAACAGAGAATAAGCCGGCACTGGTGCTTTATTGTGCTTAGTGAGCCTAACTAGACTACGGTTAACTAGCACATAGTATGCGCAGGCCAAAAGCCCATGAGTTCAAAACAAGAAGAAAAAAAAAATCCAGCCACAGTCTGGCTCACATTATGCAAGTAAGGCATGTGATGTTGTCCAGTCTTACATAAGTATTGCCATACTAGAAAAGACCAAAGGTCCATCAAGCCCAGCATCCTGTTTCCAACAGTGGCCAATCCAGGTCACAGATACCCGGCAAGATCGCAAACTCTGTTCCATGGCACACCGGGGCACTGCAGCAAAATCTCAGGGGTGTTGTGGTATATTTTCTCCACCTCCCTCCCACTGCCACCCAAGCTGCTCCTACTACTTCTCTAGATGAGCAGCAGCAATGGCAAAACAAGCAGCAGCCACCACGGGGCTTTTGCAGCAGACTTTGATCCTGGGGAACTGGGTTCGATTCCCATTGTAGCTCCTTGTGACTGTGGGCAAGTCACTTAACCCTCCATTGCCCCAGGTACAAAATAAGTACCTTTATATATGTAAACTGCTTTGAATGTAGTTGCAAAATACCACAGAAAGGTGGTATATCAAGTCCCAATTCCCTTTCCCTTTCCCCCTTTCGTGTGGCTGATGGTCCTGCTCCCTCGGATGCCACTTCTGTTCCAGGGCACAGCTGGCAGCCGCATGAATGAAGAATCCTGCCTCACGGTGGCTGTAGCTTGCTTTGCTGCTGTTGGTCTAGAGAAGCAGCAGCAGGGATGGGGTTGTGTGGGGGGGGGGAGGAGGAGGCAGACACTGAATTGGGGAGAAACAGAGCAGGGGCTTAGGCTGAATGGAAGGGGGAGAGAGGGCAGAAGTTGGGTAGAGGGGGCAGAGGGGATGGAAGTGGGGAGAGAGGAAGGGGAGATGGTTGATGGAAAGAGGAGAAGAGAAGAAGGGCAGATGCTTGAAGGAAAGGGAGGAGAGAAGAAGGGCAGATGCTTGAAGGAAAGGGAGGAGAGAAGAAGGGCAGATGCTTGAAGGAAAGGGAGGAGAGAAGAAGGGCAGATGCTTGATGGAAAGGGGGGCGAGAAGGAGGGCAAACTCTTGATGGAAAGGGGCAGAGAAGGAGGGCAGACGCCGGATGGAAAGGGGGCAGACGCTTGATGGAAAGGGACAGAGAAGGAGTGCAGACGCTTGATGGAAAGGGGAGAGAAGGAGGGCAGATGCGGGATGGAAAGGGAGGAGAGAAGGAGGGCAGACGCGGGATGGAAAGGGGGGAGAGAATGAGGGCAGACGCCGGATGGAAAGGGGGGCAGAGAAGGATGGCAGACGTGTGATGGAAAGGGACAGAGAAGGAGGGCAAACTCTTGATGGAAAGGGGGCAGAGAAGGATGGCAGACGTGTGATGGAAAGGGGCAGAGAAGGAGGGCAGATGCTTGATGGAAAGGGGGCAGAGAAGGATGGCAGACGTGTGATGGAAAGGGACAGAGAAGGAGGGCAGACGCTTGATGGAAAGGGGGCAGAGAAGGATGGCAGACGTGTGATGGAAAGGGGCAGAGAAGGAGGGCAAACTCTTGATGGAAAGGGGGCAGAGAAGGAGGGCAGATGCTTGATGGAAAGGGGGGGAGAGAAGGAGGGCAGATGCTTGATGGAAAGGGGGGGAGAGAAGGAGGGCAGGCGCGTGATGGAAAGAAGGAGGGCAGACGCTTGATGGAAGGGGGCAGAGAAGGAGGGCAGATGCTTGATGGAAAGGGGGGGAGAGAAGGAGGGCAGATGCTTGATGGAAAGGGGGGGAGAGAAGGAGGGCAGGCGCGTGATGGAAAGAAGGAGGGCAGACGCTTGATGGAAGGGGGCAGAGAAGGAGGGCAGATGCTTGATGGAAAGGGGGCAGAGAAGGAGGGCAGATGCTTGATGGAAAGGGGGGGGAGAGAAGGAGGGCAGGCGCGTGATGGAAAGAAGGAGGGCAGACGCTTGATGGAAAGGGGCAGAGAAGGAGGGCAGACGCCGGATGGAAAGGGGGCAGACGCTTGATGGAAGGGGGCAGAGAAGAAGGGCAGACGCTTGATGGAAAGGGGGCAGAGAAGGAGGGCAGATGCTGGATGGAAACGGGGGCAGAGAAGGGCAGACGCTGGATGGAAATGGGGGCAGAGAAGGAGGGCAGATGCTTGATGGAAAGGGGGGGAGAGAAGGAGGGCAGATGCTTGATGGAAAGGGGGGGGAGAGAAGGAGGGCAGATGCTTGATGGAAAGGGGGGGAGAGAAGGAGGGCAGGCGCGTGATGGAAAGAAGGAGGGCAGACGCTTGATGGAAAGGGGCAGAGAAGGAGGGCAGACGCCGGATGGAAAGGGGGCAGACGCTTGATGGAAAGGGGGGCAGAGAAGAAGGGCAGACGCTTGATGGAAAGAAGGATGGCAGACGTGTGATGGAAAGGGGCAGAGAAGGAGGGCAAACTCTTGATGGAAAGGGGGCAGAGAAGGAGGGCAGATGCTTGATGGAAAGGGGGGGAGAGAAGGAGGGCAGGCGCGTGATGGAAAGAAGGAGGGCAGACGCTTGATGGAAAGGGGCAGAGAAGGAGGGCAGACGCCGGATGGAAAGGGGGCAGACGCTTGATGGAAAGGGGGCAGAGAAGAAGGGCAGACGCTTGATGGAAAGAAGGATGGCAGACGCTTGATGGAAGGGGGCAGAGAAGGAGGGCAGATGCTTGATGGAAAGGGGGCAGAGAAGGAGGGCAGATGCTTGATGGAAAGGGGGGGAGAGAAGGAGGGCAGGCGCGTGATGGAAAGAAGGAGGGCAGACGCTTGATGGAAAGGGGCAGAGAAGGAGGGCAGACGCCGGATGGAAAGGGGGCAGACGCTTGATGGAAAGGGGGCAGAGAAGAAGGGCAGACGCTTGATGGAAAGGGGGCAGAGAAGGAGGGCAGATGCTGGATGGAAACGGGGGCAGAGAAGGGCAGACGCTGGATGGAAATGGGGGCAGAGAAGGAGGGCAGACGCTGGATGGAAAGGGGAGAGAAGGAGGGCAGATGCTTGATGGAAAGGGGGAGAGAAGGAGGGCAAACTTGATGGAAAGGGGAGAGAAGGAGGGCAGATGCGGGATGGAAAGGGAGGAGAGAAGGAGGGCAGACGCGGGATGGAAAGGGGGGAGAGAATGAGGGCAGACGCCGGATGGAAAGGGGGCAGAGAAGGATGGCAGACGTGTGATGGAAAGGGGGCAGAGAAGAAGGGCAGATGCTTGATGGAAAGGGGGGGAGAGAAGGAGGGCAGGCGCGTGATGGAAAGAAGGAGGGCAGATGCTTGATGGAAAGGGGCAGAGAAGGAGGGCAGACGCCGGATGGAAAGGGGGCAGACGCTTGATGGAAAGGGGGCAGAGAAGAAGGGCAGACGCTTGATGGAAAGGGGGCAGAGAAGGAGGGCAGATGCTGGATGGAAACGGGGGCAGAGAAGGGCAGACGCTGGATGGAAACGGGGGCAGAGAAGGGCAGACGCTGGATGGAAATGGGGGCAGAGAAGGAGGGCAGACGCTGGATGGAAAGGGGAGAGAAGGAGGGCAGATGCTTGATGGAAAGGGGGAGAGAAGGAGGGCAAACTTGATGGAAAGGGGAGAGAAGGAGGGCAGATGCGGGATGGAAAGGGAGGAGAGAAGGAGGGCAGATGCGGGATGGAAAGGGGGGAGAGAATGAGGGCAGACGCCGGATGGAAAGGGGGCAGAGAAGGATGGCAGACGTGTGATGGAAAGGGACAGAGAAGGAGTGCAGACGCTTGATGGAAAGGGGGCAGAGAAGGATGGCAGACGTGTGATGGAAAGGGACAGAGAAGGAGGGCAAACTCTTGATGGAAAGGGGGCAGAGAAGGATGGCAGACGTGTGATGGAAAGGGGCAGAGAAGGAGGGCAAACTCTTGATGGAAAGGGGGCAGAGAAGGAGGGCAGGCGCGTGATGGAAAGAAGGAGGGCAGACGCTTGATGGAAAGGGGCAGAGAAGGAGGGCAGACGCCGGATGGAAAGGGGGCAGACGCTTGATGGAAAGGGGGCAGAGAAGAAGGGCAGACGCTTGATGGAAAGGGGGCAGAGAAGGAGGGCAGATGCTGGATGGAAACGGGGGCAGAGAAGGGCAGACGCTGGATGGAAATGGGGGCAGAGAAGGAGGGCAGACGCTGGATGGAAAGGGGAGAGAAGGAGGGCAGATGCTTGATGGAAAGGGGGAGAGAAGGAGGGCAAACTTGATGGAAAGGGGAGAGAAGGAGGGCAGATGCGGGATGGAAAGGGAGGAGAGAAGGAGGGCAGACGCGGGATGGAAAGGGGGGAGAGAATGAGGGCAGACGCGGGATGGAAAGGGGGCAGAGAAGGATGGCAGACGTGTGATGGAAAGGGGGCAGAGAAGAAGGGCAGATGCTTGATGGAAAGGGGGGGAGAGAAGGAGGGCAGGCGCGTGATGGAAAGAAGGAGGGCAGACGCTTGATGGAAAGGGGCAGAGAAGGAGGGCAAACTCTTGATGGAAAGGGGGCAGAGAAGGAGGGCAGATGCTTGATGGAAAGGGGGGGAGAGAAGGAGGGCAGATGCTTGATGGAAAGGGGGGGAGAGAAGGAGGGCAGGCGCGTGATGGAAAGAAGGAGGGCAGACGCTTGATGGAAGGGGGCAGAGAAGGAGGGCAGATGCTTGATGGAAAGGGGGGGAGAGAAGGAGGGCAGGCGCGTGATGGAAAGAAGGAGGGCAGACGCTTGATGGAAAGGGGCAGAGAAGGAGGGCAGACGCCGGATGGAAAGGGGGCAGACGCTTGATGGAAAGGGGGCAGAGAAGGAGGGCAGACGCCGGATGGAAAGGGGGCAGACGCTTGATGGAAAGGGGGCAGAGAAGAAGGGCAGACGCTTGATGGAAAGGGGGCAGAGAAGGAGGGCAGATGCTGGATGGAAACGGGGGCAGAGAAGGGCAGACGCTGGATGGAAATGGGGGCAGAGAAGGAGGGCAGACGCTGGATGGAAAGGGGAGAGAAGGAGGGCAGATGCTTGATGGAAAGGGGGAGAGAAGGAGGGCAAACTTGATGGAAAGGGGAGAGAAGGAGGGCAGATGCGGGATGGAAAGGGAGGAGAGAAGGAGGGCAGACGCGGGATGGAAAGGGGGGAGAGAATGAGGGCAGACGCCGGATGGAAAGGGGGCAGAGAAGGATGGCAGACGTGTGATGGAAAGGGGGCAGAGAAGAAGGGCAGATGCTTGATGGAAAGGGGGGGAGAGAAGGAGGGCAGGCGCGTGATGGAAAGAAGGAGGGCAGACGCTTGATGGAAAGGGGCAGAGAAGGAGGGCAAACTCTTGATGGAAAGGGGGCAGAGAAGGAGGGCAGATGCTTGATGGAAAGGGGGGGGAGAGAAGGAGGGCAGATGCTTGATGGAAAGGGGGGGAGAGAAGGAGGGCAGGTGCTTGATGGAAAGGGGGCAGAGAAGGAGGGCAGATGCTTGATGGAAAGGGGGGGAGAGAAGGAGGGCAGATGCTTGATGGAAAGGGGGGGAGAGAAGGAGGGCAGGCGCGTGATGGAAAGAAGGAGGGCAGACGCTTGATGGAAGGGGGCAGAGAAGGAGGGCAGATGCTTGATGGAAAGGGGGCAGAGAAGGAGGGCAGATGCTTGATGGAAAGGGGGGGAGAGAAGGAGGGCAGGCGCGTGATGGAAAGAAGGAGGGCAGACGCTTGATGGAAAGGGGCAGAGAAGGAGGGCAGACGCCGGATGGAAAGGGGGCAGACGCTTGATGGAAAGGGGGCAGAGAAGAAGGGCAGACGCTTGATGGAAAGGGGGCAGAGAAGGAGGGCAGATGCTGGATGGAAACGGGGGCAGAGAAGGGCAGACGCTGGATGGAAATGGGGGCAGAGAAGGAGGGCAGACGCTGGATGGAAAGGGGAGAGAAGGAGGGCAGATGCTTGATGGAAAGGGGGAGAGAAGGAGGGCAAACTTGATGGAAAGGGGAGAGAAGGAGGGCAGATGCGGGATGGAAAGGGAGGAGAGAAGGAGGGCAGACGCGGGATGGAAAGGGGGGAGAGAAGGAGGGCAGACGCCGGATGGAAAGGGGGCAGAGAAGGATGGCAGACGTGTGATGGAAAGGGGGCAGAGAAGAAGGGCAGATGCTTGATGGAAAGGGGGGGAGAGAAGGAGGGCAGGCGCGTGATGGAAAGAAGGAGGGCAGACGCTTGATGGAAAGGGGCAGAGAAGGAGGGCAGACGCCGGATGGAAAGGGGGCAGACGCTTGATGGAAAGGGGGCAGAGAAGGAGGGCAGACGCTTGATGGAAAGGGGGCAGAGAAGGAGGGCAGATGCTGGATGGAAACGGGGGCAGAGAAGGGCAGACGCTGGATGGAAACGGGGGCAGAGAAGGGCAGACGCTGGATGGAAATGGGGGCAGAGAAGGAGGGCAGACGCTGGATGGAAAGGGGAGAGAAGGAGGGCAGATGCTTGATGGAAAGGGGGAGAGAAGGAGGGCAAACTTGATGGAAAGGGGAGAGAAGGAGGGCAGATGCGGGATGGAAAGGGAGGAGAGAAGGAGGGCAGACGCGGGATGGAAAGGGGGGAGAGAATGAGGGCAGACGCCGGATGGAAAGGGGGCAGAGAAGGATGGCAGACGTGTGATGGAAAGGGACAGAGAAGGAGGGCAAACTCTTGATGGAAAGGGGCAGAGAAGGAGGGCAGACGCTTGATGGAAAGGGGGCAGAGAAGGATGGCAGACGTGTGATGGAAAGGGACAGAGAAGGAGGGCAAACTCTTGATGGAAAGGGGGCAGAGAAGGATGGCAGACGTGTGATGGAAAGGGACAGAGAAGGAGGGCAAACTCTTGATGGAAAGGGGCAGAGAAGGAGGGCAGACGCCGGATGGAAAGGGGGCAGACGCTTGATGGAAAGGGGGCAGAGAAGGATGGCAGACGTGTGATGGAAAGGGACAGAGAAGGAGGGCAAACTCTTGATGGAAAGGGGGCAGAGAAGGATGGCAGACGTGTGATGGAAAGGGGCAGAGAAGGAGGGCAGATGCTTGATGGAAAGGGGGGAGAGAAGGAGGGCAGGCGCGTGATGGAAAGAAGGAGGGCAGACGCTTGATGGAAAGGGGCAGAGAAGGAGGGCAGACGCCGGATGGAAAGGGGGCAGACGCTTGATGGAAAGGGGGCAGAGAAGAAGGGCAGACGCTTGATGGAAAGGGGGCAGAGAAGGAGGGCAGATGCTTGATGGAAAGGGGGGAGAGAAGGAGGGCAGGCGCGTGATGGAAAGAAGGAGGGCAGACGCTTGATGGAAAGGGGCAGAGAAGGAGGGCAGACGCCGGATGGAAAGGGGGCAGACGCTTGATGGAAAGGGGGCAGAGAAGAAGGGCAGACGCTTGATGGAAAGGGGGCAGAGAAGAAGGGCAGATGCTTGATGGAAAGGGGGGAGAGAAGGAGGGCAGGCGCGTGATGGAAAGAAGGAGGGCAGATGCTTGATGGAAAGGGGCAGAGAAGGAGGGCAGACGCCGGATGGAAAGGGGGCAGACGCTTGATGGAAAGGGGGCAGAGAAGGAGGGCAGACGCTTGATGGAAAGGGGGCAGAGAAGGAGGGCAGATGCTGGATGGAAACGGGGGCAGAGAAGGGCAGACGCTGGATGGAAATGGGGGCAGAGAAGGAGGGCAGACGCTGGATGGAAAGGGGAGAGAAGGAGGGCAGATGCTTGATGGAAAGGGGGAGAGAAGGAGGGCAAACTTGATGGAAAGGGGAGAGAAGGAGGGCAGATGCGGGATGGAAAGGGAGGAGAGAAGGAGGGCAGGCGCGTGATGGAAAGAAGGAGGGCAGACGCTTGATGGAAAGGGGCAGAGAAGGAGGGCAGATGCTGGATGGAAACGGGGGCAGAGAAGAAGGGCAGACGCTTGATGGAAAGGGGGCAGAGAAGGAGGGCAGATGCGGGATGGAAAGGGAGGAGAGAAGGAGGGCAGACGCGGGATGGAAAGGGGGGAGAGAATGAGGGCAGACGCCGGATGGAAAGGGGGCAGAGAAGGATGGCAGACGTGTGATGGAAAGGGACAGAGAAGGAGGGCAAACTCTTGATGGAAAGGGGGCAGAGAAGGAGGGCAGATGCTTGATGGAAAGGGGGGGAGAGAAGGAGGGCAGGCGCGTGATGGAAAGAAGGAGGGCAGACGCTTGATGGAAAGGGGCAGAGAAGGAGGGCAGACGCCGGATGGAAACGGGGGCAGAGAAGGGCAGACGCTGGATGGAAATGGGGGCAGAGAAGGAGGGCAGACGCTGGATGGAAAGGGGAGAGAAGGAGGGCAGATGCTTGATGGAAAGGGGGAGAGAAGGAGGGCAAACTTGATGGAAAGGGGAGAGAAGGAGGGCAGATGCTTGATGGAAAGGGGGGGAGAGAAGGAGGGCAGGCGCGTGATGGAAAGAAAGGGGGCAGACGCTTGATGGAAAGGGGGCAGAGAAGGATGGCAGACGTGTGATGGAAAGGGACAGAGAAGGAGGGCAGATGCTTGATGGAAAGGGGGGAGAGAAGGAGGGCAGGCGCGTGATGGAAAGGGGGCAGAGAAGGAGGGCAGATGCTGGATGGAAACGGGGGCAGAGAAGGGCAGACGCTGGATGGAAATGGGGGCAGAGAAGGAGGGCAGACGCTGGATGGAAAGGGGAGAGAAGGAGGGCAGATGCTTGATGGAAAGGGGGAGAGAAGGAGGGCAAACTTGATGGAAAGGGGAGAGAAGGAGGGCAGATGCGGGATGGAAAGGGAGGAGAGAAGGAGGGCAGACGCGGGATGGAAAGGGGGGAGAGAATGAGGGCAGACGCCGGATGGAAAGGGGGCAGAGAAGGATGGCAGACGTGTGATGGAAAGGGACAGAGAAGGAGGGCAGACGCTTGATGGAAAGGGGGCAGAGAAGGAGGGCAGATGCTGGATGGAAACGGGGGCAGAGAAGGGCAGACGCTGGATGGAAATGGGGGCAGAGAAGGAGGGCAGACGCTGGATGGAAAGGGGAGAGAAGGAGGGCAGATGCTTGATGGAAAGGGGGAGAGAAGGAGGGCAAACTTGATGGAAAGGGGAGAGAAGGAGGGCAGATGCGGGATGGAAAGGGAGGAGAGAAGGAGGGCAGATGCTGGATGGAAACGGGGGCAGAGAAGGGCAGACGCTGGATGGAAATGGGGGCAGAGAAGGAGGGCAGACGCTGGATGGAAAGGGGAGAGAAGGAGGGCAGATGCTTGATGGAAAGGGGGAGAGAAGGAGGGCAAACTTGATGGAAAGGGGAGAGAAGGAGGGCAGATGCGGGATGGAAAGGGAGGAGAGAAGGAGGGCAGACGCGGGATGGAAAGGGGGGAGAGAAGGAGGGCAGACGCCGGATGGAAAGGGGGCAGAGAAGGATGGCAGACGTGTGATGGAAAGGGACAGAGAAGGAGTGCAGACGTGTGATGGAAAGGGGGAGAGAAGGAGGGCAAACTTGATGGAAAGGGGAGAGAAGGAGGGCAGATGCGGGATGGAAAGGGAGGAGAGAAGGAGGGCAGATGCGGGATGGAAAGGGGGGAGAGAATGAGGGCAGACGCCGGATGGAAAGGGGGCAGAGAAGGATGGCAGACGTGTGATGGAAAGGGGGCAGAGAAGGATGGCAGACGTGTGATGGAAAGGGACAGAGAAGGAGGGCAGATGCTGGATGGAAACGGGGGCAGAGAAGAAGGGCAGACGCTTGATGGAAAGGGGGCAGAGAAGGAGGGCAGATGCTGGATGGAAACGGGGGCAGAGAAGGGCAGACGCTGGATGGAAATGGGGGCAGAGAAGGAGGGCAGACGCTGGATGGAAAGGGGAGAGAAGGAGGGCAGATGCTTGATGGAAAGGGGGAGAGAAGGAGGGCAAACTTGATGGAAAGGGGAGAGAAGGAGGGCAGATGCGGGATGGAAAGGGAGGAGAGAAGGAGGGCAGACGCGGGATGGAAAGGGGGGAGAGAATGAGGGCAGACGCCGGATGGAAAGGGGGCAGAGAAGGATGGCAGACGTGTGATGGAAAGGGGCAGAGAAGGAGGGCAAACTCTTGATGGAAAGGGGGCAGAGAAGGAGGGCAGATGCTTGATGGAAAGGGGGGGAGAGAAGGAGGGTAGATGCTTGATGGAAAGGGGGGGAGAGAAGGAGGGCAGGCGCGTGATGGAAAGAAGGAGGGCAGACGCTTGATGGAAAGGGGCAGAGAAGGAGGGCAGACGCCGGATGGAAAGGGGGCAGACGCTTGATGGAAAGGGGGCAGAGAAGAAGGGCAGACGCTTGATGGAAAGAAGGATGGCAGACGCCGGATGGAAAGGGGGGGGAGAGAAGGAGGGCAGGCGCGTGATGGAAAGAAGGAGGGCAGACGCTTGATGGAAAGGGGCAGAGAAGGAGGGCAGACGCCGGATGGAAAGGGGGCAGACGCTTGATGGAAAGGGGGCAGAGAAGAAGGGCAGACGCTTGATGGAAAGAAGGATGGCAGACGTGTGATGGAAAGGGGCAGAGAAGGAGGGCAAACTCTTGATGGAAAGGGGGCAGAGAAGGAGGGCAGATGCTTGATGGAAAGGGGGGGAGAGAAGGAGGGCAGGCGCGTGATGGAAAGAAGGAGGGCAGACGCTTGATGGAAGGGGGCAGAGAAGGAGGGCAGATGCTTGATGGAAAGGGGGCAGAGAAGGAGGGCAGATGCTTGATGGAAAGGGGGGGAGAGAAGGAGGGCAGGCGCGTGATGGAAAGAAGGAGGGCAGACGCTTGATGGAAAGGGGCAGAGAAGGAGGGCAGACGCCGGATGGAAAGGGGGCAGACGCTTGATGGAAAGGGGGCAGAGAAGGAGGGCAGACGCCGGATGGAAAGGGGGCAGACGCTTGATGGAAAGGGGGCAGAGAAGAAGGGCAGATGCTGGATGGAAACGGGGGCAGAGAAGGGCAGACGCTGGATGGAAATGGGGGCAGAGAAGGAGGGCAGACGCTGGATGGAAAGGGGAGAGAAGGAGGGCAGATGCTTGATGGAAAGGGGGAGAGAAGGAGGGCAAACTTGATGGAAAGGGGAGAGAAGGAGGGCAGATGCGGGATGGAAAGGGAGGAGAGAAGGAGGGCAGACGCGGGATGGAAAGGGGGGAGAGAATGAGGGCAGACGCCGGATGGAAAGGGGGCAGAGAAGGATGGCAGACGTGTGATGGAAAGGGGGCAGAGAAGAAGGGCAGATGCTTGATGGAAAGGGGGGGAGAGAAGGAGGGCAGGCGCGTGATGGAAAGAAGGAGGGCAGACGCTTGATGGAAAGGGGCAGAGAAGGAGGGCAGACGCCGGATGGAAAGGGGGCAGACGCTTGATGGAAAGGGGGCAGAGAAGAAGGGCAGACGCTTGATGGAAAGGGGGCAGAGAAGGAGGGCAGATGCTGGATGGAAACGGGGGCAGAGAAGGGCAGACGCTGGATGGAAACGGGGGCAGAGAAGGGCAGACGCTGGATGGAAATGGGGGCAGAGAAGGAGGGCAGACGCTGGATGGAAAGGGGAGAGAAGGAGGGCAGATGCTTGATGGAAAGGGGGAGAGAAGGAGGGCAAACTTGATGGAAAGGGGAGAGAAGGAGGGCAGATGCGGGATGGAAAGGGAGGAGAGAAGGAGGGCAGACGCGGGATGGAAAGGGGGGAGAGAATGAGGGCAGACGCCGGATGGAAAGGGGGCAGAGAAGGATGGCAGACGTGTGATGGAAAGGGACAGAGAAGGAGGGCAAACTCTTGATGGAAAGGGGCAGAGAAGGAGGGCAGACGCTTGATGGAAAGGGGGCAGAGAAGGATGGCAGACGTGTGATGGAAAGGGACAGAGAAGGAGGGCAAACTCTTGATGGAAAGGGGGCAGAGAAGGATGGCAGACGTGTGATGGAAAGGGACAGAGAAGGAGGGCAAACTCTTGATGGAAAGGGGCAGAGAAGGAGGGCAGACGCCGGATGGAAAGGGGGCAGACGCTTGATGGAAAGGGGGCAGAGAAGGATGGCAGACGTGTGATGGAAAGGGACAGAGAAGGAGGGCAAACTCTTGATGGAAAGGGGGCAGAGAAGGATGGCAGACGTGTGATGGAAAGGGGCAGAGAAGGAGGGCAGATGCTTGATGGAAAGGGGGGAGAGAAGGAGGGCAGGCGCGTGATGGAAAGAAGGAGGGCAGACGCTTGATGGAAAGGGGCAGAGAAGGAGGGCAGACGCCGGATGGAAAGGGGGCAGACGCTTGATGGAAAGGGGGCAGAGAAGAAGGGCAGACGCTTGATGGAAAGGGGGCAGAGAAGGAGGGCAGATGCTTGATGGAAAGGGGGGAGAGAAGGAGGGCAGGCGCGTGATGGAAAGAAGGAGGGCAGACGCTTGATGGAAAGGGGCAGAGAAGGAGGGCAGACGCCGGATGGAAAGGGGGCAGACGCTTGATGGAAAGGGGGCAGAGAAGAAGGGCAGACGCTTGATGGAAAGGGGGCAGAGAAGAAGGGCAGATGCTTGATGGAAAGGGGGGAGAGAAGGAGGGCAGGCGCGTGATGGAAAGAAGGAGGGCAGATGCTTGATGGAAAGGGGCAGAGAAGGAGGGCAGACGCCGGATGGAAAGGGGGCAGACGCTTGATGGAAAGGGGGCAGAGAAGAAGGGCAGACGCTTGATGGAAAGGGGGCAGAGAAGGAGGGCAGATGCTGGATGGAAACGGGGGCAGAGAAGGGCAGACGCTGGATGGAAATGGGGGCAGAGAAGGAGGGCAGACGCTGGATGGAAAGGGGAGAGAAGGAGGGCAGATGCTTGATGGAAAGGGGGAGAGAAGGAGGGCAAACTTGATGGAAAGGGGAGAGAAGGAGGGCAGATGCGGGATGGAAAGGGAGGAGAGAAGGAGGGCAGGCGCGTGATGGAAAGAAGGAGGGCAGACGCTTGATGGAAAGGGGCAGAGAAGGAGGGCAGATGCTGGATGGAAACGGGGGCAGAGAAGAAGGGCAGACGCTTGATGGAAAGGGGGCAGAGAAGGAGGGCAGATGCGGGATGGAAAGGGAGGAGAGAAGGAGGGCAGACGCGGGATGGAAAGGGGGGAGAGAATGAGGGCAGACGCCGGATGGAAAGGGGGCAGAGAAGGATGGCAGACGTGTGATGGAAAGGGACAGAGAAGGAGGGCAAACTCTTGATGGAAAGGGGGCAGAGAAGGAGGGCAGATGCTTGATGGAAAGGGGGGGAGAGAAGGAGGGCAGGCGCGTGATGGAAAGAAGGAGGGCAGACGCTTGATGGAAAGGGGCAGAGAAGGAGGGCAGACGCCGGATGGAAACGGGGGGCAGAGAAGGGCAGACGCTGGATGGAAATGGGGGCAGAGAAGGAGGGCAGACGCTGGATGGAAAGGGGAGAGAAGGAGGGCAGATGCTTGATGGAAAGGGGGAGAGAAGGAGGGCAAACTTGATGGAAAGGGGAGAGAAGGAGGGCAGATGCTTGATGGAAAGGGGGGGAGAGAAGGAGGGCAGGCGCGTGATGGAAAGAAAGGGGGCAGACGCTTGATGGAAAGGGGGCAGAGAAGGATGGCAGACGTGTGATGGAAAGGGACAGAGAAGGAGGGCAGATGCTTGATGGAAAGGGGGGAGAGAAGGAGGGCAGACGCGTGATGGAAAGGGGGCAGAGAAGGAGGGCAGATGCTGGATGGAAACGGGGGCAGAGAAGGGCAGACGCTGGATGGAAATGGGGGCAGAGAAGGAGGGCAGACGCTGGATGGAAAGGGGAGAGAAGGAGGGCAGATGCTTGATGGAAAGGGGGAGAGAAGGAGGGCAAACTTGATGGAAAGGGGAGAGAAGGAGGGCAGATGCGGGATGGAAAGGGAGGAGAGAAGGAGGGCAGACGCGGGATGGAAAGGGGGGAGAGAATGAGGGCAGACGCCGGATGGAAAGGGGGCAGAGAAGGATGGCAGACGTGTGATGGAAAGGGACAGAGAAGGAGTGCAGACGCTTGATGGAAAGGGGGCAGAGAAGGAGGGCAGATGCTGGATGGAAACGGGGGCAGAGAAGGGCAGACGCTGGATGGAAATGGGGGCAGAGAAGGAGGGCAGACGCTGGATGGAAAGGGGAGAGAAGGAGGGCAGATGCTTGATGGAAAGGGGGAGAGAAGGAGGGCAAACTTGATGGAAAGGGGAGAGAAGGAGGGCAGATGCGGGATGGAAAGGAGGAGAGAAGGAGGGCAGATGCTGGATGGAAACGGGGGCAGAGAAGGGCAGACGCTGGATGGAAATGGGGGCAGAGAAGGAGGGCAGACGCTGGATGGAAAGGGGAGAGAAGGAGGGCAGATGCTTGATGGAAAGGGGGAGAGAAGGAGGGCAAACTTGATGGAAAGGGGAGAGAAGGAGGGCAGATGCGGGATGGAAAGGGAGGAGAGAAGGAGGGCAGACGCGGGATGGAAAGGGGGGAGAGAAGGAGGGCAGACGCCGGATGGAAAGGGGGCAGAGAAGGATGGCAGACGTGTGATGGAAAGGGACAGAGAAGGAGTGCAGACGTGTGATGGAAAGGGGGAGAGAAGGAGGGCAAACTTGATGGAAAGGGGAGAGAAGGAGGGCAGATGCGGGATGGAAAGGGAGGAGAGAAGGAGGGCAGATGCGGGATGGAAAGGGGGGAGAGAATGAGGGCAGACGCCGGATGGAAAGGGGGCAGAGAAGGATGGCAGACGTGTGATGGAAAGGGGGCAGAGAAGGATGGCAGACGTGTGATGGAAAGGGACAGAGAAGGAGGGCAGATGCTGGATGGAAACGGGGGCAGAGAAGAAGGGCAGACGCTTGATGGAAAGGGGGCAGAGAAGGAGGGCAGATGCTGGATGGAAACGGGGGCAGAGAAGGGCAGACGCTGGATGGAAATGGGGGCAGAGAAGGAGGGCAGACGCTGGATGGAAAGGGGAGAGAAGGAGGGCAGATGCTTGATGGAAAGGGGGAGAGAAGGAGGGCAAACTTGATGGAAAGGGGAGAGAAGGAGGGCAGATGCGGGATGGAAAGGGAGGAGAGAAGGAGGGCAGACGCGGGATGGAAAGGGGGGAGAGAATGAGGGCAGACGCCGGATGGAAAGGGGGCAGAGAAGGATGGCAGACGTGTGATGGAAAGGGACAGAGAAGGAGGGCAAACTCTTGATGGAAAGGGGGCAGAGAAGGATGGCAGACGTGTGATGGAAAGGGGCAGAGAAGGAGGGCAGATGCTTGATGGAAAGGGGGGAGAGAAGGAGGGCAGGCGCGTGATGGAAAGAAGGAGGGCAGACGCTTGATGGAAAGGGGCAGAGAAGGAGGGCAGACGCCGGATGGAAACGGGGGCAGAGAAGGGCAGACGCTGGATGGAAATGGGGGCAGAGAAGGAGGGCAGACGCTGGATGGAAAGGGGAGAGAAGGAGGGCAGATGCTTGATGGAAAGGGGGAGAGAAGGAGGGCAAACTTGATGGAAAGGGGAGAGAAGGAGGGCAGATGCTTGATGGAAAGGGGGGGAGAGAAGGAGGGCAGGCGCGTGATGGAAAGAAGGAGGGCAGACGCTTGATGGAAAGGGGGCAGACGCTTGATGGAAAGGGGGCAGAGAAGGATGGCAGACGTGTGATGGAAAGGGACAGAGAAGGAGGGCAGATGCTTGATGGAAAGGGGGGAGAGAAGGAGGGCAGGCGCGTGATGGAAAGGGGGCAGAGAAGGAGGGCAGATGCTGGATGGAAACGGGGGCAGAGAAGGGCAGACGCTGGATGGAAATGGGGGCAGAGAAGGAGGGCAGACGCTGGATGGAAAGGGGAGAGAAGGAGGGCAGATGCTTGATGGAAAGGGGGAGAGAAGGAGGGCAAACTTGATGGAAAGGGGAGAGAAGGAGGGCAGATGCGGGATGGAAAGGGAGGAGAGAAGGAGGGCAGACGCGGGATGGAAAGGGGGCAGAGAAGGATGGCAGACGTGTGATGGAAAGGGGGCAGAGAAGGATGGCAGACGTGTGATGGAAAGGGACAGAGAAGGAGGGCAGATGCTTGATGGAAAGGGGGGAGAGAAGGAGGGCAGGCGCGTGATGGAAAGGGGGCAGAGAAGGAGGGCAGATGCTGGATGGAAACGGGGGCAGAGAAGGGCAGACGCTGGATGGAAATGGGGGCAGAGAAGGAGGGCAGACGCTGGATGGAAAGGGGAGAGAAGGAGGGCAGATGCTTGATGGAAAGGGGGAGAGAAGGAGGGCAAACTTGATGGAAAGGGGAGAGAAGGAGGGCAGATGCGGGATGGAAAGGGAGGAGAGAAGGAGGGCAGACGCGGGATGGAAAGGGGGGAGAGAATGAGGGCAGACGCCGGATGGAAAGGGGGCAGAGAAGGATGGCAGACGTGTGATGGAAAGGGACAGAGAAGGAGGGCAGACGCTTGATGGAAAGGGGGCAGAGAAGGAGGGCAGATGCTGGATGGAAACGGGGGCAGAGAAGGGCAGACGCTGGATGGAAATGGGGGCAGAGAAGGAGGGCAGACGCTGGATGGAAAGGGGAGAGAAGGAGGGCAGATGCTTGATGGAAAGGGGGAGAGAAGGAGGGCAAACTTGATGGAAAGGGGAGAGAAGGAGGGCAGATGCGGGATGGAAAGGGAGGAGAGAAGGAGGGCAGATGCTGGATGGAAACGGGGGCAGAGAAGGGCAGACGCTGGATGGAAATGGGGGCAGAGAAGGAGGGCAGACGCTGGATGGAAAGGGGGAGAGAAGGAGGGCAGATGCTTGATGGAAAGGGGGAGAGAAGGAGGGCAAACTTGATGGAAAGGGGAGAGAAGGAGGGCAGATGCGGGATGGAAAGGGAGGAGAGAAGGAGGGCAGACGCGGGATGGAAAGGGGGGAGAGAATGAGGGCAGACGCCGGATGGAAAGGGGGCAGAGAAGGATGGCAGACGTGTGATGGAAAGGGACAGAGAAGGAGTGCAGACGTGTGATGGAAAGGGGGAGAGAAGGAGGGCAAACTTGATGGAAAGGGGAGAGAAGGAGGGCAGATGCGGGATGGAAAGGGAGGAGAGAAGGAGGGCAGATGCGGGATGGAAAGGGGGGAGAGAATGAGGGCAGACGCCGGATGGAAAGGGGGCAGAGAAGGATGGCAGACGTGTGATGGAAAGGGGGCAGAGAAGGATGGCAGACGTGTGATGGAAAGGGACAGAGAAGGAGGGCAGATGCTTGATGGAAAGGGGGGAGAGAAGGAGGGCAGGCGCGTGATGGAAAGGGGGCAGAGAAGGATGGCAGACGTGTGATGGAAAGGGACAGAGAAGGAGGGCAGATGCTTGATGGAAAGGGGGGAGAGAAGGAGGGCAGGCGCGTGATGGAAAGGGGGCAGAGAAGGAGGGCAGATGCTGGATGGAAACGGGGGCAGAGAAGGGCAGACGCTGGATGGAAATGGGGGCAGAGAAGGAGGGCAGACGCTGGATGGAAAGGGGAGAGAAGGAGGGCAGATGCTTGATGGAAAGGGGGAGAGAAGGAGGGCAAACTTGATGGAAAGGGGAGAGAAGGAGGGCAGATGCGGGATGGAAAGGGAGGAGAGAAGGAGGGCAGACGCGGGATGGAAAGGGGGGAGAGAAGGAGGGCAGACGCCGGATGGAAAGGGAGGCGAGAAGGAGGGCAGACGCCAGATGGAAAGAGGGGAGAGAAGGAGGGCAGATGCTTGATGAAAGGGGGGAGAGAAGGAGGGCAGACGCCGGATGGAAAGGGGGGAGAGAAGGAGGGCAGACCCCAGATTGAAACGGGGGAGAGAAAGGGGGCAGATGCTGGATTGAAACGGGGAAGAGAAAGAGGGCAGATGCTGGATGGAATGGGGGGAAAGAAGGAGGGCAGACGCCAGGTAGAAAGGGGGAAAGAGAAGGAGGGCAGATGCCCAATGGAAAGGGGGAAGAGAAGGAGGGCATGCAAGGGAATGTAAGCGTCAGTGGCTGAAGCATGCCACGAATTTGCTGACTCTGCAAACAGCATGGAGCTCAGGAAATGGACCTCTTCAGCTGGCATGGCTTGGGCATTCCCGCCAGCAAAGGTGGAACACAATGTTGTTGGGCGGGGGAGACCTGAGAGGAAATGTGTAGCCTAGGGGTGCCGTGACCCGAGAAAGTTTGGGAACCACTGTAGTAAATGCTTAGCCGTAAACTGTATCCCAGCGCATACATTGATATTGAAGATTGTAATCCTCTGAGAGCAATAGGCTCCACACTTGGTGAGGTCCTCATCGCCTTCTGATCTGGAGCCATTAAGAATCAGAAATCTACAACAATTATGAAGTGTCTTCCATTTGTCACTGAAAATAGGATGTATCTCCTCTACCAGGGAACTCCTAATAACTATGTCCAGTAGCCTTACACTACTAAACATCTGCCAGGCAGTGAAACCTCATTCTGGCACCAAAGTGCTCACTTTGTAATCCACTGGGTTGAAGAAGTGTGACTTGCCATAAAGTTCCAGAATTCCACAGAACTAAGATTCAATGTCCTTTTCAAGGTACAAGAGTATCCGACATCAGTGCTGCCCTTCACTGTGCCACCTTGGCGGAAATCTCATCATTAATGTATCCAAAATTATGAGATCCAAAGTGCTAGAATGGCCTTTAAGAGCTGATTGTCAATGTCCACAGCTTTTTCCCTGCGACTCCCTAGGAGTGAACTGTTGTAAAAATATTTGTGCCGTCACCACAGTCTCATAAGTCTGTGTTGTACCCATATACATGATTCACAAATATGCAGGGTGCAATAGGGTGATGAATCTTCTGCTCAGAGTTTAGTGCCGATTGGTGCAAAACCCCTTCTTTGTGCTGCCACCTTTGCAGAAAATTCTTGGGAAGCAAAGAGCCTTTCCTATTCTCCTATGTTAGTGCCTTCCTGCCCCACAGGTCCTTCATTATGGCAGTCTTATGAGCAAAGTTTAAATATGACCATATGAGGCCGTGTGGCTTGTTGTTTTGTGCACACCTGGTGGGCTTTTTCCACTTTCAAGGGGCCTAAACATTTTGGGAGCTGGAGGGATTGAGCCAACCAGGTCTTGAAGAAGGCCCACAGCTCCCCATCTCCCAGCAATTCCAAAAGGCCGACTAACCTCAAATTGTTTCTTCTGGACCTGTTTTCTAGGTCCTCAAGCTTGTCTTCAATATTCTGCCAGCTTCTTTTGGAACCGAGCCTGTAAGTTCTCCATTAAGGTCATACGGACTTCCAACTCACTTGTGTACTATTGAAATTGCTGCAAAGTCTTGGCTGAGTTCATCTAATTTCCCCTGGATTCACTCAAATTTAGTATCTGGCAGGTACAGCCTCTTTCCAGGATGGCTTCCTTCGCTGTTATTACCTCCATAGTGACGTCTGCCACCCAAGCCGAGCTGATCGTCGAGCCTGCAGTGCTTGAAGGCGCTGCCATCTTGCCTGCCTTTTTCCCTCTCCTTTTTCTGAATTTTCGCTGCCATCACTCCTGTTATCTTTTTTATTTCTCATTCATATTATTACTATTTTTAAATTATTTTTCTATTATTAATATTTTTACTTGTCTTTTATATTTTCCATATTTCTCATACATATGACGTTTGTTATATACCATTGACAGATCCTTGAGGAAGGCTAGCTGCCGAATCATGGCCCGTGTTGGGTCAAGATTGTCCACGCATTTGGTTTGTTGTTGGAGAATAAAATGTTTTTTGAAGCATTGGACTTCTGGACTTTTTTATGGTTGCCATCTTGGAACACCGTTGGTTGGCTCCTCCACCTCTTTTCTATTTACCTTTGCGGACATCACAATTTTGCATGTGTTGCCAAAGTAATTCCTTTAGAGGTGCCTTGCTGGATCCCAGGGAGGGGAAGGGATGAATATGGGAGGTAGGCTGAGAGAAGGCAGGGAAAGGTCAGAAGATGTATGAGCGAATTTAACAGGCTAGGGTGAGGAGAAAAGGTGGCAGTACCATATACAGAGATGCATAATGTCTTGTGTGCAAGGACGGTGAGCCCTTAGGTCCTGTAAGGCCCCGAGGGACCTTAAAGAACAGCCGTGCAATCCCAAGTCTTCACCCGCGGCGACCGCCGTTCACCAAGGGTTGAGCCCCCAGCTGCAGGCGGTCAACGGGACTTCAGGAACCGCGGGGTGCCGAGCTGACCCGGACAGGGACCAGGAGAGCAGAGGGCAGATGGAGAACAAGAACATCCAATAACAGTCAAAGTTCAGGGCAGGCAGCAGACAACGAAGTCAAGATCCGGCAAGAGGTCGAGGCAGGCAGCGAGCAGGGAAAAAACCAGGAACAGTCCAGAGGTCAAAACCAGAAGAACACGGAACACACAGGAACAAAATGGAAACGGGCCTCGGGAACAGAACCTGAAGCAAAGTTCTAACTCAGTTCTCTTCCTTAAGTACTGTTCAGCATCAGCCGCCCCGCCCCCGCAGGTATAGCCGACCAACCCGAACCTGGCTATTGACAGAGCCCTTCTGATTGGCTCTGTCTGCCCAATCCAGCACCTCAGAGGCGGAGCTCCGGACCCCCGCGCCCGGGAGAGACGAGGATGCCGGCCATCACGCCTCGGCACCGCCTCCTCCTGCAGCGCAAACACCACCCCCACAGCCGGCGACCGCGAGACTGGCGGCCGCAATCGCCGGCCTCTGGCCTCGGCACCGGATTGGGCGGCCATCACCGCGGCGGGCCCCGGCTCCCCGCTGCGGCTTCTGGATCGTCGACCCTCGCTGAAGTGGACGCCGGCTCCCGCCCCCCGCGGCGGAGGAGCCGGAGGGAGCTGCGGACGCGACACATAAATTGAGGAAAGAACCAAAAAGAAAAAATAAACCCTGATGAAATGAGTATAAAAAGGGAAAACAATTTTTTTAAAGAATGCAGAGGGAGAGAGAGACATTAAGAGAAGATATGGAAAACGACTTCATTTTGTTGAGGATTCCCTGTCTTTTTCCTCCTATGCTAGAGAGATCCTCTAAGGCCGGCAGTAAGGGAAATGGTGGGGATCTGTCAGCTTTGTTCTTATTGTAAATAAAGTATCTCCTGTAGCCAGGAGGGGGGCATATGCTGTAAGATCTCCCACCATCAAAAATTGCTCATCCTGGACAACCCTGCAACTGACAGTACTTTTTCTGAAAGAAGTTGCAGTTATAGAAAAAAAATCACTTACCATTTACATTTTTGCCCTCCAAAAGATTACTGCAGTGTAAGTAAGGGTTTCTATAGGGCAGTAGTCTATGTTACAGAATTTGTGGTATGCAGTGGTTCCCAGCTGGTGCCACACCTGTTTGGCTGGGTGTTCAGAGATATGAAAGAATTGCATGCACTACCTCCACTGTATATAAAGCTATGCGTTACATATAGGACAGATTGAGCCAGTCTGGGTTTTACTTCCATTGCTTTCAGTGGAAGCATGACCTGGCCTGGATCAATGTGTCGTCCTTTTATGGAGCCATATGGTAATCCTACATATTCATTATGAATATCCTGAAAACTAGCCTGGTTTGCAGCCTATGATGATCAGAAATGCCCAGTGACCATTGTAAGATTGTGTCTTAGAAATCTTTTATTGACCCCGGGCAGTTCTAACAAGGTCTAATGATCTTGAGGTACAGTCTGCATACTGAAGTTTCAGTTGTCCTGGCTGATTCTGAGTAGCTCTTTAGAGTGCAATAACCAGGGCATGCAGGAAAGGATGTCAACACACTTCCTCCAAGATGGGCCTCAAACACTTGCAGTACATATTCTGTGACAGTGTTATATCGCCTTCAGATCGTCTTGAGCAATCCCAGCTGGCTATTACGTTACATTTATGTAGGAAGCCATCAAATTCTAAGTACAGATTATTGTATCCATTTAGCTCCACAGAAATAACTTTGTGTCAGCTGCTGTATGTACATCTTGTTAGTTTTAGAGCCTACAATGTTTCCAGAAGTCTGGAAATAAAACGGTCCCTCAGGGCCTCATTCAGTTCTTTCACACTTTTAATCACATTTAGAAGGTACACCACCATCCTTGGAACTCTTAAAAGGCACACTGTGCCCCGGTGCTAATTTTCACCCTCTAAATGATTATAAAGCTTCAGCTACTATTTTTTTGAAACTATGCTTTGCATTTTTAATACATCATTTAAGACAAAATTGGTCCAAATTAAACTCTAGTGCTGAGCAGTCTGCTGTAATTTGGTTGCTGCAGTGCATTGTCAGATGAGAATCAAAAATGCACTTCTTTTGCAAGACAGGAAAATGAGCTAAAGAGCCCCTCGCTGGCTGCACCTTCTGTGAACGTCTCGACATGTACAATTCTCTCCATCGGTGTGGTTTACCTGTTTACTTCAGAGGGGCAAAGAGTAAGGAAGCCTTATTAACAGTGTGGGGAGGGGGAGGGGAATAGACCAATTCAGCATTAGTATCTAAAACATTTGGGGGTGGGGCACCAGCCCCATATACACCCACAGTTCACCCTATGTCAATCCCAGAATACTATTCATCTGCTTTTTTCTGTTGTGCCCACGTTCACCCTGTCTGGGTGAACTGCTGTCTAATAATTCTATGTGGAGGGGACAGTGACATCTAGTGACAGATTAGGTCATTAATTAGCAACAAGTCGCCTCCTTGGAATGATGAGGGAGAAAGGAAGAATGAACATTTAGATGTTGTCTTAGTATTTTCCCTAGAAACACACCACCAGTGTGGAAAGTTGCAGATAGTTCATACTGTAGTGTTCGTTTAACCAGTACAAAGTGAAAACTTTGCCAAAGCATCTTTCATGTTCTAAGCAGGAAATGAAAATGGAGCCTCTTCGTGGTCCCAGTCAAAACACAGTCATCTAAAATTTCTTAACCTCTCTGTGCCATGGACCCCTTCTCAGAAAATTGTATTTATGTAGATTATATTGCACAGGAAACCACTTATGCTGAAATACAGTTATTGAAATATTAAAAATAACACATATGTGTTGAACATTATCAGTTACATGCTTTCAGATAAAAAGGTACTTTACACAACCAATTGAATCTGGAGACCATAAATTAGTTTGCTTACATTCATTATTGAATGAAAAGCTAAATTTCAGTTAGAGTCGAGTGAAAATAAATTTGTAATTTTTTACCACCTAAGTTCACAGACCTCTTGAAATCTATCCATAGACCCCTTGGGGAGGGTGGGGGGAGGGTGTCCCAACAGACCAGGTTTTCGGGATATCTCTAATGAATATGCATGTGAGAGATTTTCATGCCTACTAACCCCGTTATGGTAAATCTATGGAATGCATATTCATTAGGGAGATCTGGAAAACCTGACCTGTTAGCCCTTGAGGACTGGGAGTGAAGATCAGTCTACTATCCTATTAAATGTGATGATGTCATCCATATGCAAAAGGTGCCAGGCTCATTCATTTGGCAGGAAATAGGGTAACATAGTAACATAGTAGATGATGGCAGAAAAAGACCTGCATGGTCCATCCAGTCTGCCCAACAAGATATACTTTTATGTGCTACTTTTTGTGTATACCTTACCTTGATTTGTACCCATCCTCTTCAGGGCACAGACCGTGTGTAAGTCTGCCCAGCACTATCCCCGCCTCTAAACCACCAGTCCCGCCTCCCACCACCGGCTCTGGCACCCAATCTCGGCTAAGCTCCTGAGGATCCATTCCTTCTGAACAGGATTCCTTTATGTTTATCCCACGCATGTTTGAATTCCGTTACCGTTTTCATTTCCACCACCTCCCGTGGGAGGGCATTCCAAGCATCCAAAACAAACAAACTAGCTAAATGTCAGGATGGAAGTAGAAGGTTTCCTTGTGTCCTGATTACTGATTTCTGGGAAAACATCTCAGCTAACGGTCTCAGGTGCTGAAGGCTGTTCTAATCTAAATATAATCTAAATTGACGTTTATAACCCACTTATTCCCTATAAATAGTTCAAAGCAGTGTACAATTAATTTGTAAATACTGAAATAAACCGATAATCTTTATGAAATAAACAATTCATAATAAAGTACTCATACATTAAAAAAAATCAGTTCAGGCTAATTCAGCTCATAGGCTTCTCAAATAAATAGGTTTTTAAATGTTTTCAAAATAAGACGATTGATTCCTTAAACACAATGGCAAATTATTCCAAATCAGAACAGCCTGATGAAAAAAGGAATTCTCCAATAATTTTTAAAATCTAATTCCCTTCAATGGTGGACAAACCAGGTCCATTCAATTATAGAGTATAGCTAGAACCTGATCTGGATGAAAATGTAACTAAATGAACAACCTGTAGGGAGGTTAAACTGTGAAAGATCTTAAAAATATGCAACAGGATTTAAAAATAATACGGGCTTACAGTGGAAGCCAATGCAGTTTCTTCAGTAATGGGGAAACATGATCAAACTTGCTCAGCTTAAAATCATATGGGCCACTGTATTTTTGCAGCAATCTCACCATAATTCAAGTCCTAAATGAACCTGCCTAGCTATGTGGGCCCAGCCTGGCACTAAATATTGGCCGGGACCCACATAACTTCTTAAATGTTTTAGAGCTCCCCCAATCCATCCTTCCCAGCCTCCAAATAGCTCCTTCTCCCTCTGACCCCCACCCTTCCTCTCCCCCCCCCCCCCAGAACATCACCTCCCACCCCACCCCACCCCTGCCATGGTCCAAGTAGGCCCCCTGGGCCTACCTTTACTCCCTGGTGGTCCTAGTTGGGGTATTGAGGGCAGGAGCAAAGCCTCCTTCCGGCGGGGCTCCTAAAATAGCTGCCTTGACCTCTTGCAGCAGCTTATGGTGAGGTCATGGCAGTCATAGTAGGAGCCCAGCTGCAAGGGGCAGGAGCAAGGGAGCTTTGCTCCCTCCCCCAACATCCTACTAGGACCATCGGGAAATAAAGCTCCCTCACTCCTGTCCTTTGCGGTTGGGCTCCTAAAATGGCTGCTGCGACCTCACCGCAAGCTGCAATGAGAGGTCGCAGATCCATTTTAGGAGCCCAGCTGCAAGTGGCAGGAGCAAGAGGGCTTTGCTCCTGCCCCCAATGCCCCTCTAGGACCACCAGGTAGTAAAGGTAGGTCTAGGCGGGCCTACCTGGACCACAGCGGGGTTGGGGGTGGGAGTCAATATTTGGGGAGGGGAGGGGCTTGCATTTTCACAGGCTGGGAGGAGGGGGGGGGGGGGCTATTTGGAGGCTGGGAGGAGGATCGAGGGCTCTACAAACATTTATTTATTAGGATTTATTTACCTCTGTTTTGAAAGAATTCACTCAAGGTGGTGTACAGTAAGAATAAGTCAAACATAAGCAATAGACAATTACAGCAGTAACAATATTCAAACAACAATACAAAGTATAGTGTATGCTATATTACAATAACACAATGCACAAAAAATTGTTTTAATAGACAGTATAGGGTGTAAGCAAAGTTGCAACATATAGACAGAGTAATGGGAGTAATAAAATAAAGTACTAATTTAAAGAAATTTACAAATGAGGTCAGAAAGGTGCTTGAATATTATCTTAGCTAGGGTAAGAGTGGATAAACACGTCCTGCTTGTTACAAATAGCCCCCAGATAACCTGAGAACCTATACAAAAATAGGACTCATAAAATCAGATTGATGGATCGAAGCTTAATTAAGCAATTTATTATTCAAATCATTCTTGCGAGGGTGTGGGTGGATGTTCCTGCATACTTGGAGCTTGCGCACACACACACACACTTCTACATGGTTCCACAGATTTTATAGTTACATTTAAGTGTCTGCCCCTAAATTTTCTCATTGGCTGGTGGTCGTCTGTCTACTAAAGTTCTGTGTAGCAACAGCTCTAAACTTCTCACCCTCTTTCTCTCTGTAGTGTAGTCTCTTTGTTGTGTTTCAGTTACCTCAAAGATGTGGCCTTGGCTAGTAAGCCTGTCTGTGTGTGTGTGTGTGGGGGGGGGGTCTTATTCATCCTTTCCTCTCTCCCTGTCTCAGCATTTTATCACTTTGCACACATTACTTTAAACTAGCAGTTTCCTTTGTTAATGTTTTTAAAAAGCTATAATATGGTAGTTTCTGTTAGGCCGGGCCTACAGAAGTATACTTATACTTCCATCACTAAAGAGTTCCTTTCTACCAGGGCATAAGTTATTTTCACAGTTATGTTAAATGCAAAAGCAATATCTATATATATATAACTTACCCTCAACGTTCTATTTGCACTGACGTCACTGAAGCCAGGTTCGTAAGTTCGAAGCTCTGAAGCCACACAAAATAACAGTCTGTGGGCCCCGCCCTCGCGTCAAACGTTATGACGTTGAGGGCGGAGCACATTCTCAGCTCCAACGTTGTACTGCACTGTAGCTCTGCTCCGCCCTCGCGTCAAAACGCGATGACGTCAAGGGCGGAGCACGCGTTACTTCGGCAGGTCAGTGGGGTGGGGGGGGCCTTCGGAGAGGGGGGAGCGCTGGCAGCGACGACATCGGTGGGGGTGGAAGGGGGTGCATTGGCAACACACACATCGGGGGGAACGGAACGGTCACGGACGCTGGGGAGCGTGCCAAAAGGGCCAGGGTCACAGCACATTCGCACGGAGGCTGCAGGGGGGCCGGCGACACACGGAGACACAAAGGGACGGAGGGGATCCTTGCTAGCGCCCGTTTCATTGCGATTTGAAACGGGCCTTCGTTACTAGTATTTACATATTTCTCACATGCTGTAGTATGTGCAGCTGTTTTTAATCCTTGTGTATGTGACTAGCAAGTTAGTTAATCCATTAAAGGCCTGGTTGAAAAGCCAAGCTTTTACCAGCTTTCAGATATACGAAGTCGTATGCATTTAGGGTGTGATGCACGCATTTGGCCCTGGACTTCAGCTCGCATGCCAAAGCTCCATTCTGACACACATTCGCAGAGCACTCCTTCCTTCCTTCAGTGCTGCCCTCCTTCAGTATTCCAAGCTGCCGGCAGCAGTCAATGAGGTAAGCAGACTGTCTTCGGCAGCCCCAGAATCTTTCCCTTTTCTGCAACTTCCTGTCCCACCTATGCAAGGACAGGAAGTTGTAGCAGAGGGGAAAACTTTCGGGCCTCCGAAGGCAGTCTGCTTACCTCACTGACACTGATGCTGCCAGCGGCCCAGAACATTGAAGAGGGGCAGCGCTGCAGGGTGGAAGGGGTGCTACTGCATACCACATCCCATGAGTAGAGGGTGCAGGAAGTGAAATGCACCTGTAGATTGGGAGGGGAGAAAGGAGAAAAAGCCACCACATTATCACTGAGGGAGGAGGGAAGAGAGTGAGACCTGCCAGATCATGGGAGGGAGAGGGAAGAAGAGAGTTGCCAGGCCATGGGAAAGAGGAGGAAGGGAAGAAGGGAGTGAGACCTCCCATACCACGAGAGAGGGGAGAACTAGAGAATGCAGGAGATGCAGGGAAAGGGAAGGAAATACAAAAAAGGGGGTAGAAGAGAGAGAGAGAAGGAAATGAAATTTGGCTGGGATCTGCGAGGGAAGAAGAGAAATAGGCAGTGAACCTATGAGAAGTGAGGCCAGGGGCAGGAAAGAGAGGGTTTGTTCCTGAATTCCTGGGAAGGAATGCATAACGAAGGTGGGAGAGATGCTGGGTAGGTGGGCAGGATAGGGACACAGAGGGATGATGACAAATGAGGGGGGATGGCGACACAGAAGGGTGATCCTGGATAGGGGAGGAGTAGAGACAGAGGGATGATGCTGGATAGGTGAGGGGATAGGGACACGAAGGAATGATGACACATGAGGGGGAATGGGGACCCAGAAGGTTGATACTGGATAGGGCAAGAATACAGACACAGAAGAGGATTACTTAACATGGTGGGAGGATAGGAGCAGGGACACAGGAAATATTAAACAGAGTGATAGCTACGTGCTGGGCAGACTTCTATGGTCTGTGCCCTGAGAACGGCAAGGACAAATCAAACGGGTATACGTATAAAGTATCACATACCATGTACAATGAGTTTATCTTATTGGGCAGACTGGATGGACCATACAGGTCTTTATCTGCCGTCATTTACTATGTTACTACACAGAGGGAAGATGGATAGTAGACCTAGAAAGAAAGGAAATGCCAAATGGACCATGAGGCCCTGGCAAGAAAGTTAAGAGAAGACAGAGGAAAGCAGAAACCAGATACTGGGACCAGCATGAAGAGGAAAATTAAATGACCATACAACAAAAGTAGAGAAATAATTTTATTTTCTATGTATTGATTGGACTATGTCAGTGTTTGGAAAATGCATGATCTGCCAGATCTAGTTTTGGACATGGCTGGGGCCCATGAGAAAAATCTCACTCATTTGGCCTTCAGTCTCCAGCGTTGTGGTGGTAAATCTCTGGCTCTGGGATGGGCATCCTTGGCAACTCTATGCTTTCTGAAGTAGAGATAGTCTAGTGTTAAGCAAAGCCTTTCAGGGCGTGCATTTCAGAATGTGGGGGCTGCTCTGGAGAAGGCTCGCTTGCAGATATCACATTGTGTGATGCCCTTTGTAGAGGGCAGGGCCACTGAGAGAGGGGGGTGGGGGTGGGTGGGGGTGGGGCCAGCTTTCCTGGGCCCGGCCTCCAAGGGGGGCCCAGTGCTGTGCAACAGCCCGGCAAGCCTCTTCCTGCTAGTGCCTGCCTGGCCTGCCTCCTGTTTCCAGGTCTGACTCTGTCTCTCTCCTGCTCCTGCAGTGCATGCTAGGACCCGGATGATTGCATTAACGCGATATCGCATTAATGCAGCCATCTGGGTCGTGGTACACAGAAGCAGGAGATGACAGATCAAAGAGGTTGGATGAAGCCTCCTTACGACAGACTGAGGGAGGAGGAGGAGCAGTCAGACTGAGACACAGCCGGTAAGGGGGCGGGCGGGTGTATGTGCCCAGAGGGTGGAGGGGGGTTGCGAGGACAGAGATGCGAATGTGTGTGTGTGTGGGGGGGGGGGGGGCGCGACCCAGGTGGGGGAGGAGCAGTCCTGCTCCGGGCCCGGCTGTGTGTCTCAGCGGCCCTGGGAGAGGGTGTGGTTAGTCATACCACTTGGAAGGACCTTAGTGACCTTGGAGGAGTGTAGAGGGAGATCTGTTCTTCAAGTACTCTGGGCTATTTCCTTTAAGGGCTTTGAAGATCAAACAGAGAGTTTTAAATTTGGCCCTGTGTTGTTCTGGTAGCCAGTGAAGTTTTTGCAAAACCGGTGTGACACAGTCACGTTATTTACAACCTTCTATTAGTCTTCTATTCAGCCGGGACCTGCATAATTGTCCTATGCGGGCCCCGGATGAATATTAGCTAGGACCTGCAAAGACTGGCAGCCAGCCCACCCACCCACATATAGCGCCCAGTATTCAGTCCTGGTGTCCAGACATGGCACAGCAGTGAATACTGGAGGTTATTCTAGCCAGCGATAGTAAGCATTTTTTAAAAATGATATGATACAGACGTTCAAATATTTGAAAGGTATTAATCCGCAAACGAACCTTTTCCGGAGATGGGAAGATGGTAGAACGAGAGGACATGAAATGAGATTGAAGGGGGGCAGACTCAAGAAAAATGTCAGGAAGTATTTTTTCACGGAGAGAGTAGTGGATGCTTGGAATGCCCTCCCGCGGGAGGTGGTGGAAATGAAAACGGTAACGGAATTCAAACATGCGTGGGATAAGCATAAAGGAATCCTGTGCTGAAGGAATGGATCCTCAGGAGCTTAGTCAAGATCGGGAGGCGGGGCTGGTGGTTGGGAGGCGGGGATAGTGCTGGGCAGACTTGTACGCTCTGCGCCAGAGCCGGTGGTGGGAAGCGGGGCTGGTGGTTGGGAGACGGGGATAGTGCTGGGCAGACTTATACGGTCTGTGCCCTGAAGAGGACAGGTACAAATCAAGGTAGGGTATACACAAAAAGCAGCAAATATGAGTTATCTTGTTGGGCAGACTGGATGGACCGTGCAGGTCTTTTTCTGCCGCCATCTACTATGTTACTATGCCACCGGCTGAATATCAGCCCGCAATTTTTCAGCTGTTCAGCAGAACCAAAAAATCTTGAGTAGAAGAGCAAACACACTTCAAACATAGAAACTGTTCTTCCATAAGGATTTATGGTAAAAACTCTGATAATTCAACAAACTATTTGTCTGTGGGCTTCCTACATGTGGTGTGACCTTGAGCCTTTCTTAAAAATATACAAATATAGAAATTAAATTTCTGCAGGTACCGCATGCTAATGAACAGTGCATGACCTGCAAATAACAAAGAGGAAAAAGCCCTAAAAAGATGCTGCAGTAAATATGGGTTTAGTGTGCAGTAGAATCCCGCGTTACCATGTGCAAAGCCCAGATTTTACTGCACTTTAGTCTTCAGTCAATAATATCATCCTGCCACAAGGGGGTGCATTCACACAGAACATATAATTACTTTTAACCCGTTAGTGCCCAATTTTCCATAAGCCATATGGGAACAAATTGATTTGTAGTGGGCACTAATGGGTTAAAGATCAAGGTCCCATTCATTAGACATAAAGAGAACCAAACTCAAAATTATTATATGCAATTTTAATTTAGCAAATATAAAAACAATTTTTGCCTTATGCACTGGCCCTGCCTGTTTCTGCAGCTGTGTGGAATCTTTAGGTTATATTTATTTATTTAAAAAGTGTATAACCTGCACTATCCAAAGCACTAGGCAGGTAACAATAAAACACACATATATAATTTAACAAAACATTTCAAACATAAAATTCACCAAATAGTGACAAATGTCATATCAATAATCAAATTATACACATTCCCCTGGATTCAAATTTGGGCATGCTCCCGGGATGCGCATGTAACTTAGCACCCTGTTTACTAAGCCACATTATAGGCACGTTAGCATTTTTAACGTGCTTAACCATGTATGTGCATTAATTGTGTAAGCTCCTAGGAGGAAATATTTTTTTCAGTTAACGCTTAGTTAAGCTCTGGAACTCTTTGCCAGAGGATGTGGTAGCAGAGGTTAGCGTATCTGGGTTAAAAAAAAACGTTTGGACAAGTTCCTGGAGGAAAAATCCATGGTCTGCTATTTAGATAGACATGGAAAAGCCACTGCTTGCCCCGAGATTGGTACCATAGAATGTTGCTACTATTTGGGGTTCCAGAATCTTGTTATTGTTTGAGATTCCGGAATGTTGCTACTATTTGGGTTTCTGCCAGATACTTGTGACCTGGATTGGCTACTGTGCTAGATGGATGATTGGTCTGACCTAGTATGGCATGTTCTTATGTTGTGTTCATATATTCACCTAAATGCCATAAGTAGAGCACCCGCATTTACATAAGGTTTCAGTTGGCAGAAATACTGTTGCTGAAGTTTGGGCACGGGAATCTGCTCTAAGCGCTATTCTATAAAGGGGAAAGGGAAATGGGACTTGATATACCGCCTTTCTGTGGTTTTTGCAACTACATTCAAAGCGGTTTACATAGTATATACAGGTACTTATTTGTACCTGTGGCAGTGGAGGGTTAAGTGACTTGCCCAGAGTCACAAGGAGCGGCAGTGGGAATTGAACTCGGTTCCCCAGGATCAAAGTCCACTGTACTAACCACTAGGCTACTCCTCCACTCATCCTGGAGAACCCTTCATAGAATAGTGCTTAGCACTGATTTTTGAGCACCATTTATAGAATACTCCCCGAAGTGTCCTAAACAGTAATTCATGATAAACCTGCCATAGGGGGTCTAATGAAAAGTGTCACAGAGAGAATTTAGCAAGATGGACTTTTGAGGGCAGAATAAATACCAGTATGCCAGTGTAAATTCATGAGACTATGACGTATCCAGAAACTGTAGAGATAAATGGGCCATTACCATTCAGAATAATGGATGAGCTGATTTTAAAAAGATGTAAAAGTGAGAGTCGGCTCTCAGCGGGTAAATTTCTATGTGTGTGCAAGAAGTGAGTTTACAGTAGGCAACTGCCAGTGTATGAGTTGCATGTTTTGAATCAGCAACTGAAGCCTTGGCTTATCTCAACAAGTCACAAAGGAAAAGAGAAATGGGACTTGATATACTGCTTTTCTGAGGTTTTTGCAACTACATTCAAAGCGGTTTACATATATTCAGGTACTTATTTTGTACCAGGGCCAATGGAGGGTTAAGTGACTTGCCCAGAGTCACAAGGAGCTGCAGTGGGAATTGAACTCAGTTCCCCAAGATCAAAGTCCACTGCACTAACCACTAGGCTACTCCTCCACTCCTAGTGATGAAGGGACACTTGGCTGCCCACATACTTCTGGGGACCAGCAAACATAAATCCGCCACTGTGCATGTGTAAAACGTAACCATAGGTCTCCTCTGTGGAGCTGGAGATGTGGACAGGCCATGTGTGTCTGCTGTGGGTCTGTGTGCTCACAGCACACCCTCTTACTCTGGAGCTGCGGCACTTCCAGGAATCAATCTCCAGGTCCCTAGACTAGTGTCAGCAGACTAGAAGAAGATTTCATTTCCGAGTATCCCTCAGCTGCTCATGCTCTCTCTTCTCTCTTTTTCTCAACAGATTTCCACCGAGTGACAATGACGAGTCTTGGGGTCATGCCATTGGCTTCTTGTGTCCGTCAGTGTACACGCTCGCCAGGGGCTCAGCTTGGCAGCTACTGCAGGCTGCACACAAGCAGCATCTCTTGTACAAAGGACTACTACGATGTGGTGGTGGTAGGAGGTGGCTCAGCTGGAATTACAATGGGCGCTCGCATGAAGAGGAAAGTGGGAGCTGAAAATGTGGCTATTGTTGAACCCAGCGAGGTAATGGTCAACAGTCCACACAGCAGAGCTGACCTGAGGAAAGAATGGGTCATCTCCTTCCGGTGCTACTAGTGTCTTCCGTTTGCAGGTGGAGGGTCATGGTTTCTGTGCCCGCGTGAGACGGGACATGCCAAGAAGATGTCGGCAAGGTCTCTGTGGAACAAGTTCCATAATTCACTGTCATATTCATCCGGATGAAGTAATAGTTTTCTTCACTGCGTGACTTCTGTATTTGGCATGAGGTCAGAGTACCTGGAGATGTGCACCAGAAATTTCTCTGACAGAGCTTGCCAATTTTTTTTTTGTTATGTAGACTTGAGGAGGACAATTTCTATCTATATTACACCAGAGGGTATAAAAACAATTTAAATCAGGGGTGGGCAACCACAGTCCTCGAAGGCCACAACCCAATCGGGTTTTCAAGATTTCCACAATGAATATGCATTAGATTGATTTGCATGTACTGCTTCCATTGTATGTAAACCTCCTTTCATGCATATTCATTGTGGATATCCTGAAACCTGACAGGCAAGGGGTACTCCAGGATTGGACTTGGGGAAACTCTGAGCTAGGCTGAATTATTCCTCATGACTCACACTGAAATATAAACTCTTTATTTAAAGATGCAAAGCAAGGCTGTAGAGGATATCTGATCCTGCAAGCTATAAGAGAGGAGGGAGGGTTGTATGCTGGCCTCAGCAGGAGAGGAAGAAGGTCTCTGTAAGGCTTCTGACTTCAACCACTAGGTGGCAAGAAAAAGTGCTTATCAGAAAGTCCTTGACTCTTAAAGCTGTGGAATGCTACTTTGTAAGACTAGCAGAGGGCATTGCCACTTGAAAGCAAAGGCTGTTCTGAGTCTGGTAGAAATTTAAGAAAAGTAACCCATCAGCTGAGGATGTTTAGCTAAAAATTTGTAATTCATATGTGGATTTTTTCCTGGTATTTTTCAGACCTTTCGTTTCAAACTATTTTTGTTAATAAACATTTTAATATGCTGAAATCAACTTTATGCACATTAATTCATAGGTTTACGCAGGTTAAATCAATTTTGCATGCACTAATTGTTTACTACTACTTATCATTTCTAAAGCGCTACTAGATGTACGCAGCGCTGTACACTTGAACATGAAGTCCCTGCTTGACAGAGCTTACAATCTAATTAGGACAGACAAACGGGACAAACAAGAAGAGATAAGCGAATATTAAAGTGAGGATGATAAAATAAGGGTTCTGAACAAGTTAATAAGGGTTAGGAGTTAAAAGCAGCTTCAAAAAGGCGAGCTTTTAGCTTAGATTTGAAGACAGCCAGAGATGGAGCTTGATGTACCGGCTGAGGAAGTCTATTCCAGGCATATGGTGCAGCAAGATAAAAGTACATAAGTAATGCCACACTGGGAAAAGACCAAAGGTCCATCGAGCCCAGCATCCTGTCCACGACAGCGGCCAATCCAGGCCAAGGGCACCTGGCAAGCTTCCCCACGTACAAACATTCTATACATGTTATTTCTGGAATTGCGGAGTTAGCAGTGGAGGAGAAGGGTGCAGATATGAGAGATTTACCCAGTGAACGGAGTTCCCGAGGAGAAATGTAGGGGGAGATGAGAGTGGAGAGGTACTGAGGAGCTGCAGTGTGAATGCACTTATAGGTCAATAAGAGGAGTTTGAACTGTATGCGGAAACGGATAGGAAGCCAGTGAAGTGACTTGAGGAGAGGGCTAATATGAGCATAACCACACTGGCGGAATATTAGTCATGCAGCAGAATTTTGAACAGATTGAAGAGGAGAGAGATGGCTAAGTGGGAGACCTGTGAGAAGCAAGTTGCAATAATCTAAGCGAGAGGTGATGAGGGTTCTGGTACACTAGGAATACAAGTCCATGCTTTTAACTTGCATGAAAATGGAAGCCAATAGTACAGAGACCTGAAGGTCCTGCAGTAACTCCCTGCCAATCAAATATAACAATCCAAAAAAATCCCAGCTTGTGGATGTGATTTTTCATTATCAACACTGCATAGATAGTTGAAGCGCTGTTGCGCTACTGTGGAAGTAATTTTCCAGCTTGAAATTTAATATAAGGGAAACGGAGGAATTGAACAGTTAAGACGTCAAGTTTCCCAAATACAGGAAAATATTGAACAACGACGGGGGCATCCACCAAGCATATCAGGATAAGTGCCCTGTGATTTATTATGTATATATATATTGAGGATAAAGGTACAATGCATGGGATTGATTAAATTGGACACTTTATAGATTAGCATGATATGATTTGAGATCACTTATTATTTGATAATAGCATAGGAGTGCAGCTAGCCTAAAAAAACATGGAGGAACTCTATGATTGAGAAACGTATCCACCCTTAGAGACATAAGTCACCTGCGTGTTGTTTCACTTGGGTGAGTCTTTGCTCTGAGAGTTCTCCATTAACACACAAAAAATGTATTTGTTATTTTGATTAGGATTTCAGTGTCTGATATCTCTCCCATACATTAGTTAACCTTGGATAAGCTCTGGTTATTACATATTTAGTAACTCCCTGCCAGGCATAAATCAGGGCATTAAAGAGCAGCTTCATCTTGAAACAAGTCCCAGATCAGTGGCTAAACAGCATATCATTCAGTATTATACATCTCAAACTGGCTGTCAGAATAGCTTTTGCTTTACTGTTTTCTTTCTATTTCTTATAGAAACACTATTACCAGCCCCTCTGGACTCTGGTCGGAGCTGGGGCCAAACGGCTTCCGACATCTGTACGTTCAACAGCCAGCGTGATCCCTTCTGGAGTAAAGTGGATTAAATCTGCAGTTCAGGGCTTTGAGCCTGACAAGAATTGCATCCGCATCAGTGATAATAAAAAGGTAGTGTAATAAAGATCCTGATCCAGTCCCACTGGTGCAAGGCTCAAAGTTAGAAGCATAAATCCTTGGACTATTAAGCCCTGTATTAATTAACATATTTTACATAGCTTGTAAGCTTGATCTGTATGAGGGCCTCAGGTTTTAGAACCTTTGCCTTGGACAATATCCTGCAGAATTTAGTAGCCTGAAGGTTTACAATTATAAACATATTTAGATAAATATGCAAAAGCACATGTGGTCAGTGGCATGGCCAATCGCATAGGTGCTTCTGAAAAAAATACAGGCCGCTTGAATGAATAATTTTGGATAGTTAAATCTTTATACAGCTAAAACGACCTGTTCAAAAAAAGTGGGATTTAGGATGCTCCAAGGGTGGTGCCACTTAAATATCTAATTTATACATCTAAACTGTGATATTTGACTGTAAACATATGTTAGATGGTCAAGTGAGCTACACAAGTGGCAGGTATAGCCTGAAAGGTCTAACTTAGAAGCTTCAAGTTATGAGTATGTTTAGTGACACTACTGAACAGAGCTAGCGGTTTCAAATTATAGGTCCGTATTCTGTAATCCAGTGAACATTAGTGTGTCTCTGGTCAATGGCTTTGCTTTGTCTTTTTTTTTAGTGAATAGAGCCACATCCCTCTTGTCACTGACTGGTATACCAGAAAAGTAAAAGAGTTCTTTATTATTTATGTATTATCCTTACAAATGGAAAATATGTGAATGATGATTGAATAACTTGCTGAGAAAATCGCAGGAATCTGTTGTCTTTCTGAGGCTGAAATAATGGTGGTGGTTTTTTTTCCCCCCTCTAGATTTCTTACAAGTATTTGATAATAGCCCTTGGCATCAAGCTGCAGTATGAAAAGGTATGTGGCTACGGTCTGGCTCTGCCATGCTGGCAAAGGTCTTGGCATGTTCCAAAGCATGGGGGACACTGAGGCACTTCTCCTTCCTCTAATGCTGGGATTTCTAACCAGTGATGCCCGCACCCCCATTGATATGGGAAGAGGTCAGAAGGGGTGAGGAAAAGGGTCTTGAAATCTGAGGCAATTTAGCGAAACTTTCTAGACAGAGTGAAGGCAGTTGTTAGGACAGTTCTTGGTAGTATAACTGTGTACTATGTAATTTTAGTGACATAAGCAGTTGGCACTGTTAGGGTGAAATTCAGTAAACGGCACCCAAACATAGGTATCGGGATGATCCCTGCTAAGCTAATATTCTATAAAGGGTGTTCTGTACAGGTTTAGGAAGACGTTCTGAAGGTTTCATTGCTCAGTTAAGTGGGTGCAGAAACCAAAGCAAGGTTAAGAACCATGCTCTACTGCATTCTGTGGTTATCTGTGCAGAACTGAAAAATCAACCCTGGCTCCCTGTCCCTGAAGGACTATTATTCGAGGGGTGAGCACAACATTCCTGGCTGACCTGGGGAGTGGAAGACCTGACTAGGGAATCGTAATGCTGCTGCTGAGATACCATGTCTGCTCCTTTTCCTCCAATTCCTAATGGGCTCTGAGCTGTGTACCCTGTCAGTCAGCAGTCCTTGAGTTGTCCTCGGGGGGGGGGGGGGGGGGGCACTGCAGCCACAATTCATAAATGATGGAAGAATAGATCCTTTCTGAGGGTGTATTAATTAGCCCACTTCTGAGCAGAGTGTAACTTTAACTGTTTCCTTGTTCGTTTTGGTAGGGTGCTTTTATACGATCCAAACAGTGTAAAAGCCCTCCATAGTGCTGGTTCATTTACGGTACCGAACCGGTAATTATAGCCAAATTAAGTGCTGAGACAGGGTGTTGTCTCCAACTCCCCCTCCCTTTTCTTGCTCCCCTGTCTTTCTGCTCTCCCCTCCCCCCTTGTTTCTTTTGAAGTAGCACCTCTCTAGATCCTCTGTCCTGCCTCCGTTTTTCTGGGTCCCAGGCCAGCAGCAGCAGAGCTGGGAAAGGTCTCTGCCAGCTGCATCCTTGTTGGTCCTGCTCCATGAATTGGTCTTGTTCCTTTCTGAGCTTCAGTTTAGCTCCACCTTCACAATAAATGTTTGAGCACAGATCACCTGAGGGCGGCTTCTACAGGACAGAACCCTCTGTCTACCTCCCAGTACCATCTCCCAGAGCTGTGTGGGTTCAGATTAACAGCCAGATAAAAGGTCTTTGCCCTCCACAGGACCTTTCCTATCCTTCCCCTTTAGCTGTACACAGAACAATTCGGGGAGCACATGACAGTATTGTTCTAACAAGGGAGAGACAGAGCACTGGCCTTTCTGTTAAGACGAACTGATATTTTTTTGTGGTCCAACTGCATTGTACCCCCTTCTTTAGCATTAGCACCATAATTGGATATTCTAGAACCAAAGTAGGTAAGCATATTATGGAAGAGTAGCCTAATGGTTAGTGCAGTGGGCTGAGAACCCGGGGAACTGGTCCCACTGTGACTCCTTTTGACCCTGGGCAAGTCACTTAACCCTCTAATGACCCAGGTACACAGATTGGGAGTCCACTAGGGACAGAGAAAGTACCTGCATATAATGTAAACTGCTTTGGTTGTACCACAGAAAGGCAGTATATGAAATCCATCACCCTTTACCTTCTTCCCATCCTAACCCACACTTGACTCTTCCACTCTCTTTTCTTTGATGATAGGAGAGCAGCACTCCTCCCTTCCTGGCTCTTCATCCACTGCTACCCCACGCTTCACTTTCAGTCCTCCTTCCCCCCCCCCCCCACAAGCCTTTATGCCCTGGACAGCTGACCCTATCACCCACTCCTAGTTAACAGCCCTGCCACCCATCATAAAATCATTAGATTGCCAGTTCAAAAGGTTATGAAACCTGAATTTTAATAAAAAAAACAAAAGCAATGAACGAAAATGCAGCTGAATTAATCTCCACGTTCAGGTCCTTCTGGCAATGGGTATCTGTCCAATGAGATAAGTTGCTGACTGCTTATCTGCAACCCAGCATGCATGATGGAGCTTTTGCCAGAAGGCCACTGTAAGGGAGGGAACAGAAATACATCAAATTATCTTTCAGTGGTGGGGTAATGAGCACACAGCCAGATGCCGGTGTGTACAGGACACAGCAAATGCTTAGCAACCTCTTATGTAATGTCTCTAGCTCCATCATAACTACCTTGTAATTTGAAAAGAAACAGTGTCAGGAGAAATCTGGAGGAGTAGCCAATGGTTAGTGCAGTGGCCTGAGAAACAAGAGAACAATTCTCACTGCAGCCCCTTCTGACCCTGGGCAAGTCACTTAACCCTTCATTGCCTCATGTACAAAATAAGTACCTGTATGTGATATGTAAACTGCTTTGATTATTCTGTTCTCCCCTGCCTTTTTCTCTCATCCCCTCAGTTCACTGTCTTGAAATATGTATTTTACAAGATTATTATGCCCCCCCCCTTTCATTTTTTGGTTTTATCATAGATTAAAGGTTTGCCGGAAGGTTTTAAATACCCTAAAATAGGCTCCAATTATTCAGTTCATACTGTAGAAAAGACATGGAAGGCGATGCAGGACTTCAAGAGAGGCAATGCCATCTTCACATTCCCCAACACGCCAGTGAAGTGCGCTGGAGCGCCTCAGAAAATTATGTACCTGTCCGAGGCCTACTTCCAAAAGGTACTGGGCAAGAGCGATGACTTCAACCTTATGGATTATGGGGCTAATTCAGTACAGGTCATCTAAAGTTAGGTGCTGGGATGCTGCACGCTAACCATGAATTCTGTATTGGCAATTATGCACATAATTGTCCTTATAAAATACTAGGGTGTTTTAAGCATTAACATTTAGATGCAGCACTTACACCATTGGTGTAAATATCCACAAGTAAATGTTGCAGTTATGTGCATAACTGACAGTGTTCTATAACCTTAGTGTGTAAGTGCTAGGCATACCCGTGACCTGCCTATGCCCCTCTCATGTCCACCCCCCCTTGCAGTTATACTCTGAAGGATTTCTGTGCTAAGGTTATAGAGTTACAACTAATGATCCAATTCTCAAAACCTAAAGCCGGCGCTAGAAGCGATTAGCGCTGGTCTAACACCAGCATTAGTGAGCACACAATGCACAGAGGGCTCTAGCACTGGAGACCTTGTGCACACCAAAGATTAGTGCAAATAGCATGCAGATGTAATCCATTGGATGTTAATGAGGTCATTTCCTATTCCCTGCAATGCTCAGAGAACAGCGCACTAAACAAAGCTACCCTTACCGCTAAAAACCTAAAGCCAGCTCAGAGCACACATTAGGTGTTTGAAGAGAGGATTTCCCATGATTTTTTTTTTTTTACAAGCTGCCATTTGTTATTTAATTTGAAAGCAGAAGGAAGCTTGTACAAGCCTCTAAGCGCTGGTAGTGAGAGACGAATGTATGCGAGTCAGAGCAAACTGGAAAGTGAAAGCACACATTGGCGCCTGTTTTCTGAGCTTAAGTATCAGCTTCCGGGTTTGCCTGGCACATGTGTAGAAGAACTGTGCTTATCGCAAAACTGAAGTGCGCATTCACCAGGCATGTTCCTCCCACTTGCTTTCAGTCAAACAGCGTGCATCTCGTTTGTATTTCTTACGGTTGAGCATTGGGGAGCTATTTTTCTGCGCTGTTTCTGCAGTATTGATAGGGCGCTGTTCCTGATAGCTCCAGAGTTCTGAGCATTGGCCCATAAGTGCAGTTGCACACAACTGCAAATTAGTGCCAATTAATTCCAATTATAGCCAATTGGTAGTGCTGATTAGCACCTAATTTATCAATTAAATTACGTGCATAACTAGCACTATTCTATAAACTGTGCACCAGGGGCGTAATTACGTGGGGCCACAGGGGCATGGACCGCCGCCACCGCCATCAGGTACCTGTGCTGGAGGGGGTCCCCAACCCCCGCCAGCCGAAGTTCTCTTCAGCGCCAGTCTCCGGGCTGGTGCGTTGCTGCAGTTGATCTGGATGGAAGGATTCTGTTTCTGTGTGAGTCTTCCTGACGTCCTGCACGTTCCTATGTGAACGTAGGGATGTCTGGACGACTCACACAGAAACAGAATTGGCTGGTGGGGGTTGGGGACCCCCGCCAGCTCAGGTACCTGATGGCGGGGGGGGGAAGGGGGGATCAAAAGGGGAGGGGCACCGGGGGAGAGGGTAAAAAGTGGCAGGGGGGTTGGCGGCGCCAGGGGGGGCTAAAATGTGTCCCCTCACCTCAGGCTCTGGACCCCCCTCCCGCCAAAGTCTGGCTACGCCCCTGCTATGCACTCAAGTTTGTGTGCTAAGTGCAAAAATGTGTGCACAAGATTACAGAATGAGGGGGTGTACTGGCTTTGCCAATGTCCAAACTGATCTTGTTGTACTCCACCTTGGTGAATTTCTTCAAAAAAGTGGCAAATAGATCCTAATAAATATGTCAGGAATAGTATTTATCATTTTGGTCTCTCAGTTTCTAAGAGAAAAATCTAACGTTTCTTTTTCTTTTCAGACAGGAAAGCGAGCAGAGGCCAATATCATTTTCAATACTTCCCTGGGAGTAATCTTTGGTGTGAAGAAGTATGCGGATGCTCTTCTGGAGATCATCAAAAACAGAAACATCAGTGTCAATTATCGGCAGAATCTCATTGAGGTCCGAGCAGACAAACAGGAAGCTGTGTTTGAGAACTTGGACAACCCTGGGGAAACCAAAGTGTTTCAGGTTGGTAAGCTGTTTGGAAGATTTCAAGTAGTGGCCTTCAAACTGTTCCATGGGCATTCTCTGACCAGTCAGGTTTTCAGTTTATACACCGTATGTGTGAGAGATTTGTGTATACTGCCTCCGATGTGTGCAAAAGCGAATGCTACATACCTGTAGAAGGTATTCTCCGAGGACAGCAGGCTGATTGTTCTCACTGATGGGCCGACGTCCCCGGCAGCCCCCTCCATCGGAAAGTTTACTAGCAAAGGCCTTTGCTAGTCCTCGCGCGCCCATGCGCACTGCGCATGCGCGGCCGTCTTCCCGCCCGAAACCGGCTCGAGCCGGCCAGTCCAGTATGTAGCAAGACAATACACTTCAAGGGAAGACTCAACTCCAAAGGGGAGGCGGGCGGGTTTTGTGAGAACAATCAGCCTGCTGTCCTCGGAGAATACCTTCTACAGGTATGTAGCATTCGCTTTCTCCGAGGACAAGCAGGCTGCTTGTTCTCACTGATGGGGTATCCCTAGCCCCCAGGCTCACTCAAAACAACAACCATGGTCAATTGGGCCTCGCAACGGCGAGGACATTAAAGAGATTGACCTAAAAAATTTACCAACTAACTGAGAGTGCAGCCTGGAACAGAACAAACAGGGCCCTCGGGGGGGTGGAGTTGGATCCTAAAGCCCAAACAGGTTCTGAAGAACTGACTGCCCGAACCGACTGTCGCGTCGGGTATCCTGCTGCAGGCAGTAATGAGATGTGAATGTGTGGACAGATGACCACGTCGCAGCTTTGCAAATTTCTTCAATGGAGGCTGACTTCAAGTGGGCTACCGACGCAGCCATGGCTCTGACATTATGAGCCGTGACATGACCCTCAAGAGCCAGCCCCGCCTGGGCGTAAGTGAAGGAAATGCAATCTGCTAGCCAATTGGATATGGTGCGTTTCCCTACAGCCACTCCCCTCCTATTGGGGTCAAAAGAAATAAACAATTGGGCGGACTGTCTGTTGGGCTGTGTCCGCTCCAGGTAGAAGGCCAATGCTCTCTTGCAGTCCAATGTGTGCAGCTGACGTTCAGCAGGGCAGGAATGAGGACGGGGGAAAAATGTTGGCAAGACAATTGACTGGTTCAGATGGAACTCCGACACAACCTTTGGCAGGAACTTAGGGTGAGTGCGGAGGACTACTCTGTTATGATGAAATTTGGTGTACGGGGCCTGGGCTACCAGGGCCTGAAGCTCACTGACTCTATGAGCTGAAGTAACTGCCACCAAGAAAATGACCTTCCAGGTCAAGTACTTCAGATGGCAGGAATTCAGTGGCTCAAAAGGAGGTTTCATCAGCTGGGTGAGAACGACATTGAGATCCCATGACACTGTAGGAGGCTTGACAGGGGGCTTTGACAAAAGCAAACCTCTCATGAAGCGAACAACTAAAGGCTGTCCTGAGATCGGCTTACCTTCCACACGGTAATGGTATGCACTGATTGCACTAAGGTGAACCCTTACAGAGTTGGTCTTGAGACCAGACTCAGACAAGTGCAGAAGGTATTCAAGCAGGGTCTGTGTAGGACAAGAGCGAGGATCTAGGGCCTTGCTGTCACACCAGACGGCAAACCTCCTCCAATGGAAGAAGTAACTTCTCTTAGTGGAGTCTTTCCTGGAAGCAAGCAAGATGCGGGAGACACCCTCTGACAGACCCAAAGAGGCAAAGTCTACGCCCTCAACATCCAGGCCGTGAGAGCCAGAGACTGGAGGTTGGGATGCAGAAGCGCCCCCTCGTCCTGTGTGATGAGGGTCGGAAAACACTCCAATCTCCACGGTTCTTCGGAGGATAACTCCAGAAGAAGGGGGAACCAGATCTGACGCGGCCAAAAAGGAGCAATCAGAATCATGGTGTCTCGGTCTTGCTTGAGTTTCAACAAAGTCCTCCCCACCAGAGGGATGGGAGGATAAGCATACAGCAGGCCCTCCCCCCAATCCAGGAGGAAGGCATCCGATGCCAGTCTGCCGGGGGCCTGAAGCCTGGAACAGAACTGAGGGACTTTGTGGTTCACTCGAGATGCGAAGAGATCCACCAAGGGGGTGCCCCACGCTTGGAAGATCTGGCGCACCACTCTGGAGTTGAGCGACCACTCGTGAGGTTGCATAATCCGGCTCAGTCTGTCGGCCAGACTGTTGTTTACGCCTGCCAGATATGTGGCTTGGAGCACCATGCCGAGACGGCGAGCCCAGAGCCACATGCTGACGGCTTCCTGACACAGGGGGCGAGATCCGGTGCCCCCCTGCTTGTTGACATAGTACATGGCAACCTGGTTGTCTGTCTGAATTTGGATAATTTGGTGGGACAGCCGATCTCTGAAAGCCTTCAGAGCGTTCCAGATCGCTCGCAACTCCAGAAGATTGATCTGTAGATCGCGTTCTTGGAGGGACCAACTTCCTTGGGTGTGAAGCCCATCGACATGAGCTCCCCATCCCAGGAGAGACGCATCCGTGGTCAGCACTTTTTGTGGCTGAGGAATTTGGAAGGGACGTCCCAGAGTCAAATTGGAGCAAATCGTCCACCAATACAGGGATTTGAGAAAACTCGTGGACAGGTGGATCACGTCCTCTAGACCCCCAGCGGCCTGATACCACTGGGAGGCTAGGGTCCATTGAGCAGATCTCATGTGAAGGCGGGCCATGGGAGTCACATGAACTGTGGAGGCCATGTGGCCCAGCAATCTCAACATCTGCCGAGCTGTGATCTGCTGGGACGCACGCACCCGCGAGACGAGGGACAACAAGTTGTTGGCTCTCGCCTCTGGGAGATAGGCGCGAGCCGTCCGAGAATCCAGCAGGGCTCCTATGAATTCGAGTTTCTGCACTGGGAGAAGATGGGACTTTGGGTAATTTATCACAAACCCCAGTAGCTCCAGGAGGCGAATAGTCATCTGCATGGACTGCAGGGCTCCTGCCTCGGATGTGTTCTTCACCAGCCAATCGTCGAGATATGGGAACACGTGCACCCCCAGCCTGCGAAGTGCCGCTGCTACCACAGCTAGGCACTTTGTGAACACCCTGGGCGCAGAGGCGAGCCCAAAGGGTAGCACACAGTACTGGAAGTGGCGTGTGCCCAACTGAAATCGCAGATACTGTCTGTGAGCTGGCAGTATCGGGATGTGTGTGTAGGCATCCTTCAAGTCCAGAGAGCATAGCCAATCGTTTTGCTGAATCATGGGGAGAAGGGTGCCCAGGGAAAGCATCCTGAACTTTTCTTTTACGAGATATTTGTTCAGGGCCCTTAGGTCTAGGATGGGACGCATCCCCCCTGTTTTCTTTTCCACAAGGAAGTACCTGGAATAGAATCCCAGCCCTTCTTGCCCGGATGGCACGGGCTCGACCGCATTGGCGCTGAGAAGGGCGGAGAGTTCCTCTGCAAGTACCTGCTTGTGCTGGAAGCTGTAAGACTGAGCTCCCGGTGGACAATTTGGAGGTTTTGAGGCCAAATTGAGGGTGTATCCTTGCCGGACTATTTGCAAAACCCACTGATCGGAGGTTATGAGAGGCCACCTTTGGTGAAAAGCTTTCAACCTCCCCCCGACCGGCAGGTCGCCCGGCACTGACACTTGGATGTCGGCTATGCTCTGCTGGAGCCAGTCAAAAGCTCGTCCCTTGCTTTTGCTGGGGAGCCGCGGGGCCTTGCTGAGGCGCACGCTGCTGACGAGAGCGAGCGCGCTGGGGCTTAGCCTGGGCCGCAGGCTGTCGGGAAGGAGGATTGTACCTACGCTTACCAGAAGCATAGGGACCAGTCTTCCTTCCCCCGAAAAATCTTCTACCTGTAGAGGTAGAGGCTGAAGGCTGCCGGCGGGAGAACTTGTCGAATGCGGTGTCCCGCTGGTGGAGAGACTCTACCACCTGCTCGACTTTTTCTCCAAAAATGTTATCCGCACGGCAAGGCGAGTCCGCAATCCGCTGCTGGAGTCTATTCTCCAGGTCGGCGGCACGCAGCCATGAGAGCCTGCGCATCACCACACCTTGAGCAGCGGCCCTGGACGCAACATCAAAAGTGTCATAAACTCCTCTGGCCAGGAATTTTCTGCACGCCTTCAGCTGCCTGACCACCTCCTGAAAAGGCTTGGCTTGCTCAGGGGGAAGAGCATCAACCAAGCCCGCCAACTGCCGCACATTGTTCCGCATGTGTATGCTCGTGTAGAGCTGGTAAGACTGAATTTTGGCCACGAGCATAGAAGAATGGTAGGCCTTCCTCCCAAAGGAGTCTAAGGTTCTAGGGTCTTTGCCCGGGGGCGCCGAAGCATGCTCCCTAGAACTCTTAGCCTTCTTTAGGGCCAGATCCACAACTCCAGAGTCATGAGGCAACTGAGTGCGCATCAGCTCTGGGTCCCCATGGATCCGGTACTGGGACTCAATCTTCTTGGGAATGTGGGGATTACTTAGTGGCTTGGTCCAGTTCGCAAGCAATGTCTTTTTCAGGACATGGTGCAAGGGAACAGTGGACGCTTCCTTAGGTGGAGAAGGATAGTCCAGGAGCTCAAACATTTCAGCCCTGGGCTCGTCCTCCACAACCACCGGGAAGGGGATGGCCGTAGACATCTCCCGGACAAAGGAAGCAAAAGACAGACTCTCGGGAGGAGAAAGCTGTCTCTCAGGAGAGGGAGTGGGATCAGAAGGAAGACCCTCAGACTCCCCGTCAGAGAAATATCTGGGGTCCTCCTCTTCCTCCCACGAAGCCTCACCCTCGGTGTCAGACACAAGTTCACGAACCTGTGTCTGCAACCTCGCCCTGCTCGACTCGGTGGAACCCCGTCCACGGTGGGGGCGTCGAGAGGTAGACTCCCTCGCCCGCATCGGCGAAGCTCCCTCCGCCGACGTAGTCGGGGAGCCTTCCTGGGAGGTGGCCGCGGTCGGCACCGCAAGCGGTACCGACGTCGGGGACCTCAACCTGGGCGATGGGCCAGCCGGCGCCACGCTCGACGGTACCGGAGGCGCAAGCACCGCCGGTACCGGAGGGGTAGGGCGCAACAGCTCTCCCAGAATCTCTGGGAGAACGGCCCGGAGGCTCTCGTTTAGAGCGGCTGCAGAGAAAGGCTGAGAGGCCGATGCAGGCGTCGACGTCAGAACCTGTTCCGGGCGAGGAGGCTGTTCCGGGCTGTCCAGAGTGGAGCGCATCGACACCTCCTGAACAGAGGGTGAGCGGTCCTCTCGGTGCCGATGCCTGCTGGGTGCCGAATCCCTCGGCGACCCAGAGCTCTCGGTGCCGACATGGGGAGGAGACCGGTGTCGATGCTTCTTCGATTTCTTCCGAAGCATGTCACCGGAGCTCCCCGGCACCGACGAGGAGGACGTAGAATCCATCCGTCGCTTCCTCGGGGCCGAGACCGAAGAGGGTCGATCCCGGGGGGGCTGTACCGCAGGAGCCCTCAGGGTAGGAGGAGACCCACCCGAAGGCTCACCGCCACCAGCAGGGGAATGGACAGCCCTCACCTGCACTCCTGACGATGCACCTCCGTCCGACGACATCAGCAGACGAAGTCTCGGTACCACCGACGTCGATGCAGTCGCCCGATGCCTCGGCGCCGATGCAGAGGTCCGATGCCTCGATGCAGTCGATGGAGCGGCAGCCAAGGAAGATGGTCCGGACGCTGACGACGTCGATGCACTCGATGCCTCCGGTGCCGATGCCGACGAAGAGCCCGAGAACAAAACGTTCCACTGGGCTAATCTCGCTACCTGAGTCCGCCTTTGTAACAGGGAACACAGACTGCAGTTCTGAGGGCGGTGCTGGGCCCCTAGACACTGAAGACACGCAGAGTGCCTATCAGTGAGCGAGATTACCCGGGCGCACTGGGTGCACTTCTTGAAGCCGCTGGAAGGCTTCGATGTCATGGGCGGAAAAATCACGCCGGCGAAATCAAAAGCCGAAATGGCGAAAATTGAAGCACCAAAATTTAGAGGGAGAAAAATCTCGACCGAGGCCAAAAGAGGCCTACCCCGACAACGAAGAAAACTTACGGAGCAAAAACTGAGAAATACGGGAAGGGCAGAAAACCCGAAAGGGTCTTCCGGAACACTACCGGAGCTCTTCCCGAACTTTTTCCAAGGAAAAAACAGCAAAAAACACGTCGAAAAGGACGCGCGAGGTCGACTCTCTGGGGCACGAACGGCGTAACACGACCGTACCGAGCGCGGACGAAAGAAGACTGGCCAGCTCGAGCCGGTTTCGGGCGGGAAGACGGCCGCGCATGCGCAGTGCGCGCGAGGACTAGCAAAGGCCTTTGCTAGTAAACTTTCCGATGGAGGGGGCTGCCGGGGACGTCGGCCCATCAGTGAGAACAAGCAGCCTGCTTGTCCTCGGAGAATATATCTCGCACTTATTACCTGTGGGATGATCTGAAATCTGATGAGTTGGGGGATCCCCAGGGGACTAGGCTGAGGACCACTGATTTAGAACATACTGTCTTAATCAAGTAAATAAAGTAGTTGAGCAGCCTGTCATAGAATGACAGCTATTTACCCCTACATTATACTCAGTGGTAGAATTGGCTAAGGTCATTATTTTCCCTGTATTTTCTTTTTTTTCTATGTGGTTTTATTATAATTTTTTCAGGCAGGATGCATTCTTACCATTTTACATAGTAACATAGTAGATGACGGCAGAAAAAGACCTGCACGGTCCAACCAGTCTGCCCAACAAGATAAACTCTCATGTGCTACTTTTTGTGTATACCCTACTTTGATTTGTACCTGTCCTCTTCAGGGCACAGACCGTATAAGTCTGCCCAGCACTATCCCCGCCTCCCAACCACCAGCCCCGCCTCCCACCACCGGCTCTGGCACAGACCTTATAAGTCTGCCCAGCACTATCCCCGCCTCCCAACCACCAGTCCCGCCTCCCACCACCGGCTCTGGCACAGACCGTATAAGTCTGCCCAGCACTATCCCCGCCTCCCAACCACCAGCCCCGCCTCCCACCACCGGCTCTGGCACAGACCTTATAAGTCTGCCCAGCACTATCCCCGCCTCCCAACCACCAGTCCCGCCTCCCACCACCGGCTCTGGCACAGACCGTATAAGTCTGCCCAGCACTATCCCCGTCTCCCAACCACCAGCCCCGCCTCCCACCACCGGCTCTGGCACAGACCTTATAAGTCTGCCCAGCACTATCCCCGCCTCCCAACCACCAGTCCCGCCTCCCACCACCGGCTCTGGCACAGACCGTATAAGTCTGCCCAGCACTATCCCCGTCTCCCAACCACCAGCCCCGCCTCCCACCACCGGCTCTGGCACAGACCTTATAAGTCTGCCCAGCACTATCCCCGCCTCCCAACCACCAGTCCCGCCTCCCACCACTGGCTCTGGCACAGACCGTATAAATCTGCTCAGCACTATCCCTGTCTCCCAACCACCAGCCCCACCTCCCACCACCGGCTCTGGCACAGGCCGTATAAGTCTGCCCAGCACTATCCCTGTCTCCCAACCACCAGCCCCACCTCCCACCACTGGCTCTGGCACAGGCCGTATAAGTCTGCCCAGCACTATCCCCACCTCCCAACCACCAGTCCCGCCTCCCGTGTGTGCTACCGGGGCTTTCAGAATATCCATAATGAATATGCATAAGATACTGTAAGTGTGTGTAAACTGGGTCTCTAATGTATGCAGACTTATCTCATGTATATTCATTATGGATAGCCTAAAAATCTGGATATCTGAAGAGAACAGGTTTGGAGAGCCCTGGCGTTGATACTGGGTCAGGTTATATACTGTACTTAGCAGATTTATGGACAGAAATATTGCTTGATTTCTGTCCTAAAATGGTTCTTGGGCTTGTCCTTTTAGATAATGGGACAATTTTGGTCCACTTTTTGTTTTCTCTGTACAATTAGAAAAATTTAGGCTTTCTAACTATGGTAGATAGATATTGTAGGCTGCAGATTAATAACATAGAGTTGCAAATTGTGAGGGTTTGGCTCTGTGTTATAAATCCTGTGAACAACCTGCAGCCCTAGCACTGTGGGCTTTGCTCCTGAGGGGTGGGTGGACTCATCAGTGTTTGGAGGGCAGTTGTAGGAAGTGGTGTTGGTTGGGTTCTAGGGGGAACTACTTCCCTCTGCTTCTGTACTGAAGCAGTAACCCATACATCCTGCAGGGGGAGCTAGCATCACTGGCATTTTCTGTGCTGTCACATTTGCGCAGTGTCATACTTGATAACGTTAATGTGCTTACCTACAAAGTATTCAGAACACATGGTCTGGCATCCAGTGAGATGACACAGAATCTGTTAAAGCTTTATTGTTAATAGCAAAGAGTCAGCGTAACTTAAAACATTCTGTATAGAATCAAAACTCAAGATGACAAAAATAGAGGGGTCAATATTCGGCTGGTGGTGGTGAGCATTTTATTTTATTTTTTTGTAAATGCTGACGGTCACTGGCAAAGCTAGACCTGGATATTCAGTGCCAGTCCATGTCCAGGCACCAGCACTGAATAATTGGTTTGGCCGCAACACCTGGAAGATATGTGAATAAGGCCGATATTCAGTGCCATATCCACATAGCTAACTGGGCAAAGTTAGCAGTGGTCCTGCTTCCCCGGTTAGCTGTGTGGGAACTGGCACTGAATATTGCCACATAACTTCCAGAACTGTTCTGGCTCCACCCCCAGACCGCCCCTCAATTGTCCGGTTTCACTACAGCCTGTTAGAGCTGATATTCAGCGACACTGCCCAGTTAGGTGCTGCTGAATATCAGATGACGGCCAGCTCAGCAGGGTTTAACAGGCTTGGAAACCTCTCATGATAATATTTAGGAATAAAGGCTTTCTAGTATAAAGCTCTGTATATTTAGTACAAAAAACTTGCTGGACTGTATCCTCATTAAATTCTGGTCTGACAAGATTATTTGTGAGACAAAGGTATATCTTGTTCTGCAGGTTAAAAGGAAATTTTTAAAATATATTATGGGAAATACAAATTCTACTACCGTATCTATAAATTCATGAATTTATTTTCGCTTTAAATCTCAACTTCCTGCATAGAACTAAGCGTATTTTGATGTGCTGGATCTGAATGGTTTGTCCAAGCACAAGCTGGTCCCAATTGACTATTAGGTGTGAGTTCTGCACAGGCTTTCTTGTACTTGTGTCATTTTGGACAGTTGCGTGCATGTTTGTCCCGTTTTGTATTCCTCACCTTTTTGCGCACCTGTCTTCTCTGCAGTATGAGATGCTTCATGTCACACCTCCCATGGGTCCACCAGATGTGCTGGTGAATAGTCCGGTGGCAGACGCTGCAGGTTGGGTGGATGTCGACAGGGAAACTCTGCAGCACACCAAGTACCCCAATGTTTTCGGCATTGGAGATTGCACCAATCTCCCTACATCCAAAACAGTCGCAGCTGTAGGTAAAAGGACCTGACTTTTTCTAGCTTTACTTGGTAATGACTTGTTATAAGTGGTAGTGCTGAAACCCCAGAAGTTGCACTGTGCAGGTTAGGAATGTTGGTTTATTCTGTTCCCATGGTCTGAGGTGTAACAATTCAGACCTCAAAATAAAGTACAATGAATTACAAAAGAAGAAACCCAGATAATAGTATAAAAAATTAATGTGTATATATAGAGCACAAAAGTGCTTTACAACTATAGCTGCTCATAACTTGCTGCATTCAGTATGTGCATATGAGGAGTTAGTTTTGATGACTGATTTAGCTGAGAGTTTTCAAAGGTAAGACTGGACAGCCACCCCCTCCTCCCCCCCCCCCCAAAAAAAAAAAAACCAAACAAACCTATGTCTGTCCTTATCAGTTACAGAGGGATAAACAGAGGCAGGAGCATTACCATAATCTGGGGCATTCAGACTTATTAAAAATAAACAAAGGGTCTAATCTCCCCAGGAACGATATTACTGGGTTATCACGCCAAAGAAGCTTACTCCTGAAGAAAAGATTGTATGAGTTGAGATCAACAGTGTAAGGGGTGCCTTGTAAAGTGTGAAGCACACTGTGAGTATGCCCTGAACGTGAAGCATGCAGTCTTTCTCAACCTATTTATATTTTTTTCTTTATTTATGCTTTACAAGTTACACAAATTTCACTTGCAAAATTGAAACACAGAGAGGAAAAAGTATCAAATGAATATCAATACAACAAAATTTTTACATCTCTTGATTAGAACCATAAATCTAAGGGAGAAACATAGGGAGCGTATTCCAAAAAGGTTAAGGAGAACCTATCACAAATAACTAATTATCAGAAACTGGCCTGACCGTTTAATTCTCTCATTTTATATTTTCCAACTTCTCTCACTTCTTGGGTCCACTGGGTATACTTTTTGAATCTAAGAAAGCTTTAAGTTGTTCTGGCTCCCAAAAAATATATTTATTGTCCAGATATCTTATTATACATATACATTTACAGGGAAATGTTAGTAGAAACTTCGCTCCTATCAAATTTGTTTCTTCTCGAAGAGCCAGAAATTTTCTCCTTCTGTCCTGAGTAGATTTTATGACATCTGGATAGATCCAAATTCTGTGTCCACAAAAAGTTTTAGTACAGTTTTTAAAGTACAACTTTAATACAGAATTTAAGTCCTGCTCAAATACACAGGAAGCCATTAATGTTCGTCTCAGAGTAACTTAATTTAACGAATCTTCTAGCAAGGCAGAGATATCATTTAAAGTCTGATCATCTTGTTGAGTTTGTATCATATGCCCGGGGGTCCCCTGTTCTTCTCGATTTCGCTTAGGTAAAGGCAAGTAGTAAATTTTATTCAAAGGGGGAACTGCTGCCTCAGGAAAACGTAATATCTCCATTAAATATTTTTTAAAGAGCTCCATCGGGTTAAGACTAGGAACCATCGGGAAATTTAAAATTCTAAGATTTAAACGGCAATTGTAATTTTCAATTTGCTCCAACCTTCTACGAATCAATGTCACATCTGATATGATAGCATTGGTAGAGGAATTTAAAGTCTTTACCTCAAATTGTATTTGTGCCACTTGCTGCGTTGTTTCCTTTTTTATTTCGTCTATTGAAGCCGTCAAAATATCTACCTTGTTAACCAGTTGGGTCATATCTTGAGCAGTAGAAGTAGTCACAGTAGTTAAACGTTGCAAAGCTCCCCAAATGGACTCCAAAGTGATCACTACGGGAGCAATCTTTGCTTCCATTTTCTTCTCCTCCGCGTTTGGATTAGAGGCCCTGCCAGCGGAAGCTAAAACAGCATCGACATCCGAATCTGTTATGTTTCCCGCCTCGCGGTTCTGTCCGATGGCAGTCGAACTTTCACCAGCCCCTTTCTTTTAGTATGTGGCATTAGGAAAACGATAAAGAAACACCAGCAGCTAAAATTGGACCGTTAGCAAACACTCACGGCCGCCATTTTGACACGCCCCCCGCCCAGTCTTTCTCAACCTGAAGTCATCCTGAAGCAGGCCCATCCTTATTCTATGATGTCACCAAATGTCCAACACGTGAAAGACTGTGCACCAAGCTTTGGGTTATTGTGTCATCCCTGCACAGCATCTGTAAACAAAGAGGAAACTACTGAATTAAGCAAATCAGAAATGTGGATCCTGGGGGTCACCACCAGTTTTTTTAAATGACAAGTTGCATTGGCCAGGGACACTTTCAGATTCTTCATGGTATTATGTCCCATCCTTTGGATGGCTCTCTTGCATGCTGCCCCTTCTAACAGTATATTTCTGCCATCAGCTACATCTTTCACTGCTCTGTAAAGAGTAAACACACAAACAGATTTATGTTCTTACAGAAAAAATGTGTCACAAGACGTGTCTTCATATAAAGTACAATTTGTACAGATTATAACTGGGTGAAAAATATATTGGCTTTATCTTTTTGCAAACTGGCAGTGCCATTGGATAAGAGCCAGGCTGGCTCATATTACGGAATGTGTAATCTCCCAGTACCAGGGTTGAGGATGTTTAGCATTTCCTTGGAACTAATTCTGCATTCGCTTCACCACTCTAATTCAATACAGAGCAAGGTGGGTCTCGGGTTATCTTGTGTGTAAAACTGCCGAGCTTTCTGAAGATGATTATTTGGGACCTCATTCCTTGAGCTGAATCTCATAGTATAGCAGGATGCGTTCAGACTAGTTAGACAGATGATTGGGGGATCACAACAAGGCTTTTTTTTTTTTTTTTAATAACTCTTTTTTTTCTCCTGGTTATTTTCTGGGACTTTTTCACAATTTCTCCCCCTTCGCCCTTTCCAAATGTATTAAGAGCCCAAGGTTTTCAGGGTGCAGGAGGACAGAAGGTTAAAAAAAATAACAAAGATTTAACCCTATTAACAGAACTATATCAGGCCTAACAATTCTTGTGACTAATGTTTTGAATATCACGAAGACACCAAACACACAGTGAAGGTGCTCAACTAACCTGAGCTTCCGATGCCCTGCAGCTCAAGCTTGCAGTTGGGGGCGTTACAGAAGGAAAGCAGAGATCTCGTTAGAGGAATCTGTGTTTCTACTGAGCTTCTGCAAGCCAGAAAAATTAAATTAGTGGGCCAGGTTTTGGCCCACAGGCTGTGGGTTGGATAAGACTGTACTAGAGCATCCTTTCTTGGTTCACCCTTTCAAAGACTCCAGTTCAGTTCTGTCCAGGACCAACACAGCTAGCTACTAGTTCGTTTGTTTTTTAAACTATGAAAAAAAATCCATTTCCATAAAGCTGAAACAAACAAATTTTTATTACTGGTTGGTTACTGCAGTGTAAAGTCTTTGAATAATTGTGAAAAATAGTTATTGTGGTGAGCTGTCCAAATTAAAAAGCAAGATTTTATGTCCCAGGGAAGCCATGCTCTCTCTACTTCATTCTGAGTGCCACTGTAGTGCAGTTACTATAGAATAGCGCTTATCAATCTTTTTTGATCCACGTTCCTGCCAAGGTGCATTGTAATGAGATGCCTATGTCTTCCAAGCTGGTTCATGACCCACAGTTTGGAAACCCTGTTGTAGAATATGACATATTTCTAGCTGTGGTCAAGGTTATTCAGAAAAGCCATGGATGGGTGAGGGAAGGATGAGGAATAGGAAGTCTGCCCTTGAGGTCATTTGAAGTCACTCTTGCATTTGCTTGCTAAAAGCTTTGTTGAGGATGTTGCAGATGTGTTGTTTGCTGCAATCCAATGAGCACTGAGCATAGTTTTTGCAGCTTGTTCCACTGGGCTGATTTTCTGTGTTACAAGTAAATCTCGATGTCTTAACTCTGTTCTGTTGCTTAAAACAGACCTAATGAATCAGCTTGAATTGTGAAAGGTCAGAGTGCCCTACAGCATCAATTGTGGATCCGCTGTGGATTGGATGGTACCTCTGCTAAGACACTCGCACGTTTGATATTAGTGGAAGTGGTGTCTGGAGGAGGGGATGGGGGGGAGAAATTTCTCACTGTCCAGTGCACATTTGATTACATTTCCAGCCCTTTAAATGACACCAACAAATCATGGTTTAAATTTCATTGCTTCTTTTTTTTCTCCCATGATCAATTTAAAATGTATAGTTGTTGTTTTTTTTTAGTTATTTTAGTTACATTTGTACCCCGCGCTTTCCCACTCATAGCAGGTTCAATGCGGCTTACATATTGTATACAGGTACTTATTTGTACCTGGGACAATGGAGGGTTAAGTGACTTGCCCAGAGTCACAAGGAGCTGCCTGTGCCTGTATAGAGTATGCCAACCCCATAAGTACATAAGTAATGCCATACTGGGAAAAGACCAAAGGCCCATCAAGCCCAGCATCCTGTCCCTGACAGCGGCCAATCCAGGTCAAGGGCACCTGGCAAGCTTCCCAAACGTACAAACATTCTATGCATGTTATTCCTGAAATTGTGGATTTTTCCCAAGTCCATTTAGTAGCGGTTTATGGACTTGTCCTTTAGGAAACCGTCTAACCCCCTTTTAAACTCTGCCAAGCTAACCGCCTTCACCATGTTCTCCGGCAATGAATTCCAGAGTTTAATTACGCGTTGGGTGAAGAAACATTTTCTCCGATTTGTTTTAAATTTACTACACTGTAGTTTCATCGCATGCCCCCTAGTCCTACTTTTTTTGGAAAGCGTGAACAGACGCTTCACATCCACCCGTTCCACTCCACTCATTATTTTATATACCTCTATCATGTCTCCCCTCAGCCGTCTCTTCCCCTCTCCCCTTTCCCAGAGTGCTGGATGACTATTGATACAGTGGCCTTACTTTTGATTGAGACCTGTCTCATTTCAAGCCACAGAAATATCCTGGGTTAATTTCAAGATCACTAGCAAAGAGGAGGCATGGCATTAAATATTTTTAAACTGGAAAAAGCCAAAGTAACCCCTTTGCAAAACTAATGAGGAAAAAACAAAAAGGGAATGACCAAAGAAGTGCCAACCAAGAGGTATTTATTAAAAATGTCACAACTAAGTCCATAGGGGTCTATAAAAATGATAGCAAGACTCAAAGCAGACCTGCGTTTCAGCACGCAGTGCACCTGCCTCAGGAGTCTCAACTTCAGCTAAATCTCTTATACTGTTAAAGACAGATATAAACACAACACCATCAAACAGTCCCCCACTCTGTTGGGCTGTGACTGCAAAATGAAACCAGCTGCTAAAAGTAGCGTTGTGATACCTTGCGATCTGTTTTGACTGTGTTCATACTCAGATCTTTAGTGCTGTCGGTCCCTCTCTATAGAGTTCTCTCCCCCTACACCTTTGGCAGTTTACTCTCAGAGATCACTCATTCGAAGCTGTGAAAATCTGTATGCCTTTCTTGCTAGTGGAGTAAGCATTATATATGGGGTGTTGATGTCAATCTAGTTGACAATGGAAAATTGTTAGTCAGTGAAGATCATTTATGTGTCTCCTTATACTGTCTATTTTGACACACAAACAATCTCATTTCTTGATTATTTCACACCTTTGATAATTTTGACGGTGTTACAGCTTTGTTATAGTGTGACTTATTGGCTAAGATCCCTGTACTGCCATTCACTGGCTAACAATCTTTGTGACATTTTTAATAAACATCCCTTGGTTGGTACTTCTTTGGTCATTCCTCTTTTGTTTTGTTTTTCCTCATTAAATATATTTATATATTATTAGGTTCTTGATACACCTCCTTTCTGTGGTACAGCCAAAATGGTTTATGTATTACAAGCAGATACTTTCTCTGGCCCTAGTGAGTTCATAATGTAACTTTTATACCTGGGGCAATGGAGGGTTCCTTGATCTTCTCTGCCCCCCCCCCCCCCTCTCCCCTGGTTCTCAGCCCACTGCATTAACCATTAGGCTACTCTTCCACTCCTAAATTGTTCATCTAGGACAATGATGGGCAACCTTTTGAGCTTGGTGTGTCAAAATTCGCCAAAAAACCGAGCATAACTCGGGTGGTGTGTCACTTCGAGAAAAATCACTGCTACTAGGACCGCCCCCGGGCCCCCCCTACCCGAGATTGCTGCCCACCCGAGGTCGCTGGGCCCCCCTCCACCTGCTACCGGGCCCAGAACTAACCTTAAAGCCTCCTTTCACGTCGCAGCAAGCAGCAGCAGGGCAGACCTCTCCTCCTTCCTTCTGTGCTCTGCCCTCGCGGACGTTACGTCAGGCGAGGGTGGGACACGGAAGGAAGGAGTGGCCTGCCCTGCTGCTGCTTGCTGCGACGTGAAAGGAGGCTTTAAGGTTAGTTTCCGGGAGCGAGGAGAGAGGGCGGACCACACTGTGGCGGCGCCACGTGTCATCGAAAATGGCTACGCATGTCAGTGCTGACACGCGTGTCATAGGTTCACCATCAGGGATCTAGGAGATACATAGGAAGACTGTGGAGATAAGAGACCAAAGGGCACAATTCTAAAGCTTGGTGCTACAATGGGGTGCGCTAAGTGCCAATTCTATAATAACATCTGTGCGCACAGATGTCCTTATAGAATTCTAGTATAAGCCCCAAATTGTGCACACAGCATTAAGCGCACACATTCACGCCAGGTCAGTAATAGGAGGGTGCCTAAACACAACCCATCACATGCATAATTCATAGTATTCTGTAAATTACGCATGTAACTGAGCCACACCCATGCCCCTCCCATGCACTGTCGACATGTATGTCCCCTTACAGTTATGCACTAAACTAATTCACTCATATGACATTTTATAGACTGGTGCCTAGGGCACTTATGTACATTTACCAATTAACTCGGCAGCTATGCATGTATGGTGCATGAACACGTGCCGTTATAAACTTGCCCCTTTCAAATCAGTTCTATGAGAGTGTACACATGTAAATAGCACACACACAGTTTTTAGCTGTGTGCATGTCTAAACATTTTTGAGAAAGAAAAGTATGTACATGTTTCTGTTTTGAAAATTACCCCATGGAATTTCTGAGCTTAATTTACGCCTGCCTTTTATCACATACATTTCCCAGGTTAATTTATGCAATATCTGCATATTTTATGTTATAGTGTGACTTATTGGCTGAGATCCCTGTACTGCCATTCACTGGCTAACAATCTTTTGTTTTTTAATAAACATACCCTACACAGGTACATGCTCTGTTCATGTTTATTTACTCTCATTTTTGGTGGGAAACTTCATAAAAGCTTATTTACGCAGAAACATGTTCTGAAAATTAGCCACAAAATGCCCTCGTATCTTTCTTTTTTGTAAAGAATGGGGGGCAATTTATCTTGTTTAAATCCTCCTAAATCCAGGAACTTCACATGAAACTGATTCATAACTGTGAATATATCATAGTACTTTAAGCACCAGGAGTTTAAACTGATACACTATAAACCTTGAGGTTTTTTTTATTTTCTCTTATGCAGCGGCACAGTCTGGAGTTCTTGACAAAACCATATCGTTGGTCATGAAGAACCAAAAACCTACCAAAAGGGTATGCCAGAATTTTTTTAAAATTTTGTCTTACAGCATCCTTCTCTTAAAAATCCTTTCAAATTCACGTTCTGTTTGCATTGGTCTACTATTGCCTAATAATGAGTACAGTGCACTTCCAGCAAGAGGAATGCTCTGACAATGTTTTGTGGCAGTTGCTGATTGAGTGTAGTCTAACTTGCTCTTTGGGGTGTGACTACATTCTTATCTATGTTGACCAAGATGTCATTTTTTTATGCTGCTTTTACTTGTACTTGGAGTTCTGAGGAAAGGTACAATGAAAATAAAGGGGGCATGTCCATTTAGATTACCTGAGAGCATGCGGTAGGAGCCTATTCTGTAAAGGGACAAAGATGTCTATGTTCTGTTCTAGAATACTAGCATAACCTGGTATCATCTCACCTAAAATTAAGGTACCCACACTTAGGCTAGTCATAGAGCTGGCATAAGTGCAGGCACCTAAATGCGGTAGGGGTGAGTGTAACTTACGGTATTGCGTAAGTGGAAGTGCTGTAACCGCAAAACTAACTAGAAACGGGGGGAAGGCCGACAGTCGCTCAAAAGCGCATGGTTCGGGATAAGGTATCTTTCAAAGGTATCACCACAACAGGGAAGATAGGGTATCCTGATAGTGAGGTTGCAAAAAGAGACCATAGTAGATCAGGTGTCAAATAAAAATAAAAATCAGACAAAAGATTGCAAATTAATACTGTCAAGTACTGAGCATGATGTAAATAGGAACAACAAACATAGTTTGAAACGTCTATATGTGAATGCCAGGAGCCTAAGAAATAAGATGGGAGAGTTAGAATATATTGCACTAAATGAAAAATTAGATATAATAGGCATCTCTGAGACCTGGTGGAAGGAGGATAACCCCCAGTGGGACACTGTCATACCGGGGTACAAATTATATTGTAGTGATAGGGTGGATCGAATTGGTGGAGGGGTAGCATTTGTATATCAATGACAGCCTTGAATCAAATAGATTGAAAATTCTGCAGGAAACAAAACACTTCTTTGAATCACTGTGGATTGAAATTCCTTGTGTAAAGGGGAAAAGGATAGTGATAGGAGTGTACTACCGTCCGCCTGGCCAGGATGAACAGACGGATGCAGAAATGATAAAGGAAATTAGGGACGCAAACAAACTGGGCAACACAATAATAATGGGTGATTTCAATTACCAAAAATTCACTCTAAATAATTCTACTATAGTATACACGAGTATTGGAGGTGTACTACTGCCAACACATATGAAAAAAGTGGAGAAAAAAGACTTCAGAAATTCTAACGAGTGCTCTTCATGTGGAAAACCACCTTTCAAATTTCTAGCACTCTAGTTCTTCAATCACCAGTCTTCACAAAAAAACTCCACTCTTCTAATTCATATAATGCATGCCTACACACCTTTTCACAATACTCGATGTTGAAGGCTCAAATCATAGTGAACAAACGGTGAAACTAATTTCAACTTAACTGAAATATTCTGTCATCGCATATAATGTTCCCAAAGCTTTGGGCCTTCAACATCGAGTATTGTGAAAAGGTGTGTAGGCATGCATTATATGAATTAGAAGAATGGAGTTTTTTTGTGAAGACTGGTGATTGAAGAACTAGAGTGCTAGAAATTTGAAAGGTGGTTTTCCACATGAAGAGCACTCGTTAGAATTTCTGAAGTCTTTTTTCTCCACTTTTTTCATATGTGTTGGCAGTAGTACACCTCCAATACTCGTGTATACTATAGTAGAATTATTTAGAGTGAATTTTTGATTATTATTCTACTATCCCTTTGGGTATTATCAGTGATTTCAATTACCCCAATATTGAGTGGGTAAATGTAACATCGGGGCATGCTAGGGAGGTAAAATTCCTTGATGAAATCAAGGACAGCTTTATGGAGCAGCTGGTACAGGAGCTGACGAGAGAAGGAAAAATTCTAGACCTAGTCTTTAGTGGAGTGTATGATCTGGTGCGGGAGGTAATGGTGCTGGGGCCGCTTGATAACAGTGATCATAATATGATTAGCTTTGAAGTAAGTATACATAGGAAATCAAATACGTTAGTGTTTAACTTTAAAAAAGGAGACTGTGATAAAATGAGAAGAACGGTGAAAACAAAATTAGAGGAGCGGCTGCGAGGGTCAAAAACTTAAATCAGGCATAGATGCTGTTCAAAAATACCATCCTGGAAGCCCAGGCCAAATATATTACGCATATTTAAAAAGGAGGACGGAAGACCAAACGACAGCCGGCATGGTTAAAAAGTGAGGTGAAGGAAGCTATTAGAGCTAAAAGAAATTCCTTCAGAAAATGGAAGAAGGAACCGACTGAAAATAATAAGAAACAGCATAAGGAATGTCAAGTCAAATGTAAAGCGCTGATAAGGAAGGCTAAGAGGAACTTCGAAAAAAGATTGTGTTGGAGGCCAAAACGCATAGTAAAATTTTTTTTAGGTATAATAAAAGCAGGAAGCCAGCAAAAGAATTGGTTGGACCACTAGATGACCGAGGAGTAAAAGGGGTGATCAGGGAAGACAAAGCCGTAGCGGAGAGATTAAATGAATTCTTGGTTTCTGTCTTCACCGAGGAAGATTTGGGTGAGATACCGGTGCCGGAAATGGTATTCGAAGCTGACGAGTCGGAGGAACTTAATGAATTCTCTGTAAACCTGGAGGATATAATGGGGCAGTTCTACAAACTGAAGAGTAGCAAATCTCCTGGACCGGATGGTATTCATCCCAGAGTACTGATAGAGCTGAAAAATGAACTTGCGTATTTATTGTTAGTAGTATATATTTATCCTTAAAATCGAGTGTGGTACCAGAAGACTGGAGGGTGGCCAATGTGAATGCCGATTTTTAAAAAAAGGTTCCAGAGAAGATCCGGGAAATTATAGACCAGTGAGTCTGACGTCGGTGCCGGGCAAAATGGTAGAGACTATTATAAAGAACAAAATTACAGAGCATATTCAAAAGCATGGATTAATGAGACAAAGTCAACATGGATTTAGTGAAGGGAAATCTTGCCTCACCAATCTACTACATTTCTTTGAAGGGGTGAACAAATGTGTGGATAAAGATGAGCCAGTTGATATTGTGTATCTGGATTTTCAGAAGGCGTTTGACAAAGTACCTCATGAAAGACTCCAGAGGAAATTGGAGAGTCATGGGATAGGAGGTAGTGTTCGATTGTGGATTAAAAACTGGTTAAAAGATAGAAAACCAGTTCTAGGTTAAATGGTCAGAATTCTCAATGGAGAAAGGTAGTTAGTGGGGTTTCCCAGGGTTCTGTGCTGGGACCGCTGCTTTTTAACATATTTATAAATGACCTAGAGATGGGAGTAACTAGTGAGGTAATTAAATTTGCTGATGACACCAAGTTATTCAAAGTCATTAAATCGCGGGAGGATTGTGAAAAATTACAAGAAGACCTTACGAGACTGGGGTTCTAAAATGGCAGAAGACGTTTAATGTGGGCAAGTGCAGAGTGATGCATGTGGGAAAGAGGGACCCGACTTATAGCTTCATCATGCAAGGTTCCACATTAGGAGTCACAGACCAAGAAAGGGATCTAGGTGTCCTCGTTCATGATACGTTGAAACCTTCTGCTCAGTGTGCTGCTGCGGCTAAGAAAGCATGTAGAATGTTAGGTATTATTAGGAAAGGAATGGAAAACAAAAATGAGGATGTTATAATGCCTTTGTATCTCTCCGTGGTGCGACCGCACCTCAAATATTGTGTTTAATTCTGGTCGCCGTATCTCAAAAAAGATATAGTGGAATTAGAAAAGGTGCAAAGAAATGCGACGAAAATGATAAAGGGAATGGGACAACTTCCCTATGAGGAAAGGCTAAAGCGGCTAGGGCTCTTCAGCTTGGAGAAAAGGCGGCCGAGGGGAGATATGATAGAGGTCTATAAAATAATGAGTGGAACGGGTAGATGTGAAGCGTCTGTGTACACTTTCCAAAAATACTAGGACTAGGGGGCATGCGTTTAAGCTACAATGTAGTAAATTTAAAATGAATCTTAGAACATTTTTCTTCACTCAACGTGTAATTCAACTCTGGAATTTGTTGCCAGAGAATGTGGTAAAGGCAGTTAACTTAGCGGAGTTTAAAAAAGGTTTCGCCGATGGCTGGAATATCTGGAAAATCAGTCTAAGAGACTTAACTTGAGGCTAATAAATTTTCCTAGTTCGCCTCTTATTACCCCTGTACAAATGGTAAAAAAATACCTTGTGGAAATATTGGGTATGTCAGAAAATTCACTACCACCAATAACTAGAGCGTTTTATTTGCCAACTGATTCTAGAGTGGAGTCAGAAAACCTTCCTCAAGGTGGTGCAGTGATGAATCTGACTACCTTTTTGGAGTCATCTTTAGAAGTTGTAATGAAAAGAGCAACATTAGTCTCATTTGCCTTAGAAATGGATCGGGATGCAGTACTGAGACTTTCTCTAAGACATCTGGATTCAGTTTTTTTGGGGTCAAAAATAAGAATATATCCAGACTTATCAAGAGAGACTCAGAAGAGGCGTAAAGCTTTTTTGGCTTTGCGCACAAGAACTGTGGCAATAGGAGCTACCTTCCTATTGAAATTTCCTTGTGTATGTAGAATTATGTTTCAATCTAAACAGTTTCAATTTTTGACCCAAAATAGCTAGAGGAATTTCTAATTAGTAGGGAAGAGGTTAATGTAGTGGTTTAATCCCATATGTACACTGTTTAAGAGCCTTGGAGTGAATCACTCAGGACGTGACGCTTCATTAATATAATTTACAATGTATGATTATTTCCTTTAGATTATATGATTAATCTTACATCCTGGATTGATTTCTTATTCTTGTGGTTGATAATTTTATGAAACTTAAATAGTATTTGCTTGTTTATATAATTTTTCATTTCCAAATTGTGTATTATCATTCATAAATGTGAAATTATGTTTGTTAAAAAGCTTAATAAAAAAAAAAAAAGGTTTCGACGGCTTCCTGAAGAAAAAGTCCATAGACCATTATTAAATGGACTTGGGGGAAAACCACTATTGCTGGGATAAGCAGTATAGAATGTTTTATACTTTTTTGGGGATCTTGCCAGGTATTTGTGACCTGGATTGGCCACTGTTGGAAACAGGATGCTGGGCTTGATGGACCTTTGGTCTTTCCCAGTATGACAATATTTAAAATAAATAATAAAAATGTGGTAAGTGGTCCCATGCTAACTGTATGTTAGCACACAGTAAGTGCAGCATATTAAATGTTTCAACTTCTCCACCCATGTCCCACCTACTTATGTGCCTTAGCAAGAAATACAATTAATGTGTGGTATAGTATGCACAGTAATGGCAAAAATACCACAAAAGGGGTTATCACATTTGTACGTTGGCTGTTGCCACATGCTAAAGTGCGCATTAACAGCCTAGAAACATGTAAACGTATAAAATATAATTACCAAAAGCACAATATATATAATTACATAAAAATATAAAATGTAAAATGGTAAAATATGAACAGGAACTGACACTATTGTGCAATGATAATAAATATGTAAAGGAAATTAGGAAAGGCAAAAAATAAAAAAACGTGAATGTAACTGTAGAATAATAAGTCATAACAAACAATATTACCAGAAAGCGATTGTAGTGTAAATTAGGTGATGTTGAACCAGCTCTCTATGAAAAGTCTGCAAATTATTCTGAAACATTTCTTAAAAACTCTCTTAAAAAATATATATATGTCTAATATACCAATCATCAACGTTAACGTTTTTGGAGTACACTGCTCAGAGAAAATAGGACAGATAGGGCTATGAAGACTAATGTACCCAGTCTATAAAAAGTAGACCAAAATGAGGCATAAAAACATCGCAGTTTATGTTTAAATCTTTTATTAAAGCCACAAAATAACAACAACAATATAACATCAGCAATAGCAAATTCATACACAGCTATGACATACAACAGTGAAGACCCAAGAGGCAAATTTATTCAGTTTTACCCCCTTCCCCCACAAAACCATCTAGTACAATAACACACAGCTTTCCAAATCTAAGTCGCTCATGTGGTTTCTTCATGGTGACCTTATCACTACACAGGATGAAAAGAAGACATCTGATCTTCCCTCCCAAAACCCCACCTCCCATCCCCTTGGTAGAGATGTGCGCTTGCTTACAAATTTAACAAATAGCTATGGGCACAATGTGGCAAACTAGCCCAAAACACTGACCAAATTTACTGAAAATGCCTCCAAGCTCTAGGAGATCCCCACTTTGCATCTAAATGCTCCATTTTCAGGAGGTAAGAGTTCGTTTTCCCAAGCTGTCAATGATGGCGCCTCAGGGCTCCTCCATTGAAGTAAGATACATTTTCTGGCCAAAAAAAAAAAAACCGTATGGAGAAATAAATTCAGGCCTTTCACAGTCCCGTGAGATAAAGTTAGAAAAGAACAAGTAACTCTAAAGGGTAAGTGGACTAAAAAAAAAAATTCACATTCTCCCAAAAGGCTCTAATAAGTCTACAAGTACAAAACATGTATTATGACACAAAGGAAACCCAACATTTAGGACAGGCAGCAGAGTCCGCTATTTTAGCTAGGCAAGCTTGGTGTGGGGAAATATAAAGTCTCAAAAGAAATTTATATTGCAGTTCTTTTAACACCATGGAGCGAGTAAGCTTTTTAAGTTTTTCATCAGTGAACCTAATCCAGCCCCCGTATGTTGCTCGTCAGGTAACAGTTTTATTTTCCAAAGAGAAGCTAAATTCTCATAGTCCCATTTGGGGGCAAGATCCCGCAAACTGACCTGATAAAAACGATATAAAAGTGACTGCACTGTCCGCTCATGGACTTTTACATTCAATGCTACCCTGGCAGCCTGCAGTCTTTCTCTATTGACTAGAGTAGGAGTTGAGAGCCACGGTCGTTTACATCTGTCAACCTACTTCTCCAAATACAACAGTTCCCTGACCTGGTGTTTTCTTTTAGTAACCACATAGGCTATCCTTTCTCCCCTTAAAACAGTTTTAGCAGTCTCCCAAAATAAGATGGGGTTCAAAACATGTTGGGGTGTTAGTTTCCATTTTTTAACTATAGAGTCCCTATAGTGTGGATCCTCATAAAGATAAGCAGGAAACCACCAAGTCCTCCTCCTCTCTCCCCCAATATACCCTGCACATCCAACCAGATCATCGCATGATCTGACAAACAGGGAAGGTCAATAGTCACATCCTGAATAGACTGAAAGGCAGCCGAGGTCACAAACATGTAGTCCAACTGAGACATGGTTGGAATAAGCACGGGACATTTTTTTTTTGTTACATTTGTACCCTGTACTTTCCCACTCATGGCAGGCTCAATGCAGCTTACATGGGGCAATGGAGGGTTAAGTGACTTGCCCAGAGTCACAAGGAGCTGCCTGTGCCTGAGGTGGGAATCAAACTCAGTTCCTCAGTTCCCCAGGACCAAAGTCTACCACCCTAGCCACTAGGCCACTCCCATATGCGTAAAATCTTTATCCAAGGGGAACGAAATTCTCCAGGGATCTACCAAATCCAATACTTTACAAAACTGTTGAAGTCCATGACTCTCTTGAATGTCAGCTGGATTAGGTCTTCCCCCATTCTATCCACTAAGGGATCTAAGACCACATTAAAATCCCCCACAACCAAGAGTGGTAAATGTAAATAAGGGCTGCAGACCTTAGTTCATTGTTGAAAAAAAGGTAAACTAAAGATATTGGGGGCATACAAATTAAGGATGACTGGTTATTTATTCTGAATTATCAGCTGGAGCAAGACATATCTGCCTTCATTATCTTTTAATACCCAATGCACCTGGATAGTAACTAATTTGCTTAGCAATATGGCCACTCCTGCTCTATAGGTAGTCCCCGAGGAGTACAGCACTTCACCCACCCAGCTACACGTTAATTTCTGATGCTCTGAATCTGTAAGATGTATTTCTAAGAAGGCTACACATACACCTTTCTTTTTGAGTTTTTGCAGAATTTTTGCTCTTTTTATAGGTCAGTTGACCCCTGACACATTCCAAGGAGGGTCCCATACAGTTTCTAGCAATGCACTAACAAACCAAATATTACCAGTTACAAAAGGAACCCAACGCCCAGCCTCCATTGGATCCAGAAACCTGACAGCTTTAAAGAACAGTTTCCATTTACCACTCACTCACTCTCCATTCCAACCAATCAACTCAAGTGCCTATCCCATCTCTACTCTCTTCCCCATCCAAAGTCCTGAAAACATTGCAGTGTAGCAGCAAGTCCTTAAATCTTTAAGAGGCCCTTTTAACAAAGCAGCAGTAGGTGTACTGTGGCAACGGTGCTCGACAAATCGACCCTACCGTGCACCATTTCCGGCACTCAAGGAATAATTTAGTTTCTATAGCACTGGTGTCTTACCCAGTGGTAACTGAGCAGTGCCACGCACTACCCAGTTACATATGGGTTAGCGTGGAGCCCTTACTGCGCTCCTAAATAGGAGGCGGTAAGGGATCGCCAAGAAAAATGGCCATGTGGCAAATGCTTAACTTACCGCACAGTACAAAAGGAGTAGAGGCTGACCACAGACTAAACCAACTCAGGAGATGATGTTGATGAAAACACTATATTGATTATTCAAGGGACCCAACACGGTCCATGTTTCGACGCACAAGGTTGTCTGCTGCAGGTGTCACAAAGGATGTTCACAGAGTACACACATTAAGCAGAATTATAACCAAAGGTGAACTCTATGAAATTCAAACCAAGTTTCCTCCACATACTAACTCCGACCATACTACTGCAAAACTCGTGTGCACTGCACTCACACCGCTTGCTCCCACTCTCTCCACCTCTGCCGAGGAACAATAGCACAGCCATTTCCATTTTTTTTAAAGTCCTTTTATCCACTACAGTAAAATGGGGCCTTGGTGTGCAGCAAACCCACACACCAACACCACCATAGAGGTCCTTTTACCACAGCTTGGTAAAAGGACCCCTAAATCAAGTTTAAAAAAAAAAGACATCTCTAGACATATTCCCTTATTTTGTTTAAACTCTTGTACTTGGACTTAAGTAAAGAGTTTAAACAAAATAAGGGAATATATCTAGAGATGTCTTTTTTTTTTTTTTTTTTTTTAATACATGCAATGGGTATGTTATCGATCAGTCTCTGACTATAGCATTAACTAACATTTTTTAAAGCAGTTAACTGCAAGCAGTGCTGTCGGTACATGATGTTTCCTATGCCATTTTAAATATCTCTATATATAAAAGGCACCACCAACGTTCTAAATGAAGCCTCCAGCCAGAAGTGTGAAGTGGCAGAGATATCCGTTTTCCCCATGAGTGTCTGCCCCGCCCTCTCTAACACAAACAGTGAAAGAAAACACAGCACAGCACCAAATCGCTCTCTCTGTAACAGTGAAGGGGGGAGGGGAGAGAGGGCAAACGGCCCTCACTCTCTCTGTATCACAAACACAGCACTGAAGGACTCGACTGGGAGGGGGGAGGGGACAGACAGCACAGGGGAAGGGAGAGAGGGCAGAGGGCAGGGACACACACACTCCCACATGCACACTCTGAAGAAAACCTTGCTAGCCCCCGTTTCATTTGCATCAGAAACGGGGCTTTTTTACTAGTTGTAAATAAAACAAATTTTGCCATTTGACCACAAATATCTGTAAAACTGTCACAGCGCTGAAAGCGAGCAACAATCTGCTCTGCAAACGGTATTTACTTAAAAGGGACTCGTCCCTTGCCAGGGAGTATTGTCTGAGAATTCTTTTCTTTAAAAGACTTGATATAACAGTTATTTATACTGATATTCCTTTTCTGTAAAAACCCATGGGATTGGAGGGAATGTTCTGTTATGGATTAGGAAGTGGTTGATGAATAGAAAATGGAAGGTAGGGTTAAATGGCCAATTCTCTCAGTGGAGGAGGGTGAATACTGGAGTGCCCCAGAGATCTGTCCTGGGATTGGTGCTATTTAACACATTTATTAATGATCTGGAAATGGGAATGATGAGTGAGGTGATTAAGGACCCTGTTTACTAAGGTGCACTAGTGTTTTTAGCACACGCTAAAACCACTAGTGCACCTATAGCGCAGCTTAGTAAACAGGGCCCTAAATTTGCAGATGACACACTCTTTTGAAAGTTGTTAAAACACATGTGGACAGGACCGCCAAGAGACAGAACCGGGCCCGGGGCAGGGCCCCCCCCCCCCCCCACAATCATCATCTACTGCTGCCCCCCCACACACACACACAATCGTCGCTGCTGCCGTCCCCCCTGGATCACTGCCGCAATTGAAATTCCTTGGCTTGCGGGGTGCTAGCAGAAGACGTCTTCCTCCAGTGCTGACTCTTCACTCTGCCGATTGGCTGTCCCTGCTGCTGCTTTTTCTCTCAGGGCATACTCTGTTTCAAAACTGAGCATGCATGCCTGAGAGGAAAAGCAGCCACTCAACAAGCAATGGGCAGAAGAGCAGTGCTGGAGGAAGCCCTGCAGTGTCTGCTCCTCCAGGTCCTCCCCAGCGTCCAAGGGGAGCCCGGTGCCGGAGTTTTCTGTCTCTTGCACCTGTTGGGATGCGATCACTTGGGTCCCTTCAGGAGCAGGAGAGAGAGAGACCCTGGCGCCGGGCCCCTATTGGAGGCCCGGGCCTGGGGAATTTTGCCCACCCTCCCCCCCTCTTGGCGACCCTGCATGCAGATTATGAAAAATTGCAGGAAGACCTTAGGAAGTTGGAAAACTGGGCATCTAAATGGCAGGTAAGATTTTGTATAGACAAGTGCAAAGTAATGCACATTGGAAAAAATAATCCAAATCATAGTTATTTGATGCTAGGTTCCATCCTAGGAGTCAGCACCCAAGAAAAAGATCTAGATGTCATTGTGGACAATACACTGAAAGTTTCTGCCTAGTGTGTTGCAGCGGCCAAAAAAGCAAGTAGAATGCTAGGAATTATTAGGAAAGAGAGAGAAAATAATAAGAATAATATAATGCCTCTGTATTGCTTTATGGTGCGACCACACCTTGAGTACTGTGTGCTGTTCTTGTTGCTGTTTCTTAAAAATTAGAAAAGGTTCAAAGAAGGACAATCAAAATGATTAAGGGGATAGAACTCCTCTCACATAAAGAAATGCTTAAAAGGTTAGGACTCTTCAGCCTGGAAAAGAGACGGCTGGGAGTGGGATATGATAAGAGGTCTACAAAATACTCAGTGGTGTAGAATGGGTAAACGTAAAATCAAAATTTTTTTTTTTTACTCTTTCAAAAAGTACAAAGACTAAGGGACACTCAAGGAAGTTACATGGTACTACTTATTGTAACTGAATAGATATGGATGGGCTGGAGTGTAAATTTTAAGGGGCTTTGATGTTAGCTTCAGAACGTTTAGTGCAAGACAAGTGCTGGGCAGACTTTTACAGTCTGTGCCATGAGAATGGCAAGAACAAATCAAACTTGGGTATACATATAAAGTATCACATACTATGTAAATGAGTTTATCTTTTTGGGCAGAATGGATGGACCGTAAGATCATTATCTGCCGTCATTTACTATGTTACTATCCAGCTTATTTTCGAAAGTGATAGCCGGCCATCTTCCGACACAAATTGGGAGGTGGCCGGCCATCTTCTAAAAGCGGCCAAATTGGTATAATCGAAAGCCAATTTTTGGCCGTGTTTAACTGAACTCCGTCGCGGAGCCGGCCAAAATTGACGAGGCCATGTCGGAGGCGTGGTGAAGGCGGGACTGGGGCGTGATTATGGGCTGAACAAAAAATGGCCGGCTTTCATCGATAATCGAAAAAAATTAGCCGTGTTTAGCGAACATTTAGGTCACTTTCTTTGGACCTTTTTTTTTCACGACCAAGTCCCAAAAAAGTGCCCTAAATGACCAGATGACCACCGGAGGGAATCGGGGATCACCTGCCCATACTCCCCCTGTGGTCACCAATCCCCTCCCATACTAAAAATATAAAAACATAAACCTTTTTTGCCAGCCTGTATGCCAGCCTCAAATGTCATACCCACCTCCATGAGAGCAGAATGTGTTGTATGGGCTTTTGGTGAGGGTTTGGGGGGGGGGGGGGGGTCAGTTCCCAAAGTAAAGGAGCTATGCACATGGGAGCTTTCTGAAGGCCACTGCAGTGACCCCTAGGGTGGCCGGTTGCTGTCCTGGCATGTCAGGGGGGGCCATTGCACTGAAAATACTAGCTCCTCCCACGGCCAAATGCCTTGAATTTGGCCGGCTTTGAGATGGCTGACATAACTTTCCATTATCGCTAAAAAACGAAGCTGGCCATCTCAAACCCCGGCCAAATCCAATGCATTTGGCTGGCCGGAACCGTATTATCGAAACAAAAGATGGCTGGCCATCTTTTTTGAAAATACGGGTCTGGCCAGCTGTTTGCGGCGCCGCCAAAATACATCGCCGGCCATGTATTTCGCCGGTGCCATTCGATTATTCCCCTCCATATTACTCTTTGGGGTTCTACATGGAATGTTGCTACTGATTGGGATTCCAGAATCTTGTAACTCTCTTTAGGAGTCCAGAATCTTCAGAACTTTTAGTACAAGAACAGTGCTGGGCAGACTTTTACGGTCTGTGTCCTGAGAATGGCAAGGACAAATCAAACTCTGGTATAAAGTATCACATACCATGTAAAATGGGTTTATCTTGTTGGGCAGACTGGATGGACCGTAAGGTCTTTATCTGCTGTCATTTACTATGTTACTTTTTAAATGAACAGGAGGAAATATTTTTTTTTCTCTCGACGAATAGTCAAGCTCTAGAACTCGTTGCCAGAGGATGTGGTATCAGCAGTTAATGTATCTTGCTTAAAAAAGTTTGGACAAGGTCCTGGAGGAATAGTCCATAGTCTAACATTGACATAGACATAGGGAAAACCACTGCTTGTCCCTGGGATCAGTAGTACGAATCTTGTTACTATTTGGGGCTCTGTCAGGTACTTACAGCCTGAATTGGCCACTGTTGGAAGTAGGATACTGGACTAGATGGATCATTGGTGTGATCCAGTATGGCTATTTTTATGTTCTTAGGTTTATATATTAAAAAGCTCACAGTATATAGCACATGAGTAAAAATATATATGTAAAATACCTTGAAAGAATTTAAATCTGCAAAGGTCTAAATAAAAGCATGCAACCAGAAAAGAGAGATCTGGAAAAAGTCCAGATAAAGAGGGGAAAAACAACCTTTAAAATTGGCACTAAAAGTAGTGTCTACTGAACACTGAGACAAGTGAACTGTATTGTGAATGGTTTCCTTAAAAGGAAAGGTTCCATTTGTGGAATTTAAAATTGGTAATTCTGCTATAGATTACTGTTTGGTCTTTCTGGTTCCTGTATTCTGCTGCTCCCAGGAGGGTTTCTTTTCTTATATAAGTAGAGGAGTGTGGTAGCCGTGTTAGTCCACTCTTAAGGTTATCAATAGAAATCAAACAAAATAAAACATGGAAAAGAAAATAAGATGATACCTTTTTTATTGGACATAACTTAATACATTTCTTGATTAGCTTTCGAAGGTTGCCCTTCTTCGTCAGATCGGAAATAAGCAAATGCTTATTGAAGGGCGACCTTCGAAAGCTAATCAAGAAATGTATTAAATTATGTCCAATAAAAAAGGTATCATCTTATTTTCTTTTCCATGTTTTATTTTGTTTGATTTCTATTGATTTTCTTATATAAGAATTCTGGGTGTAGCTAGCATCAGATATTCCCTTCAGATCTGCATGTTTTGATGGCTCTGTGAAAGGTTAGCCAAAATAAAGGCACTGAAATAAATCAGGAGTTCAGTAGTTAAGACCCTGCTTCAAGAACAGTTTTCCCCCATATGAGCAGAGTAAAGGGGTAAAAGAGTTAGGCTGTTATAGAAAACAACATTACATAGTAAATGTTGACAGGGAAAGATCAGTTGGCCCATACAATTTGTCCCGTTGTCTTTCTCATCAGTTCTCTATAACTTTTTGGTGCATATAAATTCCCATAAATGAGCTAGGGGTGATGAGGAAAGGAGAGATGCTGCATGAGGGAGGAGAGGAGCATATTTGTTGGGGTGGAGGGGGAGGGAGAGATGCAGCAAAGGGGTGGTGAGGGGTGAGAAAGGGAAAAAATCTTGTATATGGGGGGGGGAGAGAGATGATGCATGGAGAGGGAGAAATGTTGGACATATAGGGGTGGAGGAGAGGGAGAGAGAGTCCATGGGGGGGGGGGTGGAGAGGGAGAAATGATGGTGGAGGGGAAGAAGGGAGAGATGCTGTACGAGACGTTGGACCTGGGGCACAAGGGAGGGAGAGAGAGAAAGGTTGGTCAATAGAAGGAGGGTAGACGCTGGATGGAGGGGGGAGAGAAGGAGGGTAGATGCTAGATGGGGGGGGGGAGTGAAGGAAGGTAGACATTGGATGGAGGGGAAGCGAAGGAGGGCAGACGCTGGATAGAAAGGATGAAGAAAAAGAAAAGGAAGGCTTGTGTGGGAATGCCAGCATCAGTGTCTGAAGCATGCCATTGATTTCCTCTGGAGCTCAGGCCTCGGGCAGTGGACCTCTTCAGCTGGCAGGGCTTAGGCATCCCCACCAGCAAAGGTAGGACTCAATACCATTGGCAGTGGGGGTGGGGAGACCTGAAAGGAAATGTGTAGCCTAGGGGTGCTGTGACCCGAGAAAGTTTAGGAACTCTTTCTCTGTACCCATCATTGTCATCTAAAAATATTTCAGTTATGCTCGTCAGTCTTAGGGTTATAAACATGGTGATCTGCCATCTTGATAGAACTGTTGCTTGTTGGGGTTGTAATATTGGCAGCTCCATGCCAGTTATCCAAGTCTTTCCACTGCTGTTAGGGCCCCTTTTACAAAGGTTCTCTAGCATTTTTAGCGCACGCCAAATGCTAAGATATTTTATTCCTGTGGGTGTCTTTAGTGCATACTAATTTTTAGCACATGCTAAAAACACCAGTGCACCTTTGTAAAAGACCCCTTAGTGTTGTAATGGCTGCTCCATAGATTTCCTAGCCTTTTTGGAAGCCTGATGTAGATATCAAAAGATTACTATTCCAGAGTCTAAGAAAGATGTAGGAGTTATGGTCCATCATTAGTGTTTCATGTGTAAATGTGGTGGTGTAATTACACCACCAAAATTTTAGGAAGAGAAAAGCCCCCCCCCCCCCCCCAAACATTTGCTTGTTTCAAGCTGAGGAAATGAGGAATGGTAAAGAAGCGATGCCAAGCAATAGTGATTGATAGAGGAGCAATGGCAACTGTATTCACTTACTTTTTTGACTCACTAATCATCATTGCTAAGGCTCACTCCTTATCTTTTTTGCATGCATTTTATTAATGTCTGTATAATCTGATTTACATTTGTTTATTGTTTGTAGTATGATGGATATACTTCCTGTCCACTTGTTACTAACTACAATAAAGTGATACTAGCAGAATTTGACTACAATGCTCAGCCACTGGAAACATTCCCCATTGATCAAAGCAAAGAAAGGTGGACCATGTACCATATGAAAGCTGATATGATGCCATTCCTTTACTGGTATGGATTGCTAAAGTAAGTATCGAAATGCCAATTTACACATTGTATTTATTAAGTATAAAATAATTGTGATGTCTTGCTGCAGTTCATTTTTCTATATTCATCAAGAACTGTTAGCCAAGTCATTATGTCAACAGAACACTAACACTGATATAATTTAAAAAGTAATTATTGGTTAAGGGCCTTGTTTACTAAGACGCACTAGTGTTTTTAGTGCACGCTAATGCTAGAGACACCCATATATTCCTAATATGTACAGGGATGAGCAAAACCAATGTACTCTGCAGGGATGTAAATCAGGGGCGTAGCCAGACTTCGGCGGTAGGGGGGTCCAGAGCGGAGGTGAGAGGGCACATTTTTTACCCTCCCCCCCCCCCCCGGCACCAACCCTTTCGATCCCCTCTTCCCGCCGCCGCCGTTGGGTACATTTTCCAGCAGGGGTCTCCAACCCCTGCCAGCCGAAGTCCTCTTATCGGGCGCGGCCACGTTGCTGATCTGCAAGGGCAGGCTTCTGTTTCTGTGAGTCTGACATCCTGCGGAGTTATTGTTAGTAATATGTAATATATCCTTAAAATCGAGCTTGGTACCGGAACATTGGAGGGTGGCCAATGTAACACCGATTTTTTTTAAAAAGATTCCAGAGGAGATCCGGGAAATTATAGACCGGTGAGTCTGACGTTGGTGCCGGGCAAAATGGTAGAGACTATTATAAAGAACAAAATTACAGAGCATATTCAAAAGCATGGATTAATGAGACAGTCAACATGGATTTAGGGGGGAAAGGGAATGAGACTTATAATACCGCCTTTCTGTAGTTTTTCCAACTACATTCAAAGCGGTTTACATATTATATACAGGTACTTATTTGTACCTGGGACAATGGAGGGTTAAGTGACTTGCCCAGAGTCACATGGAGCTGCAGTGGGAATCGAACCCAGTTCCCCAGGATCAGAGTCCACTGCACTAACCACTAGGCTAGTGCCTCACCAATCTACTACATTTCTTTGAAGGGATGAACAAACATGTGGATAAAGGTGAGCCGGTTGATATTGTGTATCTGGATTTTCAGAAGGTGTTTGACAAAGTACCTCATGAAAGACTCCAGAGGAAATTGGACAGTCATGGGATAGGAGGTAGTGTTCTATTGTGGGTTAAAAATTGGTTAAAAGATAAAAAAACAGAGAGTAGGGTTAAATGATCAGTATTCTCAATGGGGAAGGGTAGTTAGTGGGGTTCCCCAGGGGTCTGTGCTGGGACCGCTGATTTTTAACATAATTGTAAATGACCTAGAGATGGGAGTAACTAGTGAGGTAATTAAATTTGCTGATGACACCAAGTTATTCAAAGTCATTAAATCACAGGAGGATTGTGAAAAATTACAAGAGGACCTTACGAGACTGGGAGACTGGGCGTCTAAATGGCAGATGACATTTAATGTGAGCAAGTGGAAAGTGATGCATGTGGGAAAGAGGAACCTGAATTATAGCTACGTCATGCAAGGTTCCACGTTAGGAGTCACAGACCAAGAAAGGGATCTAGGTGTCGTCGTTGATGATACGTTGAAACCTTCTGCTCAGTGTGCTGCTATGGCTAAGAAAGCAAATAGAATGTTAGGTATTATTAGGAAAGGAATGGAAAACAAAAATTAGGATGTTATAATGCCTTTGTATCGCTCCATGGTGCGACCGCACCTCGAATAGTGTGTTCAATTCTGGTAGTCGTATTTCAAAAAAGATATAGTGGAAGTAGAAAAGGTGCAGAGAAGGGCAACGAAAATGATAAAGGGGATGGGACGACTTCCCTATGAGGAAAGGCTAAAGCGGCTAGGGTTCTTCAGCTTGGAGAAAAGGCGGCCGAGGAGAGATATGATAGAGGCCTATAAAATAATGAGTGGAACGGGTAGATGTGAGGCGTCTGTTTACGCTTTCCAAAAATATTAGGACTAGGGGGCATGCAATGAAGCTACAATGTAGTAAATTTAAAACGAATCGGAGAAAAGGTTTCTTCACTCAACGTGTAATTAAACTCTGGAATTCATTGCCAGAGAATGTGGTAAAGGCGGATAGCTTAGTGGAGTTTAAAAAAGGTTTGGACAGCTTCCTAAAGAAAAAGTCCATAGACCATTATTAAATGGACTTGGGGAAAATCCACTATTTCTGGGATAAGCAGTATATAATGTTTTGTACTCTTTTGGGATATTGCCAGATATTTGTGACCTGGATTGGCCACTGTTGGAAACAGGATGCTGGGCTTGATGGACCTTTGGTCTTTCCCAGTATGGCAATACTTATGTACGTATTCCATACTACTAATCCCAGGGCAAGCAGTGGCATCCCTATGTCTGTGTCAATAGTAGGCTATGGACTTTTCCTCCAGGAAATGCCCCTCCCTCTTTTCTCCTCCCATGTGATCCAGTCCCCTACACCAACAACTGAATCCGCCCCCACATGATGTTCCTCCTGATTCTGCTCCCCCTTCTTCATATCCTCTCAAAGGTCCCCTGAATCTGATCACCATTCCCTTAGGCCAAGGCTTTTAACCCCCCAAATGGCCCTCCAAGGGCCTTCGTTTAACATCCATGGTGATCTAGGGGTTGTCAGGGCAAGAACAATCCCCTCCCCCACTGTTACTCATCATGGCTTCATAAGCAAAATGTCTGCAGTGATCCCTAAGATCATGAGACTGCCAATAGAAATCATGACAGCCATTTTGCCTATGGAGCTGCGACGGGCTGGAGCAAGGGGAGATTGCTGTAGGTAGGATCAGGAGGTTGATGGCACTACTTATGTACTTATGACCTAGGGGAGGGGGATTGGATTTCAGGGGAGGACCTTTGACTTGAGGGGAAGTGGTTTAGGGTTGAGACTCTGTTTTTTAAGAGGGGGATCAGATTCAGGGTAACCTGACCGTGGATCCCAGCTGATATTCAAGCGGGACCTATATAAATATCTTATGCAGGTCCAAGCTAAATATTTGACAGGACCTGCATAAATGTCACTGTAGGATATCAAGTCCAGAATCTTTTTTTTTTTTTTTTTAAGGATCCATGTTTTTCGTTTGGTTCATTCAGTACACAGCTCCGTATGATGGGATTTAGACCATGGTTCTTACATCCTCAAAGACAGCTAAAATTATAGCACATATACTTTTAGTCACATTAAAAGAAGAACTTTGTGGGCAGTTTTAGGTCAGGGGAGGAAAACAGGCTAAGTACATTTGATTTTCAAATGTGTGTCTGTGTGTGCTATTTTAACTGCTGCCTGCACAAGTGCAAAATACACACATACTTTTTCACTTGTTTTACACTTGTGATTTTCAAAAAGAAATAATGGGAATAATTTGTCTTGGAAAATGTTTGCATAGAGTATGTACAATGAAACTGACAGCATAATTTGCAACTGTGTGTACTATTTACAAATTGCCCACAGAATAAATTGCAGTTTTACTACTGCGCCCCATATCATTATTCTTGGTTCACTCTGCACATCCTGTCTCCTTAACTCAGTAGGTACGATCCTGTTCTTGTATGTTCATGTAGAACAGAGTTGCCTAATGAATGGCACATAGCTTTCAAAAACTACTTGCAAATCTATTATGTTAGTCCAATGAAAGGATTTTGTCTACAGTTTGATCGTTGAACTTTTCTTGCAAATACTTAAGTGAACCAACAAAGCAATAAATGATTTAATCTAGTTGTGATCTGAAGACTAGCATGCCTGCCTATGAAAAGCACTAGGAGATATTTACTTCTATACAGTAAAAAGGATGTTTAATGAAACTGTTTTCAAATTCTCTTCTAGTGGACTCTGGGGAGGACCAGCTCCCATAAGGAAGTTGCTGCATCTTGGCCTGAAGTAACAATGACAGCTATTTGATAATTGACATCTGTAAAGTGTTTGATATGCTGTTTCCCTTTTCTGCTTTCATAATCAAATTGTTAACATAACATGAATACATGAATAATTTGAATATGATCACATATTAACTTTAAGTGTGTACTTTTGTATAATTATAAATGGTAAAATCACTGAGCAATGGATTTTAACTATCACTGAAAGTCCCCAATATGTTTTTTTTAACTCAAGTATATTTTGAATATCCATCAATTATGATTTTCAAAATTAAGTTCTAAGCATGTGTGGGCAGGATAAGGAGATGTAGGCACTTGAAGTGAGTTTTTTTTTAAATGTAATTTTTGGCTACAAAAATGGTGTTTGATGCTGTATATCTTGTTTTGAAAATGGCATTTATCCTAGTATGTATTTTGAGTGCACATGGCAAAATTCATAAAAGAAGTTTACTTCAGTGATCATGGTCTATTTCCAGGCATAAATGGAAGCCAAACTAAAATTCTGGGCTTCTTTTACAAAGCCATGCTAACGATTCCCACGCAGTAAATGAGAAGAAGCCCATAGGAATTGAACGGTCTTCCTCTCATTTGCCACACCGAGAATCGGCAGAGCAGCTTTGTAAAAGAGGCCCTCTGTTTAATTGGAGAATGTTTTGAGCCTTTTGTTTTTCCATCTGATATGGACCTTAGAGAAAACATATATGATGACAATAATTATTTTCTTTAGAAGTATCCATTTATAACTCTTGTTTTGGTTCTTCAGCAATCCTTGATTGAAATAAGACAGATTCTTTTTTGGGGCCATGCTGTGAAATTAAGATGGAAATAATCTGAAACATTCAGACAAATATTTTGACAAGTTCCCTCAGAAAAGCACATCTTATTTTACTTGCCATATGGAACTTTAGGATTAAAAAAAAAGCAGTAAGTGATTGAGCAGAAGTATATGCAGTGATCTGGAACAGGCCTCTCCTTTCAGGCAATTCTCTTGTGGCAAAATCATAGGTCTGAGGAGTGCGCTTCGATCATCCTGGGGCTTCGATTGAGAATCTGCTTATCTTTTTGGGGTAAACGAAATGGAAGAGGCTTGTCAGCCCTCACCTGGTGAAGACTTTTTAATAAATTATGGTTTTGCTTGCTGCTTGAACTAGACTGGCTATTTCTGAACCTGCAGAGCCAAACAAAACTCTATTGGATGAGATTGGTTCTGATAGAAAATGTCAAGATCAAATAGAATGCAAAGGGAATTTCATAATAAATGTTGTTTATGTATATTGCATACCCCAATGTAATTACTTTTTAAAAAGTTTTTAAAGCCATCTATGTAGTCACTTCAAGCTGAGAGGATTTACCAATAAAATACTAGTGCCTCTATTTAAGAAGCTTCCAAAATGCAGAAAAAAACAAGAGCATTTATCTTGTATACATTTCAGTTATGTGAACTGTCACTTAGTATCTCAATGCTTCACCTCCACAAGCATAGTACACTTACTTCTAAGTTCAGGTCTGTATTGGTCTCCCCTTCATTTTCATAACTTGGCCTGCTACAGGTGAGTAACTATGCTTTCTCTGAGGACAAGTAGGCCATTTTATTCTCACAGCAGAGAATCCTTAGATACCAGGCTCACCGAAAACAATGCTAGGACAACAGGGACTCGAAATGTCAAGGCCTGTAATTCAAAGAACCTGAAACAATTTGTATACTAGCTCTGGAGGTGCAGCCTGGAACAGAACAATAATGGGCCTAGAGGAGTTGGATTCTAGACACCAAATTCTCTAGACACCAAATAAATTCTGCAGGACTGCTTGTCTAAACCAGCTGTCATGTTGGGTATCCTGCTCAAGGCAGTAATGAGATGTGAATGTGTGCAGTTTACCACATCACAGCTTTGCAAATCTTTATGGAATATGACCAAAATGGGCAACCAATGTAGCCATGGGCCTGACATTAAGTAATGAGCCTTGACATCGACCTTCTAGAATCAGCCCAGCCTGGGCATAAATAAAGGAGATGCAGTCTGCTACCTAATTGGAAATTGTGTGTTTTCTGATAGCTACCCCATCTGGCTTGGGTCAAAAGAAACAAAAATGCTAGGTAAGACTGTCTATGGGCTTTAGTCTGCTCCAGCTAGAAGGCTAAGGCTGACTTGCAATCTAAGATATTTAGTACACTCTCGCCAGGATGGGCATATGGCTTTGGGAAAAATGTTGGCAGAACGATTGACTGGTTAAGATGGAACTCCAACACTACTGCAATCTGCTTCTTGCTGGCCTCCCACTTAGTTACCTCTCCCCTCTCCAATTGGTTCAAAACTCTGCTGCCCGTCTCGTCTTCTGCCAGGGTCGCTTTACTGGCTCCCTATCCATTTTCGCATCCTGTTCAAACTTCTTCTACTAACCTATAAATGTACTCACTCTGCTGCTCCCCAGTATCTCTCCACACTCGTCCTTCCCTACACCCCTTCCTGTGCACTCTGCTCCATGGATAAATCCTTCTTATCTGTTCCTTTCTCCACTACTGCCAACTCCAGACTTCGCACCTTCTGTCTTGCTGCACCCTACGCCTGGAATAAACTTCCTGAGCCCATACGTCTTGCCCCATCCTTGGCCACCTTTAAATCTAGACTGAAAGCCCACCTCTTTAACATTGCTTTTGACTCATAACCACTCGCCTCCACCTACCCTCCTCTCCTCCTTCCTGTACACATTAATTGATTTGATTTGCTTACTTTATTTTTTGTCTATTAGATTGTAAGCTCTTTGAGCAGGGACGGTCTTTCTTCTATGTTTGTGCAGCGCTGCGTACGCCTTGTAGCGCTATAGAAATGCTAAATAGTAGTAGTAGAACTTAGGATGCATGAGGAGAACTACACTATTGTGGTGAATCTTAGTGTAAGGTGAATCAACCTCTAGGGCCTGAGGGTCACTGCCACTGTGAGCTGAAGTGACCGTCACCAGAAACACAACTTTCCAGGTCAAATATGTCAGATGACAAGAATTAAGCAGCTCAAAAGGAGCTTTCATTAGCTGGGTGAGGACAACATTAAGATTCCATGACACAGTTGGAGGTTTGAGAGAGGGCTTTGTCAACAACAAACCTTGCATGGAGTGAACAGTTAGAGGGTGCACAAAGATGGGCTTGCCTCCTACATGGTGATGATAAGCACTAATTGTACTTAAATGAACCCTCACAAAAATGGTTTTCAAACCAGACTCAGAGAGGTGCATGAAGTATTGTCAGACTCGTGAGTCCTTATGCTAAGTAGCACCTGGAGAAGTACTGGTCCTGGCTCAGCAGTCAGGCAACCCTGAAACTTCACCTGTGGTCACTGCTGTTCCCCAGAGGTTGAGCACCTAGGTGCGGGCAGCCGACAGAACTTCAGAGAGCAGGGATTGAGAGGAATAGGAGCCGAGAGGCAGAGAAGAACTGGGTTCTGGATCCGACAGGGGCTAGAGGGCAAGTGGCAGGCAGCCGGCAGAGCGTAGTCAGGAACGCACTGGTCAAAGGCAGGCAGCAGGCACAGAGAGTAGTCGGGACGCGCTGGGTCAAAAAGGCAGGCAGCAGGCACAGACAGTAGTCGGGAACACGCTGGGTTGAAAGGCAGGCAGCAGGCACATACAGTGGAGTATGCAAGACCTACCAGAATAGAAGCCAAAGCATGGAGGCCAGGAGGAGATCAGCTGATAAAGTGCTGGCGTCTGACATCAGCAGGGTGAAGGAGCACAGCCATAGGATAGAGAGCAGGAGCAGGGAAGAAACCGGGAGACCAATAGGAGAGAAGCAAGGGAAGACAAAAGGAAAGGAAGATACTGATAGGCCAGGTGAGGAGAAATGAGGACGAGTCAAGGAAATGGACAGCCAGGGTGTCCAATCCCCTGTGGGACAGGAGGTGGGGCAGAGAATCCCAGAGTGAGCCAGGGCTCAGGCAACACGAGAGAGACTGGCGTAAAAGTGCCGAATAAGCGAAAGCCCGAGGAAAACCAGCAGCACGCACTGTGCCAGTCAAGAGTGCGCATCGACGGGAACCCGCACTGCCCGAGGACGCCACGTGCATTGAGGTAGGGGCCATACTACTACTACTACTTATATCATTTATAAAGCGCTACTAGACGTACGTAGCGCTGTACACTTGAACATGAAGAGACAGTCCCTGCTTGACAGAGCTTACAATCTAATTAGGACAAACAGGACAAACAAGAGATAAGTGAGGATGATAAAATAAGGGTTCTGAACAAGTGAATAAGGGTTAGGAGTTAAAAGCAGCATCGAAAAGGTGGGCTTTTAGCTTAGATTTGAAGACGGCCAGAGCTGGAGCTTGACATACCGGCTCAGGAAGTCTATTCCAGGCATATGGTGAAGCAAGATAAAAGGAACAGAGTCTGGAGTTAGCAGTGGAGGAGAAGGGAGCAGATAAGTGAGATTTACCCAGTGAACGGAGTTCCCGGGGAGGAATGTAGGGAGAGATGAGGAGCTGCAGAGTGAATGCACTAATAGGTCAATAAGAGGAGTTTGAAATGTATGCGGAAACAGATAGGAAGCCAGTGAAGTGACTTGAGGAGAGGGCTAATATGAGCATAACAACCCTGGCGGAATATTAGTCATGCAGCAGAATTTTGAACAGATTGAAGAGGAGATAGAGGGCTAAGTGGGAGGCCTGTGAGAAGCAAGTTGCAATAGTCTAAGCGAGAGGTGGTAAGAGTATGGATGAGGGTTCTGGTAGTGTGCTCAGAAAGGAAAGGGCGAATTTTGGTGATATAGAGATAGAAACGACAGGTTTTAGCAGTCTGCTGAATATGTGCAGAGAAGGAGAGGGAGGAGTCGAAGATGACCCCAAGGTTATGAGCTGATGAGACAGGAAGGATGAGAGTGTTATCCACAGGAATAGAGAATGGGGGAGGAGGAGAGGTTGGTTTAGGGGGTAAGATGAGAAGCTCAGTCTTGGTCATGTTTAGTTTCAGATGGTGCTGAGACATCCAGGCAGCAATGTCAGACAGGCAAGCTGATACTTTGGCCTGGATTTCGGCTGAGATTTTTGGTGTAGAGAGGTAGAGCTGGGAGTCATCAGCGTAAAGATGATACTGAAAACCATGGGATGAGATCAGAGTACCAAGGGAAGAAGTATAGATGGAGAAAAGAAGAGGTCCCAGGACAGATCCCTGAGGTACACCAACTGACAGTGGGATAGAAGTAGAGGAGGATCCACTAGAGTATACACTAAAAGTACGCTGGGAGAGATAAGAAGAAAACCAGGAAAGAACAGAGCCCTGAAATCCAAGTGAGGACAGCGTATCAAGGAGTAGGCTGTGATCAACAGTGTCAAAAGCAGCAGATAGATCAAGAAGGATGAGGATAGAATAGAATAGAGACCTTTGGATCTGGCCAGGAACAGATCATTGGAGACTTTAGCAAGCACTGTTTCAGTTGAATGAAGGGAGCGAAAGCCAGATTGAAGTGGATCAAGAATAGCTTGAGATGAAAGTCAAGGCAACGGCGGTGAATAAGCACGTTCAAGTATCTTGGATAGAAAAGGGAGGAGGGAGTTGGGGCGATAGTTGGAAGGACAGGTAGGGTCCAATGAAGGTTTTATAAGGAGTGGTGTGACTACAGCATGTTTGAAGGCATGTTTGACAGGTATTCAATCAGATCTCCTCACCTGTCCTTCACAAAAACTAAGCCTTTGTCCTCACACCAGACAGAAAAACCTCTTCTACTTACATGAGTAACATCTCTTACTGGAGTCTATCCTGGAAGCTACCAAGCTGTGGGCAACACCCTCTGGCAAATCTAAGGTTTCCAATTCTATGCCCTCAACATCCAAGCAGTGAGAGACCACTTGTGCAGTTGCAAAACTCTGCTCAGCCTGTCCGTTAGCCAGTTGTCTTTTCCTGGTAGGTATGTGGCTCAGAGGTCCATCCTGTGAAGGAAGGCCCACTGCCACATCCCTACTGCTTCCTGAAACTAGGGGTAGGATACCATACCTCCATGCTTGTTTATGATAAAACATTACAACCTGGTTGTCCATTTGAATGAGAATAATTTGATCTGCAGCCAATCTCTGAAAGCCTTTTTAGAGCATTCCAAATTGCCCCAAGATCGATATGGAGATCTGTTTCCTGAGCAGACCAAGCTACCCATCCCAGGTTGGAGCATCCACTGTTATCACCTTCTGAGGAGGTGGTATTTGGATTGGAAGTCCCACTGTCAAATTGGTTCAAATTGTCCACCAGAGAAAGGCATGAGTTAAATCTGAAGGAAGCTGGATGCCATCCGCTAGACTTCCATCAGCCTGAGACTACTGGGAACCTAGGGACCACTGGACATCTCTCAAATGGAGACATGCCAAGGGAGTGACATGCACTGTGAAGTCATGTGGCCCATTAATCTCAACATTTGCTGAGCTGTGACCTGCTTGTTGGTCTCTGCCCTCACATGTGGAAGAAAAACCCAAGGCTGCAATGTATCTAGCAGGGCTCCTACGTATTCCAATTGCTGGATTGGGAGAAGGTGGGACTTGGGATACTTTAAAATGAACCCTAGTAACTCCAACACCTGCATAGTTAGGTGCATTGACTCTGATGCTCCCTTCTGTGATGTGCTCTTGACCAACCAATCTTCTAAACAGGGAAACACGTATGATCCCAGTCTGCATAAATATGCCACTACTACTGCTAGACATTTGATGAATACTCTGGGAGCTGATGCAAGGCCAAATGGGAGCACATGGTACTGATAGTGGCATTTCCCTATTCGAAGTCTGAGATACTTCCTGTGACTGGGAAGTACTGAAATGTGTAGGTATAGGAATCCTTTAAGTCCAGCGATCATATCTGATCATTTTCCTGCACCGGGGGAGAAGGATGCCTAGGGAAGTTATCCTTGACTTTTCTTTGACCAGGAATTTGTTCAGGGCACTTAGGTGTAGGATGGGCAAATCACCCCCCCCCCCCCCCCCCCCCAGTTTTCTTAGGCACAAGGAAATACCTGGAATGGAACAGAATCCTTTCCCTTCTTCTCCTGGTGGTACATGTTCAACCACATTGGCCTGGAGAAGGGTGGAGATTTCCTCTACAAGTACCTGCTTGTGCCGATGAATTACACTCTTGGTGGGGAGTTTGATGGTCTTTGACACCAATGTAACAAGAGATGGACTATTTGAAGAACCCACTGGTCGGAGGTTACAAGGGGTCACCTGTGTTGGGAAAAAAAGGGTAGCCAGGATGGTTACTTTGAGTGCGGCTATGCTCTCTTGGAGCCAGTCAAAAGCTTGTCCCCTGCTTTGACTAGTGTGCCAGCTGGGACTTCTGAGGAGGGGGTTGGTGAGGCTGAGAACATTGGGACTGGGGAACGTCCAACCTCTCTTGAACCACTGGTTCTAGGTCAGAGACATGCAGCCATGAGAGTCTGCAAATACCCCACACCCATAGCAGTCTAGATGCTATGTCAAAAGAATCGTATGTGCCCCTGGCCAGAAAAATGAAGACTGAGAGACCTGTGTTTGCACGTCAGGTGGAAAGGTACCAGTAAGATGCTACTAGAAAAGTTCATAGTCTTGCTAGTCAGCATCCACATCAGGCTCCATCTGTTGGATGATGTCACCCAGCTGTGAGAATACAACGGCCTGCTTGTCCTCAGAGAAAGTGTTCCACTGCCTTTGGAGCAGATCAGCTGCTACTGACTTGTAGGATAGCTGTTTTGAATGGGACATCCTTTTCAACTCTATGTATAGGAGTGTGGTAGCCGTGTTAGTCCACTCTTAAGGTTATCAATAGAAATCAAACAAAATAAAACATGGAAAAGAAAATAAGATGATACCTTTTTTATTGGACATAACTTAATACATTTCTTGATTAGCTTTCGAAGGTTGCCCTTCTTCCTCAGATCGGAAATAAGCAAATGTGCTAGCTGACAGTGTATATAAGTGAAAACATTCAAGCATTACTATGACAGTCTGACTTCCTACCCACCCCCCTCCTCCCACCCTGTCAGACTGTCATAGTAATGCTTGAATGTTTTCACTTATATACCCTGTCAGCTAGCACATTTGCTTATTTCCGATCTGAGGAAGAAGGGCAACCTTCGAAAGCTAATCAAGAAATGTATTAAGTTATGTCCAATAAAAAAGGTATCATCTTATTTTCTTTTCCATGTTTTATTTTGTTTGATTTCTATTGACAACTCTATGTATAGAATCTGTCTTCTTGGTGACAGGCTGTATAGGGGGATGGTCTTTCAGCTGTACCTTATTAAGTACATTTTGAACAGGTACTCTCATGTCTGTCTTGGGGTGGGGTGGGGGAGAGGAGGGGAGAAATTGACATATATCTAGCTCTTGTGCCCTGGGCTCTACCTCCTCCTCAAAAATGGAATGATTCTGATCAAGATTTTTCTTGCAAAATTGTATTAAATTGCTTAAAAATAAAATTTAAAAAATGGAATGATCTCTGCTCTTTATCAACATTTGTGAAGAAAACGTCCTCTGGCAGCAACATTCTTCTTTCTTGTGGAGGAGAGGGACCTTGGGGGGGGGGGGGGGGCCTCTTGACTCTTCCTCAAGCCTACTCCTCAGATCCACAAGTATAACCCCAAGACAACTCACTGTCTGATTTAGATAAATACTCTTGTTGAAGAGGACTAAGTATATATATATATGGTTCGCAGGCTAGCAGAGAAGCTCTCTGTGTTCTTAACTGTTGGGAGCTAAGATTCTGATGCAATCCAATTTTCCAATGATACTTTCTCCCTGGATGAGCTGTATATTTCAGAAATCACAACTGTTGGCAATGCCCTTTGAAGCCATGCCTGCAGGACTGGCAAAATCCCCCTTAGCAACAGTGTGTTGATCCTTGCTAAATGGTGGCTGAGCATCTCCTGGACTTTCCTGTCAAGCTCCTTATCAAGGACTGCAGATGCCAATATGTGGGGTGTAGAAGGAGATGATATCCTTTTGGATCTCTTGAGGTGTATTGGTGGATGGACCTCAGACGCTTTAAGGCTGTTGTGATCCCCCAGATCTGTTTGAGGAAGGGGGACAGGGTGAGATGGTCTCTGCCCAAACATTCCAGCCTCATCTACTGATAAGGACCAAGACTTATACTTCTTCACCTGTGGTTGGCATTAGAATTGCTGACAGTTCCAATGTAACAGCACTCTGCATATATCTGACTTTGATGACCATTATCTCTGGTGTTATTTGACCTTGAAGGAGACCAATGTTTCTTCTATGTTGATGCATCCCCCACATTCTGTACAAGGTTCTTATGGTCAATGCTGATAAATGGATTTTAACAAACCAAAATAACATCTCCATGTGTTACTGCTGGCCTTGAAGATGTTTCAGTTTCATCTTTTGATAAGTGGCACAGCAAGAAGTATCAAGTTTGGTCCCCAAGCACAACAGACACAAGTCATGGGTGTCTGTTTCTGATGTTGCTCCCTCACATATCTTGAAGCTGATGAGGTCTTCTGTTTCTAGGATATTGGCTATTTATTTCTTTCAATGTGAAATCAACTTGATGGTAAAAAAAAAATGATGCTGCTTGAAACATTGGTGCTTATGCAGTCTGCAGCCCTGCAAAGCATTAAGGAAATTTTAATTGCTCAAAAGACCCTAACTATGGTAATGTTAAGAACAGGAAACGCGAAACTGAAGTAATACAACACATACACAAATAAAAGGGACTACTTAAAACTTGACCTAAAATTGCAGATACAAAAATCACATCCAGTAACCTCCATGGGAAAACTAGGATGGCACTTCTTTATAGTGCTGATATGGGAATCCTGAATATTCTCAGTGCACAGCTCTAAAGCTTTGTTTACATTTCTAATCTAGTTTCTGTGAGATGTTACCTACTTCTTATTTATGAATTTTAATTTTACATTCACATACTAAACATAAATGTATTAGCAATATCAGCACTAAGTAATAAAGAAAACAAATATACTAACGGAGATCTCTCCATCAATTTTGTCCACAAATATTTGATCCAGATACTAAGAAAATAAAAGTAAAGATAATAGGAAAACACGTCTTAATCAGTGGAGCAGTAAGGAGCAAACAAACACCTGCAGCCAAAATACAGCATTACTTAACTAGTGGATGCAACTAAGGGGACCTCACTTACTCTCTCCTTAGAATTAATAAATTCCTGCACTTTCTTTGGGTCAAAAAAAAACCATAATTAATTAGGTTTTGGGACACTATACATCTACAGGGAAATTTTAACAGAAATACACCACCTAAGTTGAGAACTCTACTACTACTACTATTTAGCATTTTTATAGCGCTACAAGGCGCACGCAGCGCTGTACAAACATAGAAGAAAGACAGTCCCTGCTCAAAGAGCTTACAATCTAATAGACAAAAAATAAAGTAAGCAAATCAAATCAATTAATGTGTACAGGAAGGAGGAGAGGAGGGTAGGTGGAGGCGAGTGGTTACGAGTGGTTACGAGTCAAAAGCAATGTTAAAGAGGTGGGCTTTCAGTCTAGATTTAAAGGTGGCCAAGGATGGGGCAAGACGTATGGGCTCAGGAAATTTATTCCAGGCGTAGGGTGCAGCGAGACAGAAGGCGCGAAGTCTGGAGTTGACAGTAGTGGAGAAGGGAACAGATAAGAAGGATTTATCCATGGAGCGGAGTGCACGGGAAGGGGTGTAGGGAAGGACAAGTGTGGAGAGATACTGGGGAGCAGCAGAGTGAGTACATTTATAGGTTAGTAGTAGAAGTTTGAACAGGATACGAAAACGGATAGGGAGCCAGGGAAGCGACTTGAGGAGAGGGGTAGTATGAGTAATGTGACCCTGGCGGAAGACGAGACGGGCAGCAGAGTTTTGAACCGATTGGAGAGGTGACTAAGTGGGAGGCCAGCAAGAAGCAGATTGCAGTAGTCTAAACGAGAGGTGACAAGGGTGTGGATGAGGGTTTTGGTAGAGTGCTCGGAAAGAAAGGGGCGGATTTTACGGATGTTGTAAAGAAAGAAATGACAGGTCTTGGCGATCTGCTGGATATGATCAGAGAAGGAGAGAGAAGAGTCAAAGATGACCCCAAGGTTTCGAACTGAGGAGACAGGGAGAATGAGAGAGCCATCAACAGAAATAGAAAACGGGGGGAGTGGGGAGGTGGGTTTGGGGGGGGGAAAAATGAGAAGCTCGGTTTTGGTCATGTTTAATTTCAGGTGGCGTTGAGACATCCAAACAGCAATGTCAGACAAGCACGCTGAAACTTTGGTTTGGATGCAAGGTGAGATAGGGGTAGAAAGGTAGATTTGGGAGTCATCAGCATAGAGATGGTAGGAAAAGCCGTGGGATGAGATTAATGAACCAAGGGAAGAAGTGTAGATAGAAAAGAGGAGGGGACCAAGAACAGAACCCTGAGGTACGCCGACAGGCAGAGGGATAGAAGTAGAAGAGGAGCCACCAGAGTGAACACTGAAGGTGTGGAGGGAGAGGTAGGAAGAGAACCAGGAAAGGACAGAGCCCTGGAATCCAAGTGAGGACAGGGTATCGAGGAGTATGCTGTGATCGACAAAAACTCTTGGTTTTAAGGCCAAGAATTCTCTCCTTTTTTTTGTATGTCCCTAGCTAGATCAGGAAAAACTTGAATTTTCGATCCCAAAAAAATAGCATTTATAGAGTCACGTGACACCACGTTCAGGAGCGGTTGCTGAAAACCCTGCTCCTGCTTGCTTGCCACTAAATCACTTGATTTAAGCTGTTAAAGACCTGCTGCGCTCGGACTTATTTAAAGCTGCAAACATAATACGAAGAGTACGCTGTGACCAGATACTGCCGTATCCTGCCTCATGGCTGCAAAAGGAGTACGTAGAGAGAAAGAGAAAGCGCGAGCTGGGGACGACAGCAGCCCCAGCGAGCCTGGCTGCTTCCTCAATTAGCTTGGCCTGGGTGGCAGAAGTGGCAGCCGAAGTCACTGGAGCCATGGAGCTTTTGTTTGACAAGAGACTCAGCCCGATCGACAATAAGCTGGAGCAATTACAGGAGCACCTGGGTCAACTTACCAAGGACGTTGCGGAGTTCCAATAGAGGCATGGAGCCATGGAGGATAGAGTTTCCAACATGGAGGAGGAGAACGCCTGCCTGAAAAATCTGGTGGAGGGGTATGAAGAGAAACTTGAAGACCTCGAGAACCGATCCCGCAGGAATAACCTATGCTTTGTGGGCTTACCAGAGGCATTGGGGAACAGTGACCTGCGAGGGTTTTTAGAGTCCTGGCTGAAGAAACAGCTAAAATTTCCAGCCGCCCTGGGGGACCTGCAAGTGGAGCAAGCGCATCGAGTAGGCCCCCGACACCAGAATGCAACGAGACCGAGAGTGGTGATATGTCGTGTATAAACTTTGCACACAAGTCGGCTGACTTACAAGCTTTGAGGGGTGGTCAGGAGTTGCGGTATGAAAACACGAAAATTTTATGTTTTCAAGACTATTCTGCAGCAATAGTGCTACAGCGCAAGAGGTTCTCGCCTGTGTGCTCGAGTCTATTTGATCTCAAAATCCGATTTGCCCTCCAGTACCCAGCCAAATTAAGGGTCATTCGTCAATCTGAAACAAAGATATATACCTCAGTTGAACAAGCACAAGAGTTCCTGCAATCTTTAGAACCCCGATGACTTAGGGGTAGACGTGTTGTGCTTATATTTCAGTGGAATCGCACATGGTGGGTGAAGTTAACGAGTTTAAGGGCAGATATATGATTGCTGCAGCAGTGGTGGGTCTGCAATATAGACTATTGTTTAGAGTTGTTTGACTTTGTTTCTTCGAGTTGGATTTATCATTGTTTTTGACATTGGAGGTGATGCGCCCCAGGATGATGGCTAAGCGGGGTGATGAAGATCAGCCCTGGAACGTCCTAAGAATCTTTGGGGAATATAGGGTTGGTTCCTACTTATTCATAGGATTACAAAAGACGACGCTGGAGGCAATCCTATGTAAGAAGACTCCATGTGAGCTCAACAAGGGTTCTGCTTTGGATTGTGGCGTGAAGACTCATATCAGGGTGGGACACGGAGCCGAGGATGGAGTCTTTTGGAGGAATTTGACATGTAGGAAGCACACACAGTCTAGGTGTTGATATTGCTTTAAATGACTCTCTTCACAATTCTTTTTTTTTTTTAACATTTTGAATATTACCAGCTGAGGGCGCGGGCACCGTGTAGACTATTACTATGTCTGGAAACCTAAATGTGAACTTGGGTGATTGGGTGTTAGTGTTTCCATTGGGGGATCTGCTCCACGGGTACACTATTACTTCCTTGGGTGGGGGAGGGAGAGATCATTGAGGGAAGGTATTGTCTGTTTGATATACATGTCGCCAGCATTGTCACTTGTGTATAACAGTTATCTTGGTAAGCAAACAAAATAATTTTTTTATATATACATCTGCTTATAACTGTATAGCTGGTCTTTTAGTGTGTACTATACTAAGTCTGTTTGGGGGCAGGTCATGATATCCACAAGTCCAAACTAGAGGGAGGAGGTGCAGGGGTGAGTGGTGTTGTGCATGATAGTCTCAATTAGGAGACCACAATAGATAGTAGGGGGGGGAGGAGGGATTAGGAGGGGGGAAGGAAGGGGTTGGGGGGGATAGGGGGCTAGGAACTAGAGGGGGCTTCGAATTTGGTAAAAGGGGGAGACTAGTGGTGGTATTTTTACTTTCAAGGTTCATAGGAGGCAAAGGGAGGAGGTGTAGGCTGGGACACTTCCTTCTTGTTTTTTGGCTTAGAAGATCTGGGAAAGGAGAGGCTTATTTGGGGGAGGTGCCTTGAAAATTGTAACTTGGAATGTAGGGGGCATTAACTCCCCAATTAAAAGGTCTAAGATCTTACAACACCTTCAATGCCACCAGGTGGATATTGCCTTATTACAGGAGACCCATCTTACGGCTTCAGAACATGCCAAACTCAAGATATGGTGGGTGGAGGACTGTGTATCTGCAGCCGCCCAGGGGAATAAGAGGGGGGGGGGGGGGGGTTGCCATTTTGTTTCGGAAAGGGGTGGCGGACCAAATATGTCCTCGCTTTATTGATCCGAGAGGCAGATTTCTCCTCTGCGAGGCAAGCATAGCACGTCGGAAGATTTTGATTGGGAATGTCTATGCCCCAAATCAGTATGTTCGTCAATATTACAAAATGCTTACTACTTAGTTATTAGCTTGTGAGCCATTGCCCACAGTGGTAGGGGGTGATTTTAATATGCTTATGGATCCCATGACAGACAGGTCGGGCCCAATGAGGTCGGCGGCTCAATATGAGGGGAGGGGGCTGCCCAATCTCTGTCAACAGTTAGACCTAATTGATGTTTGGAGGGTGATGCACCCACAGAAACAGGATTTTACCCACTTGTCTCGCGCTCATTCAATACAAGCCCGCATTGTCTATCTGTTGATCTTGGGACAGCTGTTTGGTACTGTAGTTAAGAGAGCTTTGGGTGCCTACATGATCTCAGATCATGCCTGGGTGGACATGGAGTATTCCCCGGTGGGTTCACGGTGCAAAGACGGAGGTGGGCATTTCCCATGGAGCTATATAGAGATCAGACCTTTAAGGCCACTATCCTTAATTGTTGGAAGGAATATAAAGCCCATAATGAGGGCCAAGAGACAGATCGAGTTTTGTATTGGGAGGCAGCCAAGGCCGTGATGAGGGGCGAAATCATTAGCTATATGTATCACAAAAGGAAAGCCAGAGACAGGGAGATTCTGCACTTAAGTCAGCAACTTTGTGTAGCTCGGAGATGGTTTGGCAAGCTGCATTCAGCTGAAGCTAAGTCGAAGGTACTGGGCCTTCAGACGGCGCTAAACGAGCTTCTTCATCAAAAGGCCCTCAAAATTGAAGATCTACTATAAATACCAGCTTTATAGAAATGGGAACAAGGGCAGTCGTCTTATGTCCCGGCTTATAGTTGCTAAGAAGGGACACTCCAGGATTTTGTCCATGAGAACGAGACGGGGGATCCAGGTTCATACTGACCATGAGATCAGCAAGATATTCTATTCTTATTACCAACGGCTTTATGATGCACCAGAAGACGGGGGTCTTCCCTGTGATCTGTACCTGAATATTACAGTACCGAGCCTGAGCCAGGTAGACGTGGAGATGCTTAACCAACCTGTGACGGCGGAGGAGGTTCTTATGGTGATACAACAGAGTTCCCTAGCTACGGCCCCTGGCGTGGAAAGGTACAGAGCGGAATTTTATAAACTCATGGGTGAGGAGATAGTTTTACCTCAGTGTTTTAGTGGAGAAGGAACAACTGCCCTTGCATCTCAACACTGCTCGCATTATAGTAATTCCAAAATCAGGGAGGGACCCAGAATTATTGGAATCGTATCTGCCTCTCTATTGAACTTCAAAGTCAAATTATTGGCTAAAATAATGGCAAATTGTTTGGCACGGGTTTTCCTGAAACTGGTACAGGATACTCAAGTGTGTTTTGTGCGAGGACGGATGATGGCAAAAAATATTCGGAAAATTTTTGCTTCTCTAGAATATCGACGTATGAAAAACAGAGTCGCTGCTGGTTAGCTTTGACGCTAAAAAAGCTTTCAATCGGGTATACTGGAGCTTTCTTTATGCTATTTTAGCGAAATATGGATTCTTGGGCGGTTTCCTTCAGCGGTGAAAGCCTCATACTCATCCCACAGGGTGCGAGTTTCTGTTAATGAGGCGGAGACAGACGACTTTCAGATTTTTCGGGGGAACTAGACAGGGATGCCCTCTCTCGCCTCTCCTCTTTGTTTTAACGCTCGACCCATTGTTGAGAGACATTGTGGAAACCCCGTCGGTGGCTGGAGTTGAGATTGGAGAATGGACCTTTAAAGTGGCGGCCTTCACGGATGACATTCTTGTCCACCTGACATAGCCGCAAGAATCGTTTCAAGCCCTCTTGGAGATCTTTTCAGAGTATGGGGACTACGCTGACTTGCGTTTAAATTTGGGAAAGTCAGAGGCCTTGGCCTCCTCAGAGCAAGTGTTGGTGGGTTAGGGTGAGGGGTTTCCTTTGCGCAAGGTAGGAAACTCTTTCCGATACCTTGGTATATTATTACCCATGGATGTAGGGCAGTTGTACCGACTAAACTTTTCATGGTTACTAGATGAGACCCGCAAGGTGCTTCAGGGTTGGCATGACCTCCCTCTGTCGTTGTTAGGGAGAGTGAATTTAGTAAAAATGGCAGTGTTTCTTAAATGGTTGTATGTTTTGCAAACCATGCCTCTCTGGTTGCTTCGGAAGGATCTGAAAGTCCTTTACAGATTAATCTCTCGGTTTTTCTGGGTGGGCAAGAAATCCAAGGTTAGGTTTTCGTACTTAATTGTGAGTTGGAGTCGGGGGGGGGGGAGGGGTTGGGGGTACCAGACATGAAATTATATAACCAAGCCTGTCAATTATGGCACCTAGGGGATTGGTGTTTGCACCATCAGATTTACACCCCAGTAGACCTTGAGGAAGCTTATTATGCCCCCTACCAGTTGTTATTGCTGCTACATCATAGCCCAAAGCAGCTCCCTTTGGAGTTTCAGAAGAGTGCGTTGTTGATGCTGCTGAGGGCTGTGTGGAAAGTGATTATATGGCATTTAGGAGGAGACCCCGGTGTCACAGATCAGCTTATGCTGCGGGGTAACTGTGCCTTTCAACCAGGGCTTGCAAGCAAAATTTTTGTGGATTGGGCCGTCTAGGGGATCACTCGCCATGAGCACCTGGTGACGGAGGAGGGGCAGCCTATTTCAGCTGAGGAACTAGTTGCTCGAGTAGGAGACTTTTGGGGCTATAGATTTGCATTAGGGCAAACGCAGCATTACATCTCTACGTTACCGCGGGGCTCCCTGAGTGGACAAATGGGGAACAAGCTTAAAGATTTTTTAAATTCTCTTAGAGAAGGGGAGATCTCCATATTAATTCATAGAGCTTTGAATAAATGGCAATCCCCCCCCCCCCCCCGGGACCATATGGCACTGAAAAACAGGTGGGAACAAGAAGTTGGGTCCTCATTAGCGCACCGGGATATATCTAAATCTGTGGCTTGTATACCTCTTTTAGTTACAGATGCACGTTTATTTATTTATTTATTTATGGATTGATTGTATTTGTATCCCACATTTTCCCACCTATTTGCAGGCTCAATGTGGCTTACAGAGGTCTGTTATGGCATTGCCATTTCAGGGTGTCTGATACAAATTGTTGATGCAAAGAGATTATGGATGGAAAGAAGTACTAATAGAAAGATGACCTTCGGATTGGGGTGGATTGGTGAGATTGTATAGTTAAGCTATGGGTCCTCTTTGTAGGCTTTATTGAAGAGATACATATTCAGGGATTTACAAAAGTTGGATATTTCGTCGATTGTTTTCAGATCAGCTGGTAGTGCGTTCCACAACTGCGTTTATGTTTCAACAGTTTTTATTGATGACAATAAACATTATAAACATGGTTCATAAATTCAAACAGCTCATTATCCTAAGAACAGGTCACTGTTGCATACATACATCATAACTGCTTCATCAATATTTTCCATCATCATTTTCTCCACAACTGCGTTTAAAAGAATGCGCATATCGCTTTATTTATAGAGGGTATATTGCTCCCTCCCAGCTATTCCATAGGGGTGGTCTTTCGGATTCGTCTTGCTCAAAGTGTGGGGGGAATCAGGGATCTTTGTTTCACATGTTTTGGAGTTGCCCAACCTTGAAAGTGTTTTGGGGATGTATTCAGCAATTCTTGGACCTAGAGTTAGGGATTCTTATTCTGGGGACGTTAGATCTGATGTTCTTAGATGTCCCAGGAGCATTTAGGGGTGGGAATAGATTTGAAACAATGTTTCTCCGTAAGATGTGTCTGGTTGCACGTAAATGCATTTTGCAGTACTGGACGTCGTCTGAACCCCTGGCCTATTGGCATTGGAGGAACCAACTGCACCTTTTAGTGTCTTGGGAAGCGAGAGACTCTCGGCTATTGCCGAAAAGGAGGAAAAGCTTTCTAGCAGTTTGGGGCCCATATTTGCAGATTCTAAGCCCTCGAGGACATAGTCTGCTTCTTAACAAAGGTTGATCATATATAATTTAGTAAGCCGGCGAAACTCCTAGTTCCTAGGAAGGGGGGGTATGGGGACGAGGGAATTGGGAAATTTTAGGGTGGGTGGAGGGGAAGGATTGGTTTCTTGGAATGGGGAGGGAGGGGAGGGTACAAGGGTTTTATACAGCTTCTGGTTCAATGATTATTGTTTGTCCGTTGATCGGGGATGGGGAGCACTCATTTTGGGGAAGTGGGCCATATGTTAATCTCTGATGATGTTGGGGAAGGCTCGCATTGTATATGGTTGTGTTTATGAAGTGTATTGACTCCAGGCATCAATAAAAATTATTGAACAAAAATAATAGCATTTATATGACGAAAATAGGAACAAAATATGTTGTTTCTGTCTGGTCTAAGGCAAAAGTCACCAGAAGAGTAGTCCATTCTGTTACTTCTTCTAAAGAACTTTCCAAGAATTCAGTCAAATTTAAATCAGGTTGAGGTTGCTCTGATGGTAATCTTGAAATTCCCGTTATATATTGGGCTCTAACTATAGGCGGATAGCCTTCAGCCGGAATACCCAATATTTCACAAAAGTATTTTTTAACATATCCAATGCTGGAATAAGTGGTGATTTAGGAAAGTTTAGGAATCTCAAATTATTCCTTCCGCCCTGATTTTCCAAATATTCAAGCTTGCGAGCCTGAATATTTTTCTCCTTAATGACTGTTAAAGCAAAGTTCTGTAGTTGATTAACTTCATTTTCTAGTGAATCAGTCTTATTTGCTTGAACTTCAATCTTACCAGACAGGAGCTGATACGTTTGTTTTAACCCCAAAACCTCTCCCCTAAAAGAGTTCGAAATCTGCAGAAGGGAAGAGTTCAAACCTTGTATTGAATCCCATAAAGACTCCATTGTTACCACAGCTGGTCTTATCAAACCTCCATTCCCTCTGGGAGCAGGGCCCTGGGTAAACGAAGAAGGCTGAATAGCCTGTCTATCTTCCGATGTTGTAACTCCTGGGGACAACATGGCGACGGGTCCTCGGCCAGCAAAGGAAGTGTGTCCCACCTCGGGTGTCTCAGCATGCTGCCTATCTGTTGTCTCGAAACTGCTTCCGGGTCATGGGGGAGCTGTGCTTGAGGGAGGACTAAGTGTAACTCCCTCGATGCTGCGGTCCGTGTCTACAACTGCGGAACCCCCTGAAGCGGGTGTCAGCGCTCAAACTCCAAAGTTCTATAGAGTAGCCTGGCTTATGGTAGGGATTGCAACCAGGCTCGAGGAGGTAAGAGCTTTGGTTTTCCCTTTTCTTTTCCCCATTACCAACACGAGGAAAGTTCCAAATGCTTGGCTTTCTCATGGAGCATTCAGGAGCTCAAAAAACGCACATCTGCCCCAATTGCCATCTTGGATCCCAGCACCGCAAGTGAGTACCAGATGTTACCTACTTCTAAGGACAAAGTTTTTCTGTTTGTTCTCAGAGAACTCCATCCACACAAATGGCTATCCTGAATATAACCATAGACACAAATTTCAGTAGTTTATACCACCATCAAGTATCTGTCCATACTTTTATTTGCTGATAGTACATAAGGGGTACCTGACACCTACTTTCTTACAATAACATAACTGCTAAAAAAATATTATCCTGCTCCTTGTGAGTTCTACATTAAGTTTGATTCATCATCTTTTCCTGTAGACAGAATAGGATATGAAGAAGATGCACGCTTCATGATGGCATGTTCTCAGAAGCAAAATTAATAAATCTTCAGTCCTCAATATTGTTCTTACTCCAGTGTGGGTATTTTCTAGGAACTATCAGTATATTTATGCACCTTTTAAATGTTTCACAAGTTGTAGACGCTGTTGGAAGTGGCATATTCCTGATTTCTTTGTTACGTTTGTACCCTGCGCTTTCCCACTCATGGCAGGCTCAATGCGGCAGGCAATGGAGGGTTAAGTGACTTGCCCAGAGTCACAAGGAGCTGCCTATGCCGGGAATCGAACTCAGTTCCTCAGTTCCCCAGGACCAAAGTCCACCACCCTAACCACTAGGCCACTACTCCACTGATTTCTTTTGTTCAGGCCACAAGAAGTACTATTAAAATGAGCTGTAAATTCAGTCTGGTATTTTTATGACTTCAATAATGGGAATACAATGCTTTATGCTTAAAATAATAAACTGGTGCCTGGCTTTGCACTACAGATAAATGTGAACACCATTAAGGTTTTTCTTTCTTGTAAATTAGTTTGAGCTTCTAAATCAATACTACTACAAAGTAGAAGCAGAAAAGTGACTGCAAACAGTAAAATATGCTTTGTGAACTCGTTCACTCACTATATAAACCATCTTTTATATCACCAAAACATACAACTGCCTAATCCTCCACAAACATGGAATCAGGCTACAATAAAGAAGACCAGCCAGTACTTCAAGGATGCTTTATTGATGTGGAGTACTGTTAAGTAAAGAGACATCCAGCTGCCATTCCATTTATCCGAACAAAAAAACTTAAGAATAAAAAATGCCTTCAATCAAAAATTAAAACATATACACAATCTGAAAAGATGAGCTTAAAGAGGTAATACATTATAACTTGCGACAGACCTCTTTTTTTTGTAGAAGAGAATCTGAAGTGTGGCACTTAAATCTGTAAAAAAAAACAAAACAAAAAGGAAATTCAGTTTAAAATTAAAGTAATCAAATAGGTTGTCAGACTTACTGTCAGCATGTTGTTTAAAACTGCATGATTATAAATACTATCATCTTACTTCACAATTTAAAACTACAGCAGATCTCATAACATTACATAAATTAGATAAGTTATTGTATTATAAAAATTCCTGTTAAAATTATGTCTTGTGAAATTATGTATTTCATTTTCTTACGAATTTTGGTCAGTTGAGACTGACAGCACTGTCTTTTCCTTTACAAACTGTATTATATGTGTTGACTAATTTTGTTAAGTCCATCTTATTTTCTGAATGTATAATTTGGAAATTTACAACATTTTCAGTTTAAGAACTGGGATTCAGAGCTTATTTCAAGATATAATTTATTCAGGTTGTCACATGCTTCCTGATCAGATTACATAGAAACAAAAAGGTCAAACAAGTTGTCTTAGCGCTATAGTTTTAATGAATTAAAATGGAGGTTTCCATACTACAGCCTGTGGGCAGGACCTGGGGTTGCCAAATGGCTGGTTCTCAGCCAGCTTGGTTGATTTTGCAATGGCATGTCTTCAGTACTGCTGACTCACTGGTTTTAGAGGACCACAGGGAACAGAAATACCAGACCTACCCGGGGGGGGGGGGGGGGGGGGGGGGTGGAGAGCAGCTGGAGACAGAGAAATGTTGAATATGTATGCCTGTACGGTACCCTTTAGGGGTGAATTATACAGAACTATTTTGTTTCTCTGTCTCCATCCGCTGGTCAACAGGCCCAACCCACATGTTCTGGACTGGTCTAGTGAAGATGATAAGGAAGTTTCTTTTGTCAGTTTTAAGGAGAAAAGAGCTGGGGATGCTATTGCAGAAATTTAAAAAAAAAAAAAAGAACATCACAAATTTACAGCAATGTTTTCAGAACTGTAAAGTAAAACAAGAACAGGGAGCATTAATGTTTTCAGAGCAGTAAAAAAAAAAGGAGGGAGATAAACAGACCAGCTAAATACAGACTTCAGCTAAATAAAGGTCTCATCATAAATGAAAACAATCAGTATCTATTCTAATTTTCCATCTTTTTCTTTCACTTCTCAGCAAAATAGCTATTGTCCTCCTTATTTGTCCTTTTAAATCCTTTTCTTTCACTTCTCAGCAAAATGGCCATTGTCCCCCCTCCCCCTTATTTGTCCTTTTAATTTACAGATTTAAATAACAATACCACCATTAGGATTACTTCAATCTCTCAGTTTATACCATTAACATAGTTAATGGTAACTCAGGCATACAGAATGGGATTACTGGATAACAATTAGGAAGAACACTGATGAGAGAATATTCCTCATTCTTGAATTATGAAAGTGCAAGCTTTGTGGTATTAGAGGGTTCAAGTAAATGCGTACGACAGAGTGGATGCAAGAAAGCAGATGGGTGATGTGAGTGGGAAGTACAGCTGACATGTTTACTTGTATGTGAAGGCTCATGGAGAAACAGCTCATATATTGGTACTGGGATCCTGATGTCACAATGACTATTAATTGATATAGGTAGTTACGTATCTATTTATTAGTTCCTGTAAATCGCATAGAACTATGAGTTGGGACTTTGCAGGGTATAAGTGTTTATTGAATTGTATTAGCATTTATTTAGTATCCCTTTGCAAAAAATCTTTCAAGGTGCTGCACTGCAAGAAGACAAACACAGGCAACAGGTGATAACTATAGCAACACATCTGGAGAAAAACACATATTATAGCACATTATGCCACTGACAATATTAATGTGATGCCTACCAAAACATTTCAATAAAAAAAAAAATTGGGTAGGAAGTTAGGGAACAAGTGACCATGCAAGTTTGGTGCTAGTTGGAGCAAATAGCGGATTGATTTTCTCATAAAATCCCACTGAGAGACTTGGAAAGGAGGGGCAGCTAGGGCTTTCCAGTTTTGCATATTGGGGGGAAAATGTGTATTATGTTATGTCAGAGCTAGCAAAAAAGTGTAGTGAATTCAGAGTCCACGACATAAATGACCGTGGATAGAACTGAGGGAATAATTTCCAAAAAAAGGTGCTATGGACCCTGGAGATATTGCTACTAGGATTTAATAAAAGCCAATACTGTACAAGTATGGTGAGAAACTCATCAGAATATCTGATTTGCTATAATGGATTATCTTCTTTAACCTTCATTATGAAAGGTTTTTATTTTTTAAGTTACATATAAAACTTTAAAAAAAAAAAAAAAAACCCAGGGAGGAATCTTTCCAAATGTCAATATCTGTATCATTTATTATAATTTATGATGGGCATCCAAAAATATGAAAAAGATCCAGCATTAAAAGGTAAATGTTAGCCCCTAGGGCTCGAAGCCTCATTCTTAATTCATTTTAGTTTTTCAAATTCGTGTTTTTAGGGGTGGGGGGAGACTTCCATACCATTTTCTTTGTCACAAACTTTTTTGTGTGTTGGTAGAGGACTGTAGTTGTGTGGAACTAATAGGCTAAACTGTTGAGAGAGTATTACAGTACAGTTCCATCAGTCAGAATTTTGTTTTGTTCTACCTGCTTAGTTCCAGTTCCTTCAGAGGGCATTATTTAGATATCATCAAAAGGTGGGGTTCACTTGTGAAAACTTGTAATTGGATTGATGAGCTTGCTTTGTATGTACTGTTTGTGTTCAGTGTTCCACGTACAATCAACAGATTTAAATATAATACGTAAATGTTGGTTATGAGTCAACCAACAGACCATAAGAGATTTCTGAATAGAAGTTCCCTGAAGCTCCAACCAGATTGAAAGGAAGTGGTGATGCCCTGCCAACAGTGGAGAATGAGAAAAATTGTTATTTAAAAATAGTTTCATGTGCTCAGAAAGACAGTAGAAGATAGTTTATAAATAAGTTGAACTGTGAATACTAAAACTTCAAAAGCTGAAATTGTGGTTGGGTCCATTCATTTCCTTTCTTGGGGTAGCACTACATCTGGGATCTATGCCTGAACATGAACAAGAATATGTATTAGTATTCAAGGAATTTTGGGTAAATTCTGCATTACCAAAACAAAAAATTGTGTATATTTACTTCATTTGGCAAGAGCCAATGCTATACTACATAAGTACATAAGTATTGCCATACTGGGACAGACCAAAGGTCCACCAAGCCCAGCATCCTGTTTCCAACAGTGGCCAATCCAGGTCACAAATACCTGGCAAGATCCCAATGAAGTGCAAAACGTTTTATATTGCTTATCCCAGAAATAGTGGATTTTCCCCAAGTCCAATTTAATAATGATCTATGGACTTTTCCTTTAGGAAGCCGTCCAAACCTTTTTTAAACTATGCTAATCTAACCGCCTTTACCACATTCTCTGGCAACGAATTCCAGAGTTTAATTACATGTTGAGTGAAGAAAATTTTTCTCCGATTAGTTTTAAATTAACTACTTTGTAGCGTCATCGCATGCCCCCTAGTCCTAATATTTTTGGAAAGCGTAAACAGATGCTTCACATCTACCCGTTCCACTCATTATATCTCCCCTCAGCCGCCTTTTCTCGAAGCTGAAGAGCCCCAGCCGCTTTATCCTTTCCTCATAGGGAAGTCGTCCCATCCCCTTTATAATTTTTGTCACCATTCTCTGTACCTTGTGCACCTCTACTCCTTGTGCACACTAATGTCTTCTGCCAATATATGCAGGAGCACTGGCTTTAGGTTTCAATGTTTTTTTTTTAATGATTCTGCATCAGGTTAACATCTGACATATTCCATGTACTTTTCACTATAAATCCAAAACCTGAACACTGTAAATAATCAGAAAATGTAACATCCAAATAATTCTTTTCAACATTTCCTCCCTTCCTCCCCTTCCCCCTACCCCCCCCATACCAATTCGCCCTTCCCTCTCGCCCCCCTCCCCTTTTGTCTGAATTCTCCCACCCTCTACTTTCTTCCTTCTCTCTAGCTATTCACCTAAACTTGTACTCTGGTAGTCCAGGCGTGTTCTCCCCCTCCCCCAACTAGGCTTTTGGGTTAAGCTATTTAGGCACACAAAGGCCTACTTTCTTATCTCTAGGGCTTGATGGTACTCCTATTAAGGAGCTGGCTGCGTCCTCTGGGGCTCATCGCTTTCAAATAGGGGTCCCAAATCGGTACATATCTTGCGTATCTTTTCGGGGAGCCTCGTGCCTCCCTTGCTTCCCAAGTTGCTAACAGGTGCACCTAGTTTCTCCAATGCCAAAATGCCGGTGCTTCCGGTACCATCCAGTACTGTAATATGGTCTTCCGAGCTACCAAGCGTAGTTTTCGGCATAAAAGACGTGCACCTGCAGAGTGTATCCTAAAGGCCCTCTGTGTGTCTAGAACAAAATTATCCCAAGTTCCTATCACTGGCTTCCCTAATAATTGGGCCATATATCTCCTAACTCTCTCCCAGAAAGCCCTCACCTGTGAGCATGCCCAGAATGCATGAAAAAGTGTATGTGGTGCTCAATTACATTTTATGCAACCAGCTCCTTGTGAAGGGACTACATGGGATCTCTGCTGTCCTGACATATAAGACCGCATAGTTACTCTATATCCACATTCTCTCCATCGTTCATCCAAACTCAAGGTAGGGATATTTTTCAACGCGAGTCCGACCTCCCATCCCCCCAGGGACCTCCTGACTCTTGGAACACTGGCTTTAAAAAGCTGCTCCACTCTAGAGTTTCCAACTGCAGCATCTCATATCTAGCCAACAGCTTGGAGTTTCCTACTCCCTCTGCCCTGCTACATATCTAACAGCTGGCGTTTCCATGGGACAAGCAGTAGTTTCAGCTCCAATCACCACTCTGAACCAGATTTCCCCCAACTGCTCCAGCTAAAGCTCAATAGCAGAAGTTTCGATATGGCTTTTACAACTCCATGCTGGCACTCCTGTTTCTCAGCTGCTTCCACTTCTGTGCTCTAAATAGGGACCTTCAGTGTTCACTGATCACAAATTTTAACCTCAGACAAATTATTTCTGTTAAGGCATTGATAACTTACCACCCAGGAACACTAATAGATCAGCATGCACATTCCTGAATCTCCACTATCCTAGCTGCAAAGGTCTAAAATATAAATTAACACATGCATCCAGCTTCCCCTACATAAGCACGCAGCCATGGAATTGTAACCATGCTATTTCTGTGACACTTTGTACCTAACATTGTAAGCCGCACTGAACCTGCCATTGAGTGGGAAAAAGCGGGGTATAAATGCTACAAATAAATTACCACTAGCTGTGAGAAAAATCCACGACCTAACTAACTTTCGGAGATTACTGAAGACCAACCTGTTCAAAAAGGCATACCACAACGATACAGCCTAACTACCAGTCAACGAAACTCAAGCCTGAACTAGATAAAACCCAACTCACTATACTGAACTACCAAAGACTACTCTACCATGAATGAACTTTAACGCAATACCACCCTCTCTCTAATTCTGATAATGAACTCTTTATAACTGACTTTAATCTACTATCAGCCTTATTTTCGAAAGTGATGGGCGCCCAGATTTCGACCCAAATCGGGAGATAGGCGCCCATCTTGGTATAATCAAAAGCCGATTTTGGGCGTCTTCAACTGCACTCCGTCGCGGGAACGAACAAAGTTGATGGGGGCGTGTCGGAGGCGTGGTGAAGGCGGGACTGGGGTGTGTTTATCGGCCGAGGAGAGATGGGCGCCTTCGGCCGATAATCAAAAAAAGAAAGCCGTTTTTAGCGTGAATTTAGGTCACATTTTTTCACGGACAAGTCCCAAAAAAGTGCCCTAAATGACCAGATGACCACCAGCGGGAATCAGGGATGACCACCCCTGATGCCTCCAGTGGTCACTAACCCCCTCCTACCAAAAAATAAACCAACTTTAACAACTTTGATTTCCAGCCTGTATGCCAGCTTCAAATGCCATACCCAGCTCCATCACAGCAGTATGCAGGTCCCTGGAGCAGTTGTTAGTGGGTGCAGTGGACTTCAGCTAGGTGGACTCAGGCCCATCCCCCCTACCTATTACACTTCTGGTGGTAAATGGGAGCCCTCCAAACCGCCCCCAAAACCCACTGTACCCACATGTAGGTGCCCCCCTTCAGCCATAAGGGCTGTGGTAATGGTGTAGAGTTGTGGGCAGTGGGTTTTGGGGAGGATTTGAGGGGCTCAGCACCCAAAGGAAGGGAGCTATGGACTTGGGAGGTATTTGACTTTTTATTTTTTTTTAATTGTTACAAGTGCCCCCTAGGGTACCCGGTTGGTGTCCTGGCATGTGAGGGGGACCAGTGCACTACGAATCCTGGCCCCTCCCACAACCAAATGCCATGGATTTGTTCGTTTTTGAGCTGGGCGCCTTCGGTTTCCATTATCGCTGAAAAACGAAACCGCCCAGCTCAAATCCACACAACTCTGATGCATTTGCCGGGCACAAAATGTATTATCAAAAAAAAAAAAGATGGGCGGCCATTTTTTTTTTTTTAAATACGGTCTGTCCCATCCCTTCACGTACCCGTTCTCGGACATAGACGCCCATGGAGATGGGCGTTCGTGTTCGATTAGGCCCCTCCACGTCAATCATGTTCTAATGTAATACCACGTGTATCTCTCACTCTGGAAATGGCAAATAGGTGGGAAAATGTGGGATACAAATGCAATAAATAAATAAATAAAAAATCAGCAAAACATTGCCATAACGTGAAAATGAAAGTAAAACTCTCAGTCATGTAGGAAGAACAGGGAAGAAGCAATGTTTAAATTAGCAATTAAAACTTTAGAAAAATGTCAGAGGAAACTGAGGAGGTATGGAGGAGAACTGTTGACATGTCCTGTGGACAAACAAGACTGAAGAGCGAGTGAGGCAAAAAAGGCAGTGCATGAACCCCTGTACATGCTCAGAGAGGTCAAATTTAGACTTCTCCGATTTGGAGAAGAGCTCACAAGGCTTAATCAGATGATGTCACCATGCAGTGTGCCTACATTCCTCTGCTTGTCTGCGGAGAATAAAAACATACATCTAATTTGCATTATACAAAAGCAAATGCTGAAGGGGCCATAGGCCCCCCCAACCCTTACATGATTTGATTTGGTCAGTGGAAGGGGGTGTTATCTGCCCTGCTACATATTTTATTCTGGTGCGGGTAGTAAGGAGGAGGAGGAATTAAGGGGCTGTCGGGCTCATTTTCAAAGCACTTATACTTACAACAAATTTCCATAGGTTACTATGGAACTTTGTAAGCCTAAGTGCTTTGAAAATACGCCTATGAGTCCTACATTTAATTAGTACTAGAAACTAAAAGTCAACAAGATATAGGACATACCATTATTTAATTAACTTAATATTTATGGAGATGAGCTAAGTTCAGAAGATTTTAAGGCAAATTCAGCAGACTAGAATTGTAACTGAAAATCATCCAAAGCTAAGCTCACTAGAATTAGTGTTTTGTGTTCAGACACTGTGCTTAAGTTAGCTGGCTAACACTGAAAATCAGCACTAGCTGGCTAAAACCTCAAAATCAGAATTGGTATAACATGGCAACTACACTATGCTCAGATTAAACATTTCAATAGAATATAATTGATAATGCCATCACAATGACTGTCTTCCACAAGTAAAAAGTTCAGTAACAATTTTAGAAATATGCCCTCAGCAATACATATATATTATTGCCATTCAAATGTTAAAAGCATTTGTATTTCAAAGAGTATGAGTACCAAGGAAGCATTTAAAGGAAAAACCACCAGCTATAAATGTTGAAAAAGTTGGAAGGAAATATTTTTCTTTAAAACACAACTGGAATTGAAAAGAAAGCATGCTACAAATCTTTACCTTTATGTTCATCAGTTCATCAAGCTTATTCTGGATGTCCCCATATACTGTATTAAGCAGTTCTTCTCTAGATTTTGTTCCATCCAATTGCACTTCATAAGAGAGAAACAAAGTTTCACCACAGTAAAGTTTCTGTTGTTTATGTTAATGCTTTTTATTGAAATTCAAATAAACAGGCAAGGTACAATAAAGTGTCCCATTTCAGTTTACTAGACAATATTATACCTCACCTCTCTCACATACCCCTAACTTATTACCCTCTCCCCAAACATCCATATGCATACGTATATTGGAATAGAATAATTAGGTTAACACGTACAACCATAAATTAAATCAGAACTTTCCAATGAAGAGCGAGGAACTTGGACTCTTATAGTTCCTCACCCTAAATATTAACATTTTTATTTGTTACATTTGTACCCCACATATTCCCACCTATTTGTAGGCTCAATGTGGCTTACATAATACCGTAATGGCATTCGCCAATTCGGTTGATAACAAATACAGGTTGCAATGTGGTCTAATGAGGTAGGTGTACTGCCTAGTCCTTCTAGGCCTATTGGAGTTAGTAGCGCAAGCGGTGCCATCACAAACAGTCAGCCATAAGAAACAGCATTCCCTCACTCCTAATGTGCTCCTCATCTCGCAGTAATGTCCACTGATTACAGATAGGTCTGAGCTTCCTCCACCTTCTCAAATGTCCGAGTATGTCCTTCATGAGTTATCCGTAATTTAGTCAGATGTAGGAGAGCAAAACGGATTTGCTTGTGATGAAGCGCAGACCTTGTGCAATTGTTGCACAGTGCAAATAGTCTATGTTTCAACAATTTTTTATTGATGAGGTCACATGGTATACAATTCCATCTCAGTCAATATAAATCGTATAAGAGCAAAGTCTAGTACATATTACTAAACCTGAAATGTCCATCATCAATGTTTTCCAAACTTTTCTCCCCTATCCCTTCCTTCTTGTCTACTCCTATATCTATAATGTGTACATGTATAATTACTGTACAATGCATAACTATTAACAATAAACTTTTATATGAAACTCCAATATTTATAACTCGTGTTTTACTCAGTGTATTATCCCAACAATATTTACTGGTGGGTCCTCTTAATGTGCTCCTTCAAAGGAAATGTATTTTATTGGCTGATATTTTATTTTGTTACATTTGTACCCCATGCTTTCCCACTCATGGCAGGCAATGGAGGGTTAAGTGCCTTGCCCAGAGTCACAAGGAGTTGCCTGTGCCGGGAATCAAACTCAGGTCCTCAGGACCAAAGTCCACCACCCTAGCCACTAGGTCACTCCTAGTGCAAATAGTCTTTAAAAACATAGAGGGGCATTTTTGATCGGGGACGCCCATCTCTAAGGGCGCTCATCTTCAAGGATGGTGCCGCGAAGGGACGGGGCCAACCGTATTTTCGAAACAAGATGGGTGACCATCTTTCGTTTCGATAATATGGTTGGGGGGGCACCCAAATCTCAACCTAAATGCTGAGATTGCCGGATTTAGAGATGGGCATCCTCGGTTTTCCCCCATAATGGAAACCGATGGCGCCCATCTCAAAAACGAATAAATGCAAGGCATTTGGTTGTGGGAGGGGCCAGGATTAGTAGTGCACTGGTCCACCTGACATGCCAGGACACCAACCGGGCACCCTAGGGGGCACTACAGTGGACTTTGCAAATTGCTCCCAGGGACATAGCTCCCTTACCTTGGGTGCTGAGCCCCCCCCCGAACCCCTCCAAAACCCACTCCCCACAACTATACACCACTACCATAGCCATAAGGGGTGAAGGGGGCACCTACATGTGGGTACAGTGGGTTTTGGAGGGCTCCCATTTTCCACCACAAGTGGAACAGGTAGGGGGGGGGTGGGCCTGGGTCCGCCTGCCTGAAGTGTACTGCACCCACTAAAACTGCTCCAGGGACCTGCATACTGCTGTCATGGAGCTGGGTATGACACTTGAGGCTGACATAGAGGCTGGCAAAATAAGTTTTGAAAGTTGTTTTTTTTTTTTTTGAGGGTGGGAGGTTTTCCCCGATTCCCTCCGGTGGTCATCTGGTCAGTTCAGGCACTTTTTTGGGACTTGGACCTGAAAAAAAAGGGACCAAATAAAGTGGACCAAATTCTCACGACGGACGCCCTTCTTTTTTCCATTATTGGCAGCGGGCGCCCATCTCTTAACCACACCCTGGCACGCCCCAGGGAACTTTGGCAGTCCCAGCGACAGAAAGCAGTTGGGGACGCCCAAAATCAGCTTTCGATTATGCCAATTCTGGTGCCCCTGAGAGAAGGGCTCCCATCTCCCGAAAGATGGGCGCCGTTCTCTTTCGAAAATGAACTGGATAGTATGGTAATTTCCTGAAAAGTGAGCTTTCTTTTTTTTTTTTGCGGAGGGCAGCTAGGATCTGCTGTTTATGCATAAAGTTCAGACTTTTAAAAATCACCACGCTCTGTCTATTAAAGGCCTGTCTGACTGGCCCCACCTGATGCGCCTGTTCCACACAAAACTTCTGGAGTCGGTCTCCAAGGTTTAATGTTTGCGGAATCCATGTTTTCAGAAAGGTTATTATCAGAAAGCGATTTGGGTAAACCAACTAACCATAAGTTATTCCTTCTGCTTCTATTCTCCAAATTGTCCAGTTTGGCCTCCAGTTCCGCAACTGTCTTTTTCAACTTTGCCTGTGTCTTGAAGTTAATTAACCTGGAACTATGTATAAACTGGTTGTGAAGGTGCAACCTAGAACAGAACAAAACCGGGCCTAGTAGTATGGAGTTGGATTCTAGACACCAAACAAATTCTGCAGGACTGTCTGACCAAACTGGCTATCATGTTGGGTGTCCTGATCAAGCCAGTAGCAAGATGTGAATGTGTGGATTGAAGACCACGTTGCAGCTTTGTAAATCTCCTCAATGAAGGCTGATCTCAAGTGGGCTACCGATGTAGCCATGGCTGTAACATTATGAGCCGTAACATGACCCTCAAGAGTCAGCCCAGAATGGGCATAAGTAAAAGAGATGCAATATGCTAGCCAATTGGAAAGAGTAAGTTTGCTGATGGCTAATCCCATCCCGTTAGGGTCAAAAGAAACAAAAAACTGAGTGGACTGTCTATGGGCTTTAGTCCGCTCCAAATAGAAGGTTAAGGCTTGCTTGCAGTCCAAGGTATGCAGTGTGCTTTCGCCATGATGGGCATGAGGTTTTAGGGAAAAATGTTGGCAGAACAACTGACTGCTTAAGATGGAAATCTGACATCACCTTAGGAAACAACGTAGGGTGTGCGTGCAAAGAACTACTCTGTTGTGATAAAACTTAGTCTAAGGTGGATCAGCTACTGGGGCTTGAAGCTCACCAACAAAAATACAACCTTCCAGGTCAGATACTTCAGATGACAGGAAACCAGTGGCTCAAAAGGAAATTTCATCAGCAGGGTGAGGACAAATGTTGAGATCCCACATCACAGTAGGAGGTTTGGCTGGGAGTTTGTCAACAACAAACCTCTCAGGAATTGAACTACAGTCTGTACAGAGGTGGGCTTACTGCCCCACACGTAGATGGAAAGCACTGATTGTGCTGAGGTGTACCCTTACAGAGTTGGTTTTCAAACCAGACTCAGAAAGGTGCAGGAGGTTTTTGTGTAAGGCATGTAAGAGGATCTAGGGCTTTGCCCTCACACCAGACGGCAAACCTCCTCCATTTAAAAGAATAGTGGAATCTTTCTTGGAAGCAAGAGTCTGGAGACACCCTCAGGCACATTTAAGGAGTGAAATTCTACGCTCCCAACATACAGGCTGCAAAGGCCCAAGACTGGAAGATGGGGTGCATCAGGGACCTCTCATTCTACATGAGGATAGGAAAACACCCCTAGCTCAACTCTTCATTTATTGTCAATTATTCTAATAAGGACAACATGAGGAGAGTTTTCTTATTCTAATTAGGACAACAAGAGGAGAGTTTTCATTAGAGTTTTAATTATATTTAATTAGTTTCTGAGAAGCAAACACTAAATAAATTACAAATTACACCATATCTTCTTAAGGCTCTTTATATATTCATCTGAGATCTCTAGTACCTTAAGAAGTTTTAACTAAACTCTATAATACTAAGATGCAGACAGCAGTCCAGCAGAAAGAGGGGTGCTATCCGGTCTTTTGCATTGAGTGTCACATGTATGGATTATCTCCCAGTTGGTGAGAGGTTATATGTGTGTGCTCAATGCACAGAGCTCCTAGCTCTCCCAGAACAAGTCTGTTCTCTGAGGGCGTCCTCAACTGCTTCCTGTCGCGGGAACGACCAAAGTTCACGGGGGGCGTGTCGGCCCCATAGCAAAGGCGGAACCGGGGCGTCCTCGGCCGATAATGGAAAAAAAGAAGGGCGTCCCTGACGAGCACTTGGCCAACTTTACTTTGTCCATTTTTTTCTTGCGACCAAGCCGTGAAAAGGTGTCCGAACTGACCAGATGACCACCGGAGTCGGGGATGACCTCCCCTTACTCCCCCAGTGGTCACTAACCCCCTCCCACCCTAAAAGCAAAAAACTTTAAAAATATTTTTTACCAGCCTCTATAGCTCCATGACAGCAGTATACAGGTCCCTGGAGCAGTTTTAGTGGGTGCAGTGCACTTCAGCCACGCGGACCCAGGCCCCCCCCCCCCCCCCCCACCTGTTACACTTGTGGTGGTAAGTGTGAGCCCTCCAAAACCCACCCGAAACCCACTGTACCTACATGTAGGTGCCCCCCTTCACCTCTTAGGGCTATGGTAGTGGTGTACAGTTGTGGGGAGTGGGGTTTGGGGGGGCTCAGCACCCAAGGTAAGGGAGCTATGCACCTGGGAGCATGGTTGGTGTCCTGGCATGTGAGGGGGACCAGTGCTCTACGAATTCTGGCTCTTCCCATGACCAAAGGGCTTGGATTTGGTTGTTTTTGAGATGGACATCCTCGGTTTCCATTATGGCCGAAAACCGGGGACGACCATCTCTAAGGTAGACCATCTCAACATTTAGGTCGACCATCTCTAAGGTCGACCTAAATGTTGAGATTTGGGCGTCCCCGACAGTATTATCAAAACGAAAGATAGACACCCATCTTGTTTCAATAATACGGGTTTCCTCGCCCCTTCGTGGGCCTTCCTGCGAGGACGCCCTCATGAAAACTTGGGCGCCCTGTTCGATTATGCCCCTCTATGTGACCCAAGCTCCATTGGATGACATCACCCACGTGAGAATACACTGGGCCTGCTTCTAACATAGCAACATAGTAACGTAGTAGAGGCTTTTAAATAAACTCGATGGGCTGAAGATAGGTCCCGAAGTGGTGAACTGGATTAGGAACTGGTTGACGGACAGACAACAGAGGATGGTGGTAAATGGAGTTCGCTCGGAGGAGGGAAAGGTGAGTAGTGGAGTGCCTCAGGGATCGGTGCTGGGGCCGATTCTGTTCAATATATTTGTGAGTGACATTGCCAAAGGGTTAGAAGGTAAAGTTTGCCTATTTGCGGATGATACTAAGATTTGCAACAGAGTGGACACCCGGGAGGGAGTGGAAAACATGAAAAAGGATCTGCGAAAGCTAGAAGAATGGTCTAAGGTTTGGCAATTAAAATTCAATGTGAAGAAATGCAAAGTGATGCACTTAGGGAGTAGAAACCCACGAGAGACTTATGTGTTAGGCGGTGAGAGTCTGATAGGTACTGAGGGGGGCGAGGGATCTTGGGGTGATAGTATCCGAGGATCTCAAGGCGACGAAACAGTGTGACAAGGCGGTGGCCGTAGCGAGAAGGTTGCTAGCCTGTATAGAGAGTTGTGACCAGCAGAAGAAAGGAAGTGTTGATGCCCCTGTACAAGTCGTTGGTGAGGCCCCACCTGGAGTATTGTGTTCAGTTTTGGAGGCCGTACCTTGCTAAGGATGTAAAAAAAATTGAAGCGGTGCAAAGAAAAGCTACGAGATTGGTATGGGATTTGCGTTCCAAGACGTATGAGGAAAGACTTGCTGACCTGAACATGTATACCCTGGAGGAAAGGAGGAACAGGGGTGATATGATACAGACGTTCAAATGTTTGAAAGGTATTAATCCGCAAACAAATCTTTTCCGGAGATGGGAAGGCGGTAAAATGAGAGGACATGAAATGAGACTGAAGGGGGCAGATTCAAAAAAGATGTCAGGAAGTATTTTTTCACAGAGAGTGGTGGATGCTTGGAATGCCTTCCTGCGGAAGGTGGTGGAGATGAAAACGGTAACGGAATTCAAACATGCATGGGATATACATAAAGGAATCCTGTGCAGAAGGAGTGGATCCTCAGGAGCTTAGCCGAAATTGGGTGGCAGAGCCAGTGGGGGGAAGAGGGGTTGGTGGTTGGGAGGCGAGGATAGTTGTGGGCAGACTTATACGGTCTGTGCCAGAGCCAGTGGTGGGAGGCGGGACTGGTGGTGGGGAGGCGGGGAATAGTGCTAGGCAGACTTATACGGTCTGTGACCTGAAGGGGACAGGTACGGATCAAGGTAAGGTATAAACATATGAGTTTTGTTTTGTTGGGCAGACTGGATGGACCGTGCGGGTCTTTTTCTGCCATCATCTACTATGTTACTATGAATGGTCCATCCAGTCTGCCAAGTTACATTAATTAACAATTCAAGATTTAAATCAACAATGAACATGATATTATATACTTGACTATGGTCTTTCTTTGGTGTTTCCTGGAACATAGACCATAGAAGTCCGCCCGGCTCTGTCCTTGTGTTCCAACTACTGGAGTTGCCGTTAAAGCCCATTCCAGCCTATCCAAGTCTGTCTTGTTATTTGCAGGACAAAGACCGTAAAAGTCTGTCTGGCACTGATTTGCTCAATCTGTGCTGTACATACAGGGAAACATAAGCTGAAAAAGCCCTTCCCCTGCCAAGAAAAACCTTTATATCTGGTACAGATTTTCCATCAAGATAACTACACCGTGCACACTTACCCACATCAATATGGAGATCTTCCATTATCTTCTTATGTTTAATATACATGGGCCAGACATGACCATCAAACAGTCCAGGTGGATCAGGAACAGTGTAGTTTCTTGAACTGAGAAATAATTGTGAATAAGCCTATTAAAAAATATAACTAAACTAAACAAAATTGAAAAGAAATGCAGACTTAAACATAACACCACACATATGGTTCTACATGCTTGGGAAACCCAAAATTTACCACGCAGTTAAAAGTTGGCTTAAAGGTTATTAACATATTATAGAAAAGATACATTACAAAGAAAAAAAAACACAAGATAAACATGATATTTGTTGATTTAATGTAGTACTTCTGCTTTATACCCACTAAGAGAACAAGGTGGATTACAGTATAAAAGTATTAAAATGTCACAGTACATAATCAATATACTAATATAAGTACATAAGTACATAAGTAGTGCCATACTGGGAAAGACCAAAGGTCCATCTAGCCCAGCATCCTGTCACCGACAGTGGCCAATCCAGGTCAAGGGCACCTGGCACGCTCCCCAAACGTAAAAACATTCCAGACAAGTTATACCTAAAAATGCGGAATTTTTCCAAGTCCATTTAATAGCGGTCTATGGACTTGTCCTTTAGGAATCTATCTAACCCCTTTTTAAACTCCGTCAAGCTAACCGCCCGTACCACGTTCTCCGGCAATGAATTCCAGAGTCTAATTACACGTTGGGTGAAGAAAAATTTTCTCCGATTCGTTTTAAATTTACCACACTGTAGCTTCAACTCATGCCCTCTAGTCCTAGTATTTTTAGATAGCGTGAACAGTCGCTTCACATCCACCCGATCCATTCCACTCATTATTTTATACACTTCTATCATATCTCCCCTCAGCCGTCTCTTCTCCAAGCTGAAAAGCCCTAGCCTTCTCAGCCTCTCTTCATAGGAAAGTCGTCCCATCCCCACTATCATTTTCGTCGCCCTTCGCTGTACCTTTTCCAATTCTACTATATCTTTTTTGAGATACGGAGACCAGTACTGAACACAATACTCCAGGTGCGGTCGCACCATGGAGCGATACAACGGCATTATAACATCCGCACACCTGGACTCCATACCCTTCCTAATAACACCCAACATTCTATTCGCTTTCCTAGCCGCAGCAGCACACTGAGCAGAAGGTTTCAGCGTATCATCGACGACGACACCCAGATCCCTTTCTTGATCCGTAACTCCTAACGCGGAACCTTGCAAGACGTAGCTATAATTCGGGTTCCTCTTACCCACATGCATCACTTTGCACTTGTCAACATTGAACTTCATCTGCCACTTGCACGCCCATTCTCCCAGTCTCGCAAGGTCCTCCTGTAGTCGTTCACATTCCTCCTGCGACTTGACGACCCTGAATAATTTTGTGTCATCGGCGAATTTAATTACCTCACTAGTTATTCCCATCTCTAGGTCATTTATAAATACATTAAAAAGCAACGGACCCAGCACAGACCCCTGCGGGACCCCACTAACTACCCTCCTCCACTGAGAATACTGGCCACGCAATCCTACTCTCTGTTTCCTATCTTTCAACCAGTTCTTAATCCATAATAATACCCTACCTCCGATTCCATGACTCTGCAATTTCTTCAGGAGTCTTTCGTGCGGCACTTTGTCAAACGCCTTCTGAAAATCCAGATATACAATATCAACCGGCTCCCCATTGTCCACATGTTTGCTTACCCCCTCAAAAAAATGCATTAGATTGGTGAGGCAAGACTTCCCTTCACTAAATCCGTGCTGACTTTGTCTCATCAGTCCATGTTTTTGTATATGCTCTGCAATTTTATTCTTAATAATAGCCTCCACCATCTTGCCTGGCACCGACGTCAGACTCACCGGTCTATAATTTCCCGGATCTCCTCTGGAACCTTTCTTAAAAATCGGAGTAACATTGGCTACCCTCCAGTCTTCCGGTATTACACTCGATTTTAGGGACAGATTGCATATTTCTAACAGTAGCTCCGCAAGTTCATTTTTTAGTTCTATTAATACTCTGGGATGAATACCATCAGGTCCCGGTGATTTACTACTCTTCAGCTTGCTGAACTGACCCATTACATCCTCCAAGGTTACAGAGAATTTGTTTAGTTTCTCCGACTCCCCCGCTTCAAATATTCTTTCCGGCACCGGTGTCCCCCCCAAATCCTCCTCGGTGAAGACCGAAGCAAAGAATTCATTTAATTTCTCCGCTACGGCTTTGTCCTCCTTGATCGCCCCTTTAACACCATTTTCGTCCAGCGGCCCAACCGACTCTTTGGCCGGTTTCCTGCTTTTAATGTATCTAAAAAGTTTTTACTATGTATTTTTGCTTCCAACGCTAATTTCTTCTCAAAGTCCTTTTTTGCCCTCCTTATCTCCGCTTTGCATTTGGCTTGGCATTCCTTATGATCTATCCTGTTACTTTCAGTTGGTTCTCTTCTCCACTTTCTGAAGGATTGTTTTTTGGCTCTAATGATTTCCTTTATCTTACTGTTTAGCCACGCCGGCTGACGTTTAGTCTTTTTTCCCTTTTTTCTAATACGTGGAATATATTGTCCTGAACCTCCAGGATGGTGTTTTTAAACAGCATCCACGCCTGATGCAAGTTTTTTACTCTGCGAGCTGCTCCTTTCAGTCTTTTTTTCACCATTTTTCTCATTTTGTCGTAATCACCTTTTCTATAGTTAAACGCTAGCGTACTTGATTTCCTAGTTTCACTTCCTTCAATGCCAATATCAAAACCGAACATATTATGATCACTGTTATCAAGCGGCCCTCGTATCGTTACCCCCTGCACTAGATCATGAGCACCACTAAGGACTAAGTCTAGTATTTTTCCTTCTCTTGTCGGCTCCTGAACTAGCTGTTCCATGAAGCTGTCCTTGATTTCATCAAGAAATCTTATGTCCCTTACGTGTACAGATGTTACATTAACCCAGTCTATATGCGGGTAATTGAAATCCCCCATTATTATTGTGTTGCCCAGTTTGTTTGCGTCCCTGATTTCCTTTAACATTTCCGCATCCGTCTGTTCGTCCTGGCCAGGCGGACGGTAGTACACTCCTATCACTATCCTTTTCCCCTTTGCACATGGAATTTCAATCCACAGTGATTCCAAGGAGTGTTTTGCTTCCTGCAGAATTTTCAATCTATTTGATTCAAGGCTCTCGTTAATATACAATGCTACCCCTCCACCAATCCGATTCACCCTATCACTACGATATAATTTGTACCCCGGTATGACAGTGTCCCACTGGTTATCCTCCTTCCACCAGGTCTCAGAGATGCCTATTATATCTAATTTTTCATTTAGTGCAATATATTCTAACTCCCCCATCTTATTTCTTAGGCTCCTGGCATTCGCATATAGACATTTCAAACTATGTTTGTTGTTCCTAAGTACATCATGCTTAGTACTTGACAGTATTAACTGGCAATCTTTTGTCTGATTTTCAAGGAACTTCCCTGAGTTGATTAAGAAATAGAACAGATCTCACTTAATGTAAAGGATGCTTTACTAAATAGGAGCATCCTGAGCTTAGAAGAACCTAAGGATAGATTGATGCCCTTTCCTTTACAAATGAAGACAAACTGGAATTTAGAAAAATCCATACAAATAAATCCTACCTTCTTCTATTTTTGCATTCTTCATAGGGAATAGAAAGAAAGTAACGTTGGTTGAATATATCAATTAGTGGCCTGAAACACAAAATACCTTAATGCTTATTTGATAACTGAATTGGGTCAGTTTGCTGAGCAACAACTGCAGGTCAAAACAGCACATCTGACATCACCAAGTCAACATTTTCAATTCAGTGATAGCTTTTTTGGACTGCTCAATAATGAGCAGGTGACATTGAGGAAACTTGAAAAACAGCAGTCTCAGAAAAATCAGAGTTCTTGAATAACCAATTATGTTATTTTGCAACACTGTTAGTTCCTTATTCAATGATTTATTTCCATAAAAGTTGATCCCTTCTTTAGGGGCCTTTCTGCTAAGTTGCAACAGGGGCGCCTAACGCAGCTTAAAATGTTGTACCGCAGTATGTGCCAAATCAGAACGTACTAAAAAAATAGGGGGTTTTTTGAAGGGGCATGTCAGGGTGTGGAGAGTGGACATTCCTAAGCTAATCAGTGCAGCTACATTACTGCACGTTATCCAGTTAATGCAGGATTACCGCATGAGCCCTGACTGCCTAGAAAATGAGTGGAAGTTCACGCTGTGATTTTTTTTTTAATGGCCATGCGCCAATAGTGACACTAGTGTGTGGCCATTAACATAAAAATAGATCAGACATTTTACAACTGTGATAAGAATGGCCTTAGTGTGCAGGAAAAACTTGTACAAGGATAAACTAAGGCCGCTTTTTGACACAGCTTAGTAAAAGGACCCCTTAGTTCTCAAACTGTGAATGAAAAACCACTATAAAACTTCCTTTCAAACTTCCCTCCTAATACAATTGTGGCAAATCCATTTATAGTTCCCTTTGCCGCCGCCCCTCCCCCCCCCAGTATTTAGATGTCACTTTTGCCTTTCCACTGGAAACTCAACACACGTTACCTATTGTACTTTGTCCCCATAAGACAGAAAGTCTAAGGCCCCTATTTACTAAACTGTGTAATGCAAATAGCATACATTATCTGCCAATAACACAGGATAACCCATGTTTAAAAAATAATCTGTGAAATATGTAATAACACAGCTTATGTTAAACCTTAGACACAGCATTCTTCATTGAAAGCTATCATCTCAATAGGTGGTAGTAAATTTTCCCATGGTAGTATTAACAAGCTAATGCACAAGCTGATCCTCTCAGGGATGATGAAACATAGAAAGTGAAAATGAAGGTAGAAAAGACCAGATAACCCATCAAGCCCTATCCATCCATACCATCCGTTATCACTTCCTCTCCCTTACAGATGCTATGTACTCAGTGGTGTGCTGGAGCAGGCTCTCACAGGCTCTCGAGAGCCGTTTGTTAAGTTTTTAAGAATTTTGGGAGCCGGTTCTCCATGGCTACTTTAACAAATGGATCCCAAAATGTGGGCTTGGGCCCCTCCTGAATTCTCTTTTACTTTGCTGGCGAGAGAGAGCCCCCTGTTAACAATTTACCAGCACACCCCTGTATGTACTTGTCCCAAGCGTTCTTCAATTCAGTCTTTATCTCTACCACCTCCAATGGGAGGCCATTCCACAAATTCACCACCCTTTCCCTCAAAAAGTATTTCCTTAGGTGACTCCCGAGTCTGTCCCCTTTCATCTCCATCCTATGCCCCTTCATGCCAGAGCTTCCTTTCAATTGAAAGAAACTCACTTCCTGTGCATTTATGCCATAGAGGTATTTAAATGTCTCTATCATATCACCCGCCTTTCTTCCAAATTATACCTATTGAGATCTTTAACTCTGTTCCCATGTGCTTTTTTATGAAGCCTGTTGACCATTTTAGTAGCTGATCTTTGGACAGATTCCATCCTCTTTATAATTTTTCAAAGGTGTGATCTCCAGAATTGAACACTGTACTCTAAATGTGGTCTCAGAGACTTGGGTATTATCACCTCCTTTTTCCTGCTGGCCATTTCTCTCCCTATTAATCCAAGCAACCTTCTAACTTTTGTTATTGCCTTTTCCACTTGTTTGGCCACCTTAAGATCATCACATACGATCACCCCCAAGTCACATTCCTCTTTTGTGCACAAAAGTACTTCACCCGTACATTGGACTGCTTCCTCAGGTTTTTCTAGTACAAATGCATGACCCTGCATTTTTTAGCATTAAATCTTAGTTGCCAAATTCTGGACCTTTCTTCAAGCTTTGCTAGGTCCCGCCTCATGTTAGCCACACCCGCAGGAGTGACCAGATAGCCCTTCTGCAATACTGCTTACAAAAATGTAAAAAGAATTGGATCAAGAACTGATCCTTGCGGCACACCACTTGTAATGTCCCTTTCCAAGTTGTCTATTGGTTAAAAAAGCCAAACCCTCAGTCCCTTTATAAAACCTTCACTGCCCCTTATATCTCAACCCCATTCTTTTTTTATTACTCCCCCACCTCTTGGCGCTTATTAAGACATCGTGGGGTCTAGTGCGGGAGAGGAGGGATTACTGACTCTGATCACTCCTGCCCTGGCAATTCACTTATTCAAAATAGTGCCCCTCAGGCCTCTAGTGGTAGTGTCATGCCACTAAATAAGGGTATTCTCCCTAATGTAATACAGGTTAGCAAATCACCTGGTACATTAGCACACCAATGCACTATTTTACTGCAGGTTACTATATAGGGCTCTAAGTTTCTCCCTGAAGCAATAAAGAAAAAAGCAACTTGCCCAAAGTCACAAGTAACATCAGTGGGATTTCAACCCTGGCTTTCCCAATCCTCCACCTGCTGCTGCTCTAACCACTAGGTTACTTTGCACATATATTAGAAAAATACATGGACTTCAATCTACTTAACAAGTGTGATATAAATCATTGTTTTTGAAAATTGCAAGACGTTAATTTCCTCCCATAGCACATTACTGGCAGTATATTTCTTTGTTGCGATGTTTACGTCAAAACTAGTTAAGCCTATTGAATTAAAACATTTAGATCACAAGATTTTTAAAAATCGAGCTAATTTCCATAATCTAGCACATACCAATGATGTGGGACATCTAGTTAGACTTATAACAGCTCTGTTGAACTGTGGTGTACGGAGTTGCTTCCCAAACTGAAATTTCTGTGCAACTAGTTAAAAATACCTGTTAGACTGCACTACCTGCAAAAGTACTACGTAACACACCAAATACATGTACTAGCATTGTAATTTATCTGCTGCTCGGTTATACTATTCATCCAGATCTTATTATTCTACCTATTATCAGAATGTATTCTGCTCTGATAAGACACATATAAACCTTTAGTTTAAGAGAAAGATAAGATCGCATTTCCAGTTTATTAGAGATAGGTAAGTTTCAAAGCAAATACAAATAGCTTTTATGCCTAGATCTGCAATGTCATACATCAAAGGCAAATCTATTTACTTGTAGGTGAACAGAAGAAAACCTTCCACAATAAGTATATGAAAAGTTTCATCTTCCTCCTCTGACTGTTGCGAAACATCAGTATCCAATGTATTATTGACTCCATGTGAACGTTCAAACTTGACTGGGTTTTTTATCCAGGCTTCGATGGTGCTCATCATAGCTTCCATATCCAGTGCACTGATAACTTAAAAATAAAACAAAACATGCAATACTTTGTTTCCTGATACATCAAAACTGAGTCATGAAATGGTCATAAAAGCAACATGCTTTTATCGAAATCTTACATTATATTTATCCTGAACTTAACACAAATCTTTCTTACCATCATACTGCTTAAATCCATCTTCAACTGCTATCTGGTCCTGAGGCTGAAACAGTGATCAAAAATATACAAAATCCTTGTCCACATAATCATAATGATCAATAATCATAATATTTTAAATTAAAATATAAGTGAAAGTAAAAAAATATATGGTTCATATCTAAAACATATGTTCTATCTAAAACATTTTTAAATACACAAGTATCTAACAAAGAAATAAGACTTGCAATGCAAAAACCCTACTAGAATAAGGTAACAAAATGTAATCCAGGAAGTCAACAGTATTCCCCAACATCTTCCATGCAAAACACAGTACTATCCTAAAACAAACTGGGTCAGCTGCCTTCCTTCTCACCTTTTACAGACTGCTGCAGTTTCAATGAAGTAACAGAAAAGGAGGGGAATAAATTAGTTACAGAAAGTTCTAATGAATAGCCCAAGCAGCATTTGTATTCATCTTCAGTAAACAAAAGGTAAATTCCATTATTTATTTTGAATAAACATTTAATTTACAGACTAACATGTTAGTTTGCACTTTCTGTAAATAAACAAATTACAAGTATTTAATCACCAACGGGAAAATATTTCCACCCTAGTTCTAAAACATAAAAATGTGAGGAAAATATTCAAGAAGCAACTCACCTTAAAGAAATCATCTTGATGTACTACGCAACAGTTGGGCAATTGATTGGCAAGCCTGTTGGTAAGAGTCGTCTTCCCGCCGTTGGTAACGCTGAGAAGAAATAGAAAGTCGAAGGTCATTTCAAGTACAGCATCTGTGCCTGTTAGACAATCTAATCAGCCCCACTGCACAGCAACAGTCTGTTCGCAATTAACTTCTTTTTTTTTAAAGAGATTTTATTGAAGTTTTTGTTAGAAAAAAAAGGGATACACATTGGAACCGGGAAAATAGATATATATTATCTTATTTGTACATTTTCTAGTAAGTTATGCAAAGTGATAACTTGATAACCTTTAACACATTATAATAAATTTCTCAAAACTTAAACTTTATAATTTTTTAAGATTTAAGTAAATATCTTGAAAATAGAAATTGTATAATATGTTTAGGGAGAAAACTAAATGATAAGGTAATTGGGAACATGGAAGTGGAGGAGAAAGGGGAAAAAGAGGAACAGGGAGAGTGAAAGTAGCTGAAGACCTAAAATGAAGATATGGGTACAATGACCTTTATGCAATAATGTGATAGTACAACAAGAGTTTAAATGGCTTGTTAAAATATATGATTTGTTAGGATATATGACATTATACAATAATAATACTTATCTATATGCAGAAACAATTACCCTTAAATACCTTAATTAACTTATTTTTAATTAAATCATAGATATATATATATTTTTTTTCTTTTAATTCGCAAAATCGGCTACATTGAGTTGATAGTTCAAAGTGAATACAGCAGCACTAGCTCGCGTGTACAATTGGTATATATTTTAATAAAACAAAAAAATAATATAAAGAACATTGGGCTAACATAGCACATATCTTATTCTTGTATCTCAAAAGGTGGACTCAAAATTGTTCTTGTTAGTATATTATTATTGTATCTATTTAGCAACATACTAAATACTTAAACTTCTGGAATTGTAAAGTTAACGAAGTCAAGCCGACGCCCCATTTCAGCGTGATATAAAATATTAAAAGTACGGGTTTCATAAATGCATTGTCATCGAGTTCCAGATAAAAATGGCTGGATTTCACGGTGAAAAGCGATCATGTGTGCAATAAAGTTCAGTTTGCTTTTTACATTACAGCGGGAAGGAAACGTCCGTATTGGTAGCGCTGACACTTGAATGCACGTAAATAAAGGTTAACAACATCTTCTGCCTAGCTGTCGAGACTTGCCTGAGGAAAGGAGCGTTAGTTCCCGCATGCTGACCAGGCTGAAAATGTATTCAGTTAATTCAGTAAAAATATGGCTCCTTAAATTCTTTATTCTTCATTTATTTTTGTTTTTGCTTTGGATTTGTCTTTTTGTGGTAACTTTGCCAATGGTAGCCCGGAGGTTACTCAGGCACGCGCCGACAGTTAATACAACTGACACTCGCGTGGTCATCACCGACCATTAATGACACCGATGCTTTTTAGTTTTGATGGTTCTATTTTGTCTTTCCTATATATTAAACATCAACGATATCGGGACAAACAAACAAACAAAAAAACGACGGACACCTACATTACTCTTTCACTGTAACTGATACAACCTCCTCTCGCTGTAAATTACTGTCCCTCGCGCCGCACCTCTAGTCATTTACTCGTAACCATAATTGGCTGTCTCTCTCTCTCTCTCTCTCACTCACCCGCCGATTCCGATGATGTACTTCATGGTGAAGTCCTCGTATGCAAAGGAACACAAATCTACCTGAAACCCGGGCGGACTCCGCGAGGAAGCCGAGAGGAGGAAAGGGAGAAGGGGAAGGGAAAGAGAAAAAGAAAGCGTCAACTACTTAACATCGTCATGTTTGAGAAGAACCGCTAACTCGGCCGACTAAGGCTCAAGCACGCGCGCTCCAGAACTTGAGCAAACTGGGGGGCGAACGTCAGAGAGCAGCTTCAGCTCAGTTGTCGCGATTGGCTGCTCGAAGACTGTTCGACGACCAATGTGAAGCCGAAGTGTCACGTTCGGTGCAGCTGCAAAAAAAGCACAAGGCGGGTTCATTTATCTAGAGGTCTACCCCTGTCGTGCTCTGCAGCAACACTCTAGATCTTTGCTTTTGTTCCACGTGAGGGAACGGGACTATAACCCATTTTCCCCGAGCATACTGTACTCAGTCAAGAATTTACTATTATTCTGGTTACTAGATCCTTCTTTAAACATTTAGTTACATCGGAGATTGGTCGTTATGGCATTTCAGATCATGCCTTGATTTGGATTTCCTTAGACCTTTCTCCTATGGAACGTTCTACGTATCACTGTCACTGTCAAAGTAATGCTTGGATGCATAGGCGGTCGGTGGCCCAACTGTTTGGGGAGGCTAAAGGGGGTGGGGTTAGGGGCCAGGGGCGGAGCTTACCTCCATAATTGTCTCACAACACACAGAAAATAATAAGTAAAAATAAAATAGTCACAATTAATACCTTTTATTAAATTTAGATTTTAGATATGTGTCATATGTCAAAGAATAAAGTGGTTGCTCAAAGCATATACTAACCACAATTGCTCAACTGCAAAACACTATGCACAACTTTGTGCAAAAATACACTCAGAACCTTACTGTACCATAAATATTACACTGGGCAGAACCTAATACACCAATATACCACCCATATGGAAAACGCAGACCGTCAACAATATGAAACAAGGGATCATAATATCACTATGAGCCTGCAAAGAGGTGGGAAAATGTGGGATACAAATGCAGCAAATAAAATAAATAAACACAATGTCTGTTTTAGAAACCCATTACCAGGAGGAAAAAAAATCTCTGCACCAATAACAGGGTTAAATGTCATAAATAAGTAACTAAATAAATAAATAGATAGAAACTCTGAATGTTGAGCACCTGATCCTTATAATATGACATCTGTTTTAATGGTCCTTTACCAGAAGGGGGGGGGGGGGGGGAGCTAGACTGCACAGAGGACAGGGGTTGAGTGTGGAAGAGAGCAGGAGATGTTTACAGGAGACACTGTAAATGCCAGAATAGTAATTAATACATTAATCACAGAGTTATGTGTGATTAACTTGCAGCCCCCTACGTTTCTTCCAAACTACAAACATTCCTGAATTACAGATTCTGAAATACCTTCCGTACCATATTTGCGTTATGAAAATATATGTATTTAGTGTGAATATCATTTATGCCTAGTATATTTACACATATATAATATATAGAATATAAATGTTCAAGTCCAACTACACAAGATAAAAATGTTTATATACTTGTTAGATTAGTTTTGCACAAAGTTTAGAAAACTTGTGGGGAGGTAGTGGGGGAGAGGAAGGAAAAATTCACTCAGCTTTTCTGGTACATAATAATGACACAAACGTTATGCAGGAATCAATGTGCCTTTTGTTAAAGCAAACATCAGCAAGGTTTGGGGAAAGAAAAAGTCAAGACACCGATCCTACTGATAAGCACTTACATGCAAAAGCAGGGATACAAAGAGGCATATTTTCAAAGCACTTAGCCTTCCAAAGTTCCATAGAAACCTATGGAACTTTGGAAGGCTAAGTGCTTTGAAAATATGCCTCCTAGTCTGTCCCAGTAATGTTCTGCATTCTCACCCAAGGTTTTCTTCCTCGTTTTTTTTTTTTTTAACTCTCCCTTCCTTCCACCATTTCTGCCCTACTGTCTCCTCTCATTCCTTTCATCACTAGTTTTCTTTCAAGTATTATGCTCTCTCCCTCTCCTGTTTGGATTATTTTATCCTTCACTGTAGCTAAACCTTTCTTGCCACCTCCTCTCCTTTGATGATCTTCTCTCCCTCCCCCCACAAACCGTACTGCCTCAAAGCTTATATGGAAAAACAGGCAGAAAAGTGCTTCTTTCAAGCGCTACCTTCCAGCCTCAACAAGCTGAAGAAGGCAGCAGCAGCAAGGATATTACTTTTAACTTCTAACAAGAAGAGTACCTGAGTAGCTCTAGTGGTGGTCGTCGATCCGGAGCCTTCTCTCTGCTGCCTGCTGTTGCAACTTCCTGCTTACGCGTGGGTGGGATCTGGCAGAGAAAAGGCTCCGGGTTGGTCAGGCAGTGGTGAGGGGAGGATGATGAACCTAAGGGACGACATCGTAGGGAGCTGAGGTATGCTGGGCACTCACGGGCGGGTGGGGGCTGGGGGAGGAGGGAGAGAGGAGGAGAAAAAAAAACCCAGATGTTTGTGTGGTGGCTGCCTGACTGCAACAACCGGCTGGCAAAAATCAATAACATTTAGAGGGAGAGCTGCCTGGCAAAAAGCGCTACGTTTGTGAGGACAGCAGCCAAGGGAAGTCAACGATTGGGCTGGGGAGGCTTAGAGGCTTATTTTCAAAGCACTTAGCCTCCCAAAGTTCCATAGAAACATATAGAACTTAGCCTCCCAAAGTGCTTTGAAAATATGCCTCTTAGCCTCCCCAAGCCTCTTATACGGGGCGCCTATGCTTGGATGTCTCACTTATATATACTATCTGCTACCATATTTGCTTATTTCCGATCTGACGAAGAAGGGCAACCTTCGAAAGCTAATCAAGAAATGTATTAAGTTATGTCCAATAAAAAAGGTATCATCTTATTTTCTTTTCCATATTTTATTTTGTTTGATTTCTATTGATAACTATACATATCTCTGGAAATTTCCTATTGCATTATACTGGGATCAATCTTTACGGACTTTTCTACTGGAAAAGTGGTCTGATTATTGTAAATGTTACATAATGCAGATTATTTCAATCAGCCACTTCTTTTTTGGGACATGGCTAAGGCCGTGCCTAGGGGTAAGATAATAGCATATCTCGTCGCCCATAAGAAGAAAATGAGAGATAAAGAAATCTTATGCCTTGAAAAAAACAAACAAGTGATTCACAACATGATCACTTTGGGTGGTCAGAATTCAGCTAGTGCCAGGGCATCATTGCTGGCTTCTCAAGCGGCATAGAGTATGCTGCTACATCAACAGGCTATTAAATATTTAACTTATTATAAACTAGTAAAAAAGCCCCGATTCTGACACAAATTAAACGGACGCTTGCAAGGTTTTCCTCGGCTCCCCTGCAGCCACCCATGTCCAGCGACCCTCCTCTCCCCTTGCGCCCACTGCAGCCACCCATGTCCAGCGACCCCCAGCCCCCCTGCAGCCACCCATGTCCAGCGACCCTCCTCTCTCCCCTGCCCCCCCCTGCAGTCACCCATGTCCAGCGACCCTCCTCTCTCCCCTGCCCCCCCCCTGCAGTCACCCATGTCCAGCGACCCTCCTCTCTCCCCTGCCCCCCTCCAGCCACCCATGTCCAGTGACCCTCCTTTGGACATGGATCAGCTGTGAGGCATGTTCCCCCCCCCCCCCCCCGGGTTCTGAAGTTGACATCATAATGGCTACGGTGATGTCAGCCTGATCTACGGAGCCTAGCAGACCAACTCAGAATGAGCCATGGTCCCAGGCAAGTCAGAATGTTGGAGGTGAGAATCAATATATATAAATGGCGAGTGTCGTACTCACTCGCAAATGCGCAGTAGAGACCCTCTCGGCCCCGTCCCCGTGTCAATACGTGATGACGGGGGCGGAACAGAGAGGGTCTCTACTGCGCATTTGCGAGGGACACCGCCGTCGCTAACGCTCCCCCCACCCGGAGTTGCCGCCGCCACCCACCTTCCACCCGGTCGGGCCCTTGCTCCGCTATTGAAACAGCGAGGGCACGCAGCACACAGCTCTGCTGAGCTGCCGTCGGCCTTCCTTCTTCTGCTCTGCCTGTGTCCCGCCCTCGACGACGTTACGTCACACGAGGCGGGACACAGGCAGAGAAGAAGGAAGGCCACGGCAGCTCAGCACTAGAGCTGTGTGCTGCGTGCCCTCACTGTTTCAATAGCGGAGCGAGGGCCCGACCGGGTGGAAGGTGGGTGGCGACGGCTCCAGGGGGGGGGACGAACTCGGAGGGGGAGCAGCAGTGGCGAACTCGGCGGCGGGGTGGGGGGGCCTTTCAACCCCCCCCCCCCAATACTAGCCCGTTTTTACGGGCTGAATGGCTAGTCAAACATATAAATGGCGAGTGACCGTACTCACTCGCAAATGCGCAGTAGAGACTTCCCTCTCTGTCCCGCCCCTGTGTCGATACGTGATGATGGGGGCAGGACAGAGAGGGAAACTGCGCGAAGCCGCCGACGTCGCTACCGCTCCCCCCCCCCCCCCCGAGGTCGCCACCGCCCCCCCTCCACCCGGCCCGAGCACTCTCTTTGGTATTGAACTTACATCGGCGAAACGCAGCACGCAGAACAGCTGAGCTCCCGTCGCCCTTTCTTCCCTGCCTGTGTCCTGCCCTCACCGACATTACGTCACACGAGGGCGGGACACAGGCAGAGAAGGAAGGCTGACGGGAGCTCAGCTATTCTGCGTGCTGCCTGCGTTTCACCGATGTAAGTTCAATACCGAAGAGAGGGCCCAGGCCGGGTGCAGGGGTGGCGGCGACTACGGGGGGGACGGGACCAGTAGTGGCGACCTCGGGGGGGGGGATGCAGCGGCGAGGGGAGGGAGCCTTGCCAAAACCCTATACTAGCCCATTTTGACGGGCTCAACGGCTAGTTATTATATAGGATATCAGCCATTTGTCCATGGCAGTAAATGTGGCAAGCTGTTATCCCATTTGGTTTACTAAGCGTGGTCCTACAAGAATCTTACAGTTGACAAATGGCATGGACTGGACAGCAACATCTGATTCAGAGTTTAATCATATATTTAAATATTTTTATACAAATTTGTATGCCATGCCAGCTGAGGATACCTTGGATGGTTCTTTATATCTTAATAATGTTCATCTCCCTCAAATCTCTTCACAGCAGGAAATACTTTTGAATGCTCCTATTACAGAGGATGAGCTGATTTTGGATATTCGCAATAGTGTGCTGTGCTTAATCATGCACCAGGTCTGGATGGGTTTAGAGTGGAATTTTACAAGATCTTACAAGAACAAATTGGGTCCACCCTTGTTGAATTTGTTTAATTTATGGCTGGCTGGCTGGCTGGCTGGCTGGCTGGCTGTGTTCACATCAGGCTCTGCAACTTAGATTAAATAATTACATTTTCTGTCTATTTACAATCCAAACTTTTATTGACTGCTGCTCAGTCTTTATTCAGGCACCAGTTGTCAATCTTACTTTGAACTTCTTTCATTTATTTTGGATGGAGAAAGGAAATGTTATCTTCCCTTCACATTGCAAATAACTCTCCTCATGCCCTGTGATCAGAGCTGCATCCGTATTTACATCTAACCCGCCTGGACAACAAAGAAAGAGCCTACAGCAATCTGTATCAATTGGACCATCCAAAGCAATTCACACAGAAGTGCTAAGTGTACAGCCATTTGCTTTCCTCTGTTGCTAGAAACCTTTGATCTCACAGGCCTGGTCTGAATTTACAACTAGAAAAAAAGTCTGCTTCTTTCAGAATATTTAAACCCTGCATTTGCCAACTAGTAAGATTGTGAATTCCACAGAGTGGACAGTAGTGCCATCCAGTGAAATTTAGCCTAACTAGTTTCTGACACAAAAAATGTGCATTGGGCCCAAACATCATGTAAGCATCCCAGTGGTGTGTGGGAGAGGAAACCATAACCCCCATAAACCAAAGAGAAGGCAAAAGTGCAAGAGGTCAAACACCTACATAATAGTACTTAAAAGATCACCTCATTGCCACACCAAACCCACCCCCAGACCACCCTTGGGAACTATAGGACTGGTGAATGCCGGGTCAGCTGCAAAGAAATCCTTGGTGATCCATGATGCCATAAATGAACAGCATTGACATCCTAGGAATAAGTGAAACGTGGCTAGATGAAAGTGGGGGTTTACCACTGGCTGAACTATGCCCAACATTCAACATCACCCAAGACCAGGAAGACAGTGTGGAGGGATAGCAGTCTTGGTTCGGGATACAATCAAACTGCGCAGAATATCCATCTCCCAGATACATGAATCTGAAACTCTTTTAATACAACTTGAAGAGGAAAAGCCAATCTGACTGCTCATGGTTTATAGAGCACCTCTTAACAACACATTATCTGTGCAAGAACTCCTAGACCTGATTACTCAAGTGACCCTGAACTACCCTAGGCTGGTGATCATGGGAGACTTCATTCTGCACGTCAAAACCCCAGATACCACCACAGCTGCCTTCTTGGACACGATGACAGCACTAGGATTTAGACAGATGATCAATTCTCCAACCCATGAAAAGGGTCACATACTAGACCTGGTATTCTACAAAGGGGTGGATATTCCAGAATTTTGGGATAACAGTATTGAAATAACACCCCTATCATGGTCAGACCATTTTCTAATTAAAATTTTCCCTAAGTGACCACCTGAAACAAATCAGCAAGACCAAAAGCAGTTAAAAACAAGTAAAATGTCAGAAACAACACAGTTTATAACTAATTGTTCCATCACCCTCAGGATTCACCTTTGGATTTAAAAAAACAGTACCATGCGCATGAAAGGTCTGGATAGACAAATTAAAACAAAGTTTAAAGTAAAAATGCCCTTAATATGTAGTAGCAATAATGAAACAGTGATGGAATATTCACATAGCAAGCAGCCTAAGCCAACAGATTTATTTTCCATTGAACATAAGTATGAATTTGGCTGCTAATAAATGTTGACACATAGACTGACTCTGAACTTCTGCATGAAGGTAGCTGTGCCCTCATTATAAAATATCTGTCTTTTAAATAGTAGTAATAAGAAATATCAAGTGCATTTTTATAATATACCACTGCAATCCACAAAACAAAAGGAGCAAGTTCCCACATGCCATCTTTTTCTTTTGATTTAAGCACTAGAAAAAAAAAATAAAAGATTTTAAATGCTCCCAGG